>NC_089649.1:13675120-13975120 GCF_037042795.1 Molothrus aeneus
TAAAAACTAACACAATGAGAATGGTACTTCTTTGACCCCAATGTTTACTCACTTCAGAAGGCACAAAGCTCTCCTCAACCTTTCAGGGTCAAATCAGGCAATAAAAACCTGACTACACACTGGGGTTTCAGCCCTGCTTCTTGTGCTTGTTGCAGCCCTACAACCTATCTCCTACTTTCTCGATGCTAATACCAGCCAGGAAATATGTACAAAGTTTTATGCTGTCCCAGATATTTTCAGAATATTTTTCAAGGGGTATGATATGCTCCACTATCTCCTATAACATGGTGTGCACAGCATTAAGTGCAACATCAAAGATGTGTCTAAACAAAAAATATTTTTCTTGATCTTTTTAAAGGAAGAAAACAATCGTATCCTTTAGCTGCCCTAGCTGAAGTATATGCTTTTTTTTTTTTTTAAGCACAACTTTGAGTACTCCTAAATCAGGATCTTGATTTCTAGCATTGGATATAATTTAAAATAAATAAAACTCTTTTCTCCTTTGACATATTATTCTGATATGCTGATCTGGCTTGGCATATGGCTTGGCTTTCATTTTGTCCTGTAAAATAGAAAACCACTTCATCATTAAACATATCCCTCATACTTTCTCCTACATAGTGAGAGAAAAACATTGATAAGCATCAAGTGCCAGCCATTTCTCAAAAGCTTCCTACAGGTCTCAGGGAAGGAGAAGAAAACAAATGCTGTGCAAGTGCTACTGCTTCAGCTATAAGATCACTAGAGGAAGGAGTACATGGGAGTGAATATTGGAGGGGATGGATTTTGGTAAGCTATGCCTCTGGCTGTCTTACATACAGCATGTAGTAGGCCATGGAAAAAAAATCATTTGACTTCAGTTTAGGCGGAGATGGAATAAAGCTGATGTCTCTCACTTATAACCATATTCTTTTGTTTAAAGTGTGGAGCTTCAGACAAAATGCTACATTTCCCCAGCAATCCTTCTGAAAGGGCAATGGTCCTGTTAAACAGTGTCCTGTTGCACTAATTAAAACTGAAAATTTCCCACAGAATTTCAGGTACAACTTGTTTCTTTGGAAGCTTTTAGGAAATAGAGCTAAGTCAGTTTTAGTCAAGGTACAAGGCAGGATAAGATGGGAGAATGGCAGAAATAGTATAGCAAACCAGAGTTGTCTGGCTGTGTCCTCTCCAAATCTGCTGCAGTTGGCCCCTGTCTAATCCTTATGCATCCCAAGCATTGGATTTTTAGACACTGAAATTTGCTGCCCACTGTGCAACAGAGGAGAGCTGTTTGAGCTAAAGAACAATATTGGCAGAAGAACAAATGACTTTGAACTGACTGTGAATAAATTTAAGCAATTGCATTATTTCTAAACAGCAGAGGAGCCAAGCTCTGGAAGAGACTTCTTATAGGAAAAGAAGGAACTGAGCCCTGGCCAGCTTTAAGATGAAGCTTGATGGGTTTATGAAGATAATTATATGACAGAGTCCTCCACATCCCTCTGAATAACTGCAGGCTGGGTTCCTGGACCCGGCTGCCTCTTGCAGCCTGAAGTACACCCACAGGGAAAATTGATGGGGTCTGTAGGTGAGGTGTGAAATTCCTGTTGATGCTCCTAAGGGATTTCACAGAAGGGTTGCAATAAAGCCCTATTTTCTGCCGGTCCTGCTTTCCTTTCCTCCTTTTTTGCTCAGGAGATGAGCCTTATGGATTCCCTGGAGATATCTGGTGTGTAGCTGCACAAGCACATGGGCTGTAGCTTGTGGGCAGGATCTTGTTAACCCAAGACTCTCAACTCTGCCTTCTCTGGCAGACAGGGACATGTAGTGGCCATGTAAAGTGACGCTGGCACCGTGATTTCTGGGGCAAAAGCCTCTGGGACCCCTTCTCACAGCTACCAAAAACCCTGACAGGGCTGCCAGAGGTCCTCTCCCAGGCTCCTGTCCTGTCCAGCTGGGCTTGTACCACCATCAGAAACACAGTTTGCACCTCTGGGACTCTAGCTTCAAGTCAAAGTAGCATTATTCCCTTCTGTTTTCCTTCATCCCAGCCTTTTTAATTGGGTGAACAACACCACTTGAACTTCCTGAAAGAATGGCAGCCACATTTGGAGCAGGGAGTTTGCAGTTTGGGCTTGCATTTGCACTTAAGTGCCTGGAGGCTGACAGGCCCCTGCTACCGTCACTGGTAGAAGTCGTAAAGGATCAGACAGTGCCTTCATTTTCATCACTAATTATGGGAATTTTGCTAATTTGGGAGAGATCCATGGGACAGCATCACTACAAGGAGTTAATAGAAGGCTGCCCTGAGGTATTAAGTACCACAAATTCCAGGTTTCAGAATTATATCTAAACTAGGAAGGATGCTGTCTGCTTTGTTACCTCACAGGTGCTATAATTCATGCTCCTCATAACAAAAGACATTTCACAGTGTGTGCACAGGATCATGGGGCTCCAAAGCCCCTTATTTTACAAAAGATCAGTGCACACTGGGAGCTTCCCCTTAGTCTTCTGCTAGCCTGGCTCTGCCAAGATGCATCAGCACCATGGATGAATCCTGGGAGAGATCAAAAATTATGAGGCAGGAAAAATATAAGTATGAAAAAATTAAGCCAAGCTACTGATAAAGAAATAAGTTTAATTTTCCCCAAGTAAAGGACATTTTTATTAGGAGTTTAGTACTTCAACAGGGTGCAGATATAGAGCATATATGTTCTTTCCCAGAATTTCACCCTCAGTTCAGATGAGATTTGCCCATAAAGCTCCAGTAATGTTTTTCTTCTAGTAGTGACACTTAACAAAATAATTAGGCAATTTATTGCCTAACT
Source organism: Molothrus aeneus (assembly GCF_037042795.1). Classification (NCBI taxonomy): domain Eukaryota; kingdom Metazoa; phylum Chordata; class Aves; order Passeriformes; family Icteridae; genus Molothrus; species Molothrus aeneus. Next base: position 13,677,931 of record NC_089649.1, read on the forward strand.
CCACAAGGAGCAGCAATTATTTCTTTTACTTCAAACATATAAAAAGCTGTGTCATTTATTGATAGGGAGTCACGTAATATTCCATGGCAGAACAGCCCTCTGGAGACATTACTCTATATGCTGCAAATGCATTTTGAGAATAATAAACAAAACTCAGCTAAATCTTAAATAGGCTCGTTCTTGTATTTAAAAAATACTGCCATTCATTAGAATTATTTATTGTTTATCAGTGCACAGATGACCACAGCCCAGCAAGAACGACTTGGCCGGTACCCCTCGGAATTTACAGCTGCAAACTCTGTTCTCATACCAATACCTGCACAGCTGAACTCACATGAGCTCTGATTCAGCAAAGGCCATGAGTACGTGCCTGGCTTTAGGGAGGGCAGCATGCTCCCAGAAGCCCAAGCACATATTTCAAGAAGCTTGCTCAGCCCAAGCCTATCAGCCCCCAGATACAGATGAGAAAATATGTGGACACCAGGCTCCCAGATAGCAAAAAGTGGTCACAGGTGCCTAACTATTTTAATGCAGATCTTTAATTACAGTTTTAATGCTCATTTTCAGACCAAGAGCTTGGCAAAGGTGAAAGTGAAGGTGGTGCCAGTGTTGCTTATTTGCAAGTACTACCTCTGACTGCTGAATAGAGTCGGGTGTGAGGTTTTCATTTATGCATTATACAGCAGGTGCTATCCTGGTTTTGTTGTTGCAAGTAAATGGACATAAATTCCTTGTAAACTACACATACCAATTTAAAGCCTCTGTAAGATTTAGTGTTATATTTCATGGGTAGATTCGCTGGGGTTTGCTGTTTAATTCAGTCTATATGATCTTTCACCTGGCAGCAACTGAGGATCAAATCTTTTGGGTTAAGGTAGTGCTGTTATCAATATATTCAAGATACTGGCAGTATTGATGTGCAAATGCATCCAAGATCAAGTGAAAACAATCTACATTCTGAAAAAACTTGTACTTTTCACTTCCGAGAAGAGGAGAAATACTATCACTGTGGGCCTGCCTGTGTTCCTGCAGTGCCAGTGCACATGTAAGAGAGAAACAAAACCCCAGACTCCCAGCTGGTGACAAATCTGAATGCTGGGGCTGGGTGGAAGAGGCACTGGGTGGAAGTGTTGCTCCTGAGCTGTGTGGCCAGCAGGCTTGGAAAAAATTTAATTATGGGCTGGTTTTTGCTTTGCAAGAAAAACACCAGAAAGCCCAGCGTTGACATAACATGCTGCATCAATGTTCTTTGCATGCTGCATTTTCATATTTCATTTTGAAATGAAACTCCTAGGTTGGGGGGGGGATGGTATTGTATTTCAACATGCTTTACAATAAGACACTGAGCTTTTAAATGCAAGTTGGAATGTTATTTGGCAAGATGATCGAAATGTCAGTTTGTCAGAAATGAAATGTTTTAATTAGATCATCCTAAAAATCGTTATTCTGGAGCTTTATTTTACAAAGAATTTGGCAGCACTTCCTCCTCTGTGAAGCTAAACCAAATATTGAAACCACAGAGCCTTTGCAAAGTGTACATCTGTCTCCGTGCAACTCCGACAGATACACAGCTATTCCTTTTCCTTTCTTCCCAGATAAAGAGGAATTTTATTTTAAACATGGGTTTTTTAATGCTTGAGAAAATAGGGCAGTCACAGAACCATGGCTTTAAACAAACTTTATTTGGGCGCTTGACTGACTGGCAATTGTGGGCAATCATTTTAGCTGTCACAAGGCCCAGAGAAATGTGGGAGAGCTCTTCCATGAAATGTTTATATTTCATAAACAAAATGATGTGCTTAACAGTCAGAGTGATGGGAGGGTTCCGGCTAATGCATTTTCCAATGTGTGAGGCAGATTATTAATGCGCTCCAGTAGCTGTTAATTTCAGTTTGCTGGAATGATTTATGGGGAGGTAAAGGAGAGAGACATAATCTAATTGAGATCAGAATCACTGTTCTAGTAGAGGAGCACCAGCATGGACCCTGGCCACAGCAGAATGATTAATATCTAATAAGCAAATAATCCGTTAAATTATTATAAACATTACTTTTGACAACTCTTTTGTTGCCGGGAGAGAAAGCAAAACAAGCAAGGGAGACTAACAAAGCCCCGGGTAAATTTTTCAAGTGTTTCTCTTCCACTGCATTACAGATAAAGGTTTGGTGCTGAAGAAAAACACCAGGTCAGGAGGGAGCATGCTCTCTGGTCAATTGTAAATCAGTGGGGGAAGCACTGATGATCTAATATGAACAACAATTGAACAATCAGAAGGAAATCTATCTTGCAAAGGAAGAGAGAGGCAGGAAAAACTCCCACATTATCAGCAGCATCCACAGCTCAGCTCGCATCCAGCAGCTCCCTGGTCATTGCTGCTCTCGTTAGTATGTCCTGCCTGTGGCCCTGCATGTGCTGCCCTTTGTCTTAGCATGGTCTCTTTATGGCATCCTCCCAAAAGGGGCCGATGGCCGTGCTGATGTCCCTGGTCTCCAATGCCCTGCCCTCACTTTGGCATTTGTCAGTGGTTTTGCACTTGTTTGCCTTGCCCAGCAGTTGTCTTGTATTTAGTCCTTTACCAGAAGGGCACAGGGAGCCATCAGAAATAGTTTTGGCTGTGCGGAGGGTATTGGTGGTGTTTCTGTGGGTATGTGTGGGCATTCAAAATCACATGAAAAAATAATTCAAGAAAACCTGAAGAATGTGATACAGAGCAACACAAAGCTTAACCAGAATACTTAGCTCCTCAGTTTTTCTTCCAGAAGAAGTGTTTTCAGGAGTAAATATTGTAGTTAAAATGCACACTAGGCATCCCTTCAGTTTCCTTGCACTGTAGGGTATTAAATGTGTATTTTGAATTAGTAAAAACCAAAGGGACTTTATTTTTCATCAGATGACAAATGATCCATCAAAAGTCTTATGTGGTTGAGCAGAATGTTATTCCTGACCAAAAATTAGGTATTTCATTCATTATCAAGGGGTTTTTTTAATCAAATGAAATATGTTTTTAAGAAATAAATGCTTCCAATGAAAAAGAATTTGACCACATTGAAAATATTAAGAAAATATTAACCTTTTTTTTTCTGTGAGTGTGAGGATGCACTGAGTGCTGAGGATGTACTGAGGATGTATTCTGTGTGTGATTGATTTCAGTAAGATTTGCCTTTACTTTGATATCTTTGCCTTTTTTCCTTCATCCCACCCCACTTTCCCATGGCCTGGTGCAGAGAGTTTAGGTTTGAAGAGCAAGTGAATGAAGCTGCAAACCTGCTGCCAGAGCTGTGGGCTCTGCTCTCCAATACCCAAGGCAAGCCCCGGGAGGAGCAGAGGAGGATGTAGCATGTGAGTAGTTGAAATTTGTGGTTTTGTCTCCATCATATTATGAGATGTTTTTGGCAAATCAGGTATCCCAACATTGTGCACCTGGCAGCCTGACAGCAAACAGCCTTGTGCTACTGTGAATTGTCATTGCCTCTCCACAGAAAAATGGCAGTTCAGTCACTGCAAGACTTATCCAAAAGAGCCACATGTCCTACCTGAGGTTGGGCTTCTGAGAGGAAGCAGTCTACATCTCTTCTTTGTTTAAATAATACAAAATCCCCAAAATAAGATCTAGAGTAAGAGCAGTAAAGAACCTAAAGCAGTAAAAGAGCAAGTAGCATAATTCCAGTACCAGAAAAAGTCACCAAATAAAAGACAACAACATAAACATCAAAACATTGGCTTTTGTCTCATACTTTTCTGAACAAAAGTCTGCTTTACATTAGTGAGATGAATAAGAGCCACAGGCTTTGAGCTGGCACACAGGAATTCTTGATTTGAGTTGTTGTTATTAATCTCATTCGCAAGGAAGTTCCTTTCCTTTGTAATTAACCCCATTCTCACTGCTAAATGTTTATAAAATAATCATTGTTATAATGATTAATGGTTGATGATTATAAAATCATCATTATTATTATTATTATTATAAATAAGTCTTTCAGCTGGCTGGGGAAGATGAAACCACAAGTTCCCTCATTTTCTTACTAAAAGGGAAGCCTTTCTGAGATGAACTCGTGAAGAGAAGTTAATTCAGCATCCTTTGGATGAAGCAAGAAATTTCCTTTTGGTGCAGCTCCTCTGCTGTCTACTGTGCCCCAAACCAAGCACCTCAGAAGGATTTTAAAGGGTCTTTCTAGACCTCATTTCTCTGTTCAGCTTCTGCGTCTTGATAGAAACTTTTCATAGCAATGAAAGATAATTTCTTCTCATGTTCTTAACTCTGACAAGCAGGAGTGGGACTGATTTTCATAGAGCTGTAGATCAAAGCAGAAGGATACAGATCCAGCTGTTTCCCTTCCCACTCTCCAGCCAGGCCCTGCAGCCTAAGGGGCTGTCCTGTAATGGTGCTCTTACCCAGAGGCTGGCACTGTAAGCATGGGACTAGTGAGCAAGCAGCTTCTTTTATCATCAAATCAGGCCAACACAGAGTCCACAAAAGTCAGAGAATAAATTGGCTCTCCATATTGCCTCAAGTTTTAAACTCTTTGATGAGCAACACTGTTAAACATGCAAAAATAACAACATAAATGGCAAGAACATGCATATTCTCCCCCAGGTAGCAGTGGCATTCATGTGTAGCCAGGCACTTGAAAAGTTACTGAAAATCCTACCCCATTCTCTCTGGGTTAATCCGGTCTGTGACCCAGCTGCTATTCTCTGTTACTGTGACTGTTGTACTTGGCTCACTGGCTGTCCCACAGCCTTGCTGGATCCATGTACACACCCAGCCACCCCTCCCCACAGCCGAGGGGATCTGCAGGGCTCCTTCTGCTTCAGTTTTAGGTTCCTGCCTGAGCTGAACTGAAGGTAGCCCGCCTGCAGACAAGCCAGACAATGTCCTTTGGGTCCAAACCTAGCTGGGGTGAGATATGAAGCACCAACACTGATCCAAATATCCTGCAAGACTTCCTGCACTTTTGAGTCTACAACATAAGGCTAAAAACCTTCAGGTGCTCCTTAGTCCTCCTTGACAGGATTTCATCTTCTTCTTGATCCACCCTCAGAAACAGCCATGTGAAGAAGTTGTTAAACCACCAACTGCTTCAGAGAATAACAAAGCCTGGCCTTGATGTGCTGCTGTGCATGATAGGTCCTCCAGGAAGACACAAACATCTTATATTTCATGTTAAAAATCCTGGAAGGCAAAGTTGCACAGGAACAAGCTTGTAGATAAGGTAACTTGGGATCATTAGGTTTTCTTTGCCAACCCCTGAGATTCTGCCAGATTTCATTTCCTAGGTGTCAGATGTTGGCATTCTGTCCTGCAAAATGTGCATTCTTCTCTTATCTTCTTTCCAATATTCCCCACGGTGTATTTGACACCAGGAAAAAGAATGTGTGAAGTAATGGTCACGTTTTAGGTTATCAGGCCTGGGAACAGAGGCCAGTTTGTTTGCAGTGCAAGCATTTAAGTTCCTAGTGCTTCACAGAGGCTGAGAAAAGCATGTTCAAAACATACAGAAAGTATTAGTTCATGACCCTCCAGGATGAATTCCTGATATGACGACATGGAAATAATGTCCATATTTTATCTTCAAGGGTATCAGCAAATTAAATGCTGTTTAATATCTGGCCTAATATATTGAGGAAGGCTCTGTTGATAAATTAATCCATTGGTTGTGGAGCCAAGCTGTGTTGCATGAATTTATTTCATGGCACCTAGACACAAATAAAATTTAAACAGAAGCAGTAGAAAGTTTTAGTTTAGTAACCTAGAAATTTTGAAAGAAATGTTTCTGGGATTGGACTTATTTCAGGAGCAAAGTTGGACAGAGATATGCAGACTTAACAGCACTGTTTCTGATTTGGCCGGGGGAAAATGCCTGTGACTAAGCTAAGGATAACATGCACCATAAAAGTTATTCTTTCAGTAAGACATGGAACTCATGGTGGTATGCATCAGCACATAACATCACGTCCAGATCATGAGGGTCTTCACCAAGCTTAGTGGAAGCTGGATTTGACCTTTAAAACACATAAATACAGTTTCTAGAAGTATAATTCTTCTTATTCTGAATTTGTTCCCATTGTAAATTATGGGGCTAACAGCTGGCTTCCAATGAAGTCAACTATTAATTAATTGTATGTTCACTACCCTGTCTTGTGTAAATCAATATGAGAAATAAGCAGTCTTCTACTATACAGCACAGACATTCTACACAGGGAAGTAATTTAGGGTGGATGTCAGCTTGCTCAGAAAGGCTTCTTTACTGCAAACAAGACAATGAAAAACCCTTGCTCTAGGGAAGGCTTCTCCTAGTCCCTGTTGCTGACAGAAAAATCCTGTAGCTCTAGCAGTGAAACACAACTAGTGCTGACATTCTTGCACAAATATCAGTATCAACATAAATTATTGTCCAAACAATCTGATTTTGCCAGCAATGGCACTGCAGATGGTGTGGAGCATGACTGGATTATACTCTTGAATCAAGGGTGTAGGTTTTCAAGGATTTTGTATTCTGGGGGGTTTAGTCCTCATTTGGAATCACTTCACTATTCACATTATGACAGTAAAGTTAGTGGGATTATTTATTTTTTCTCCCCATCTGCCTCAAGCTGGGGCATAGCACACTTCATGCCTCACTTTGTGCTAGAAAACTGGGAGAATTGCCTCGGTTGTCTGGTAGGGTTTGTGAGTCAAAATCACTGCCCCTGCTGAGAGCTGTCCAACTAAGTGCTGAGCTCTCATTCCTGTGTGTGCTTCAGTTACTTCTCACATGCACTAGCAGGGAGACAACTATCCCTTAAGTGAGCAAAAACCATATTTCAGGCTTTTTTCCTGAATGAGGAAAAAACAGAAGTCACAATTCTGTTTGCGTTTGTTTAGGTCTTTTCTGGGAATGTTGCTTGGGGTGAGTGTTTGGAAAACTAAGGATATTGTGGGCCCATTACTAAATGGTGGGGGGGGGACCCTGGTAAAAGAGGACACAGAAGACGAAGTTATTGAATACTTTTCTTTGCATCAACCTTCACTAACAAGACCAGCCCTCAGCGATCTTTGATCCAGGAGACCAGGGAAAGAGGAATACTGGAAGGAAGACTTCCCCTTGGCCGGGAAGAATTGGGTTAAAGAACACCTACATAAATTTGGCATCCACATGGATGGGTCCTGATGGGATGCATACACACGTACTGTGAGAGCTGATGGACACTGCAGTAAGGCTGCTCACAATCATCTCTGGTGATCAAGAGAGGTGCCTGAGGAAGAAAGCAAACGTCTCTTCAGTCGCCAAAAAGGGCTAGAAGCTGGACCCAGGGTACTACTGGCCAGTCAGTCTCACCTCAATCCCTGGGAAAGCAATGGAACAGTTAATTCTGGAGGCCATCTCTGTCCACATGAATGACAAGAAGGGGATCGGGGTAGCCAATGTGCATTCATTAAAGGCAAATTCTGCTTGACCAACCTGATTGCCTTTTATGATGAAACAACTGCCTGGACAGACAAGGGGACAGCAGTGGACATTGTCTAACTCGACTTCAGCAAGGGTTTTGATACCATCTCTCACAACATTCTCAGAGGCAAATTAAGGAAGTGTGGGCTGGATGAGTGGACAGTCAGGTGGATTGAGCTGAATGACAGATGTCAGAGGGACATAATCAGTGGCATGGGGTCCAGTTGGCAGCCTGTCCATAGTGGTGTCCCCCACAGTTCAATACTGGGCCCAGTATTGTTTAACCTGCTCACCAATGACTTGGACAATGGGGCAGAGGCCTCCTCAGCAAGTTCACTGATGACACAAGGCTGAGAGGAGTGACTTATACCTCAGAGGGATGTGCAGCCATACAGAAGGACCTCAGCAGTTTGGAGAGATGGGCAGAGAAGAACTGTCTGAAATTCAACAAAGGCAAGTGCAGAGTCCTGCTCATAGCTCCAGCACAGGCTGGGGGCCAACCTCTTGAAAAGCAGCTCTGAGGAGAAGGACCTGGGGGTCCTGGTGGACAACAGGCTTTCCACGAGCCAGAAGTGAGTCCTTGTGCCCAAGAAGGCCAATGGTGTCCTGGGGAACATTAGGAGAAGCATTGCCAGCAGACTGAGGGAGGTGATCCTGCCCCTCGACTCAGCCCCAGTGAGGCCTTACCTGGAGTGCTGTGCCCAGTCCTGGGCTTCTCAGGACAAGAGAGAAATGGAGCTCCTGGACCAGGTCCAGTGGAGAACAAGAAAGGTGATTAAGGCTGTGCCTGTTCAACCTCAAGAGGGGAGGACTGAGAGGAGACCTCATCAGCGTCTGTCAGTATCTGAAGAAGGGATGCCAGGAGGATGGACCAGGCTCTGCTCAGTGGTGCTGGGCAACAGGGCAAGAGGAACGGGCAGAAACTGATGCATAGGAAGTTCCACCTGAACATGAGGAAGAGCTTCTTTACTGTGCAGGGACTGGGACTTAGCACTGGAACAGATTGTCCAGAGAGGGTGTGGACATGAATATCTCACTGGAGATATAAATCATCAAGGACCATCTGGATGCAATCCTGTGACACTTGCTCTGGCATGACCCTGCTTGAGCAGGAAGGTTGGACCACTGTGGTCCCTTCCAAACCTAACCATTCTGTGACTCTGTGATTTTGAGTGGACCCTGGAGGTCAGACCCCTTTCCCATTCCTGTTCCACTCTGGTGCCCAGCAGTGGGGCTTGCTCCCTGCCCTGCCCTCAGGAACATGTGGTGATCTCACAAACTGACTCCCTATTTTCCCTAAATCGAACTCACAACCCCCATGTAAAATGTCGGAGAGCTAATGCTCAGGAGTGAAGTTATTTCTGTCAGCTAGAACCTGCCCAATCCACTTTGTCAGTTCAAGGAGAAAGAAAATATGAGAAAACTATCAAGTTTTAAGTGAAGCATTGTGAAGTAGTGGAGCATAACTGCACAAACCTTGTTTTCAGCAGTAGATTGGATTATCTGTATATTGTACCATAAATGGGTTAGAAGTACAAGCAGGAGATGCCCTGATGTCTTTTCATACCATTTTTCATACCATTCCAACATCTTATTTTTTTTTCCTGTAAATCACGTGTCAGGAAATCTTTGACAAACATTATTTCCATACTTAAATTGAGCAATGAATTGAAACCAGCAAAAGAAAAGGGGAAGAGAATATATTCTATAGATGTGCCTTTTAAATTGCTTTATCTATTGATAGTTTTGTCCCATGCAAAATGCAATTTCAACAATATAGAAAGCACAGACTGAAAACTGAGCACTAATTAAATCAGTAATGTTTCATTATTTCATGTGAACAATGCAAGTCTAAGCTGATCTTTCCACAGAAAAATTAAATCAAGTTCCATGTGAAAGTCTGCCATTTCAAATATATTTCATATCCTGTGTTACAAAGAGGTTTAGGTTGCACAAAGGAGGACTGTGAGCTGTGAGAAAGCTTCCCCAGAAGCAGCATTCCCATCTCCCCATCTCATCAATGCCCACCACAGAGCTGGGGAGCTCCTCAGATTTTCCAAATGTGGTACCAGAGTAATATCCCATGGATACAGGAGTGAATTCCCTGTAAGAGATGTAACTGTAGCCCGTGAGCCCGTGCTAAGTTAACTAATAGGTCTCTTTGGATGTATAGTTAAAGTGGAACATATTTAAAAGCTACTGGATTATTGTGAAATTCAGCTACATATGCTCAGGGAGTGGGTACTGCCCCTCACTGTGCTTTAATGATGGTGCTTGCATAAGACAGGGCTGGGCTGTCATCTGCAAATATATTCCCTGCTCTAAAGCCACAGGGAGACCCAGCATCCAAACTTACTGCCAAGATGCAGGGAGAACCCTCCCTCAAATTCTGCTGCAGTTTCTGAACACAAACTGTCCCATCAGCTGGGACATGCAGGTGTCACCCACAAATATCAGAGACCCTCCTGGTGGGTCAGAGAAGACCTGTCAGGAGTACATCCCAGCAATCCTAGAGGGAAGTGGAACATTGTTGCCTATTGCTTCAGGTAACTTGTATTTCAGGTGACTGCCCCTGCAGGGCATCCTACCGCCAGCAGGATGTCAGCGCCAGCAGCAGACAGCTATGCCTGCCGAGGCTACGAAGTGGCTCTTCTCCAGTACTTGTCATCTGAAAATTGCAACTGCCTGTGCCTGTTGCACGTAATCATTTTTGCCAATGGCATGGTTATCCCTGTTGTTGGTGAGGAAGCAGAACAGTGGCAGTGCAGCCGGCTGGCAGAGCCAGAAGCCCCACAGTTGCCGCCCTTCCCGCTCCTCTGCTAACAGAGCACTTCCACACGAACACCAGGCAAGGGGAAAACCACAGGGAGACCCGGAGATGTGCATTAACAAACTTCAGCAGCCGAGTCCCAAAATCAGCCAAGCACACTTGCCTTGCTAATCCACAATTTATGATTCTGAAGAAATAGATGATGATGACGGCAAAGAAGGGGGAGTTCACAATTCACAAACCAATTTGTGTTGTTTCTGCAACACTGCAAAAGTGCGACTCATGAATATCCTAATGAAATTGCAATGAGAGTTTTGGCGCCGTTTCATCACCTCAACTAGATTAGGGAGCAATCACACTGTGGGTTTAGATGTCTTTGGAAACTGCTGGGGACAAGGGAAATAGATCTGCAATATTTATAGTTCAACAAAAATTGCACCGCCTCTACCATAAAATAACAATAATGACTGTGAATTGCCAAGAAATGGTTTTTGAGTAAGCAAAGGGCTTGTTGGTAAGACCACTTCCCATGCTGCTACACTGGTACAAAAGTCTCCTCTCACAGAGGAGCGTGATGCTGTAGTACAGTCACCCTCAGCAGGAGCAAGAGGAATCTCAGAAGGAAGCATGGGTATAGAAATAAGCCCACATATCAGATTGCTTGTTCCTGTGAATAATCCCACTGTGATGAAATCTTTCCTTGTGCCATTTCAAGTGAAATGGGAAATGCAAAAAGTGCACTTCCTGCAGCAACCCTCTGGAGTTTTGTGCCAGTCTCTACCAGCCTCTCTTCTTGCTTTTTTAAGGGCAGTCACAACCTCTCAGTAGAGCTGATCCTATAATTAGATTAACCCGTTTATTTCTGAGGCATGCATGAGCCAGTAAGAAAGATTTTGACTCTGGGCCACTTTTTTTAAATCTTAGTGCCTGCAGCTGTCACCATGACTACAGAATGCACAGAATGGGACGGTGTTGATATATACCAAATGAGGATGTTTTTCCCAAGAGACTTCTGCAGTGACATTTCCTGCAGTGATGGCTAGTTCAAAAGAAACTTCAGAAATGGACAAGCACCAAGCCCATGACCTCTGATGGAAATTTGCATGCAGTTTTTAAGGATCCCTGTGCACTGATTTGTTCAGGGTTTTACACATGCGGCATGGGGCTATAAAAACAAATGGCATTGTTGTCATATGGGAAGGGGGAAAGAAATTCCTCAAACCTGATACAGAAGAAGGTATCAATGCATGAGAAGGTGTGTAAGGCACCATAATCCTCTCTGAGAGTCATTTACCTGTTTGATACTGATAGGGATCTGGGACATCTAGTACTATCACCCTTGCTGGTTTATTTACTAACCATCATAGTTATTCTTTTCATTACCTCCACAGTGTAATGGCTATTTTATGAAGGCTCATTAAATTTAATGAGACACCACCAGATTTTATTGCCTTCTAATAAAATGGGTAGGGGGAGCTGTTTTCTTTCTGATTCATGCAGCTCCAGAGTACCTTAAAATAGTCAGGTATTCAGCTGGGTTATGAGCAGGGCCCCTGACATTCTTTCTGCTGGTCTCCTTGGGGAACATCAGCGATTAACAGCTATTCAAATAAAGATGTGTACAGGATATGCCTGGATAGGTAAAGGTTTATTTTACATACACACCTATTTTATATATTTATACATAAATATATATATATGTGTGTGTGTGTGTGTGTGTGTGTGTGTGTGTGTGTGTGTGTGTGTGTGTATGTATATATATATATTAGACCTGGGAACTTTTTTTTTCAATGGAAGATATATTTCTACTAAAATAGAAAGGTATTGTTTTAGTATCTGGCCAGGAGCTTGTCAGCCCCCAGCAAAAAGACAATTGCCAAGGTCCTCAGCAGGTGACCTGACTAAGCAAGGATAGTTTTTTCCTAGCAGAGAATCAGATTCATGACTGCTTGGCTTGTTTGTTTATTAATTGCACAGTTGTCCATTTCAAGTATATATTTTTTTCTTTTTTTTAATTGTGGGAGATAGATCTTGGAAAACTTTGTGAAAAAAATGCCTAAACCCCAGAAAGAAACCAAGTAACAGTCTTCTATAAATATTTCCTTCTCGAGAAGATGGGTCATACAGCTCCTCTTCCAGTGGGATATTGACTGAGAGTACCATGTCACTTTAATAAAAAAAAAAAACAAACTCCCAAAAAACTGAAGTGAGCTTCTTTATAAGTTTATTGATAAGCTAAGATGACTGGAAAGTCAAAGTCCAGTGAATGTGCAATCCATGACTTGTGTCTGAATCACCTGTACCACAGGGAAAACAGAAGTGGGGCAAGTGCTCATTTGGATTAATCCTGATGGAAGTATTGGGGAAGAATTTGGCTGGCCCAGTCAGCATCTAGCTCTGGTCTGCAAAGGGTCTCGGGGTAAGATGAGAGTCTCAGGGTAGTTGTGGGGGGAGAGCATGAGGAAACAGTGATGTAGCATGCAGGGATGTGGGACACCAGCAGCATGTACCAATCATACTGTTTTAATAAAGCAATATATTTAAAAATGCAGGGCAAACCCCAAAATGCTACAAGAGCAAGTCTCTCCTACTGATGTTTTATGCTGTAGTTGAAAGCTGTGAGAGCTGGAAACTACTGTATCAAGACAGAAAAATATATACGTAAAATAGCTTGGAATTTGGTGTTTGTGTTGTAACTTAAGTAACAGAACAACCAGATTTAGGAATTGAAGACTCTCTGAAAAATATGTAGTGATACAGCCTTGCTGCCTCTCAAGTGAGCAGCCCAAGGGAATGAAACTCTTCCATATAAAACTGGTTGAATTATTCATTACAAATAAATTATCCAATAAATGTAGCCCTTTCAGTGATCATAAATAACTAACAACCCAATCCTGATTTTGGTAGATGTTTTTGGTACCCATAGGTATGTGAAGAAGGGGCTATTTCCAGGCTGTTTCTTTTGAGGGTACCTCACTAGGTATTGTGCCATTCACACTCTCTTCTTTTAAGATGAAAATAACATTAGTGACCAGGTGCTGCAAACTGATAATTCAGGGTTTTCATTGTTTTGTCTGGCCCATAAGCTCCCCAGCTCTCTCTTCTTCACTTCTTTCCCTCTGGTGACTTGCCTGGTGCTCCAACTTGCCTGTGTCTCAGTATCTCCCAGCCCTCAGATGGCTTGCCTTTCCTGGTGACTCCAGGCACACTTTCATGGCGAGTCAGACTGGGGCTTTAGAGTATGTCCTAGTGGTCCTGGGCAATTGTTTTGGTGAAATGATCATATTGGGAGCATAAGCCACACCATTATCCCTGTGCATCAGTGATTCATCCAATACCTGTAGTTTAATAATCAATATAAACCTTACTTCTAGCTTGATGTTCTGGATTGATTTTATGTGTTGAACTGATTAGGAATTTTCACTCCAGTGCAGGATTTTGCTGGAAAAAATATCTGCCAAGCCACATTTTTCTCCTAGGAACCATAATTTCGGTTAAGTTCTCTCATAGAAAGTGTCCATGAAGGAGCTTGGAATTATACATCCAGTTTGGGAAGACATGAGGGATAAGAATCTTGATCAGCTAGAGGCCCATCAGTGAGGGTATTTTGCTAAAAAAGGATATCTAGCCTCTCTGCTCAGCTCTGATGTAGTTGCTGACTCAAAGCTGATCAGCTCCATCCAGAGAGAAGTCCACACCAGAGTATCCTGCAGCCCAGCATCCAGGGCATTGCATGGGAGAAAGGAGACACAGGGAGAGGTCTTTGCTTTCCCTCACAAGGGATAATGGGGTTCAAACCAAGGTCTCTCATTTCCATGGTCTCTTCTATCTGGATTTTTTTTTTAAAAAAACCTGGATTTTTCAAGTGCAGGGTGCAAAGTATTATGAAAGCTCACAAACACTTGCCAGATCAGGAACTGCCTTTCCATTTGGTTCAGCACTCCTAAGCAAAGTATTGTGGAGTTTTCCAAATGAGGCTTGTTTTCTCTGTGAGCTGGCAATATCAGTCCAGGGAAAGTGCCTCACCATCGATGAGTCCTGCTGACTTCAATGATCACACATCCAGCAGGCACATTTGGACAGTGAGGCTGGTGTTCCTCAGAGCAGAGCAGAGCAACCCTGGGCTCTCTGTGAGGGGAGAGAGGAAAGAGTAGCAGGAAACCCAGATGCCCCATCTTGCAAATAAAAAAATAGTTCAAACAAACCAAGAGCTGTATTTATGCCTTGCCAGCATAACTCCTGTAACTCGATTTGTGGAATTGACAGCAAGATTTTGTCTCTGATACATACCCTTTATCCTTATCATAAAGGGAGCAGTTAAGAGGTGTGTAAAAAAACTGTCTCTCCTCATTAAAGTTGAATATAGTCTATTTTTGCTTTAATGCAGTGATCTAATTAACCTTTAGCCAGAATTAAAATGACCTTGAATTGGCCTTGTAACCTCCAATGCTTAATGTTGTTAACTTGAAACAAGCTTTTTGGGGTGGTCAGAAGCAGCATCTGTTAAAATGGCCAAAAGGTCGAATCCATTTACTTAAATACACCTCCTGCACACATTGCTGGTGGGTGTGCTGCCTGCATTTATAAAGGGCATAGAACACCTACCTTTGAGGGAAAAGGGTAGTTTATCTATGAGAAACCATGTGAGGATGGTGAAAAACGGCTCTGAAGATGTGTTTTCACCATCTCGTTTTATTTTCTTGAGCAGTAAGCCTCTTCGGGTTTTGCTTTTAAGTTCTGCGACGTGCAGATGATTGCAGTGTGGAAAATGCTGCAGCTCGGTGGGTCTGCAGCTGAGATTTCTGAGAACCTGTGAGGCCGGGGGACACTGATCTGGGGCAGGAGGTGCCAGGTGCAGCAGCAGCGTCACATTTTGGGCTGAGGTTCAGGTTCCACTGGAGTCTGAGAAACACATGTTCATGTTTAAAAAGAAGGAGATGCTCAGTGTCTAAGAAGAAGTAGATGCCCAGCAGACTTCCTGGACCACAAGGTCATTGCTGGAAATTACTTTATAAAACCAGAACCAAACCACGCTGTCAGGGCGAGGAATTTCAAAGGCAGCATGTAAGGATTTAGATGAGAACAATCTGTTCAGGCGCCTCCTCTGGCGGATATAAAAGCCCTGGGACGTTCTGTACAGAAATCGTTTGAGCTCTTGGCAGTGCCACGGCCGGGCGGGGGTCCCGGCTGGGGATGGGGGTCCTGGCTGGGGGTGGTGCCCAGCGAGGGGCCGCAGCGGGGTCATCTCTCCCGTCACCGCCACAGCGACGCTACTGTAGGAAACGCTGTCGGCATTGCTGCGGCCGTCCCGATTCCCGGAGCGTTTCCCGAGGCTGCTCTTTCCTTCCCTGCGCAGCGCCAGCCCTCGCACGCCGGCTGTTTGCAGTGCATTACCATAGTACATTAACATTTGTAATGCGGCGATTATTTTACATAATCGATATCATCAAGTTCCTTTTCTTGGGAACCCTCGTGTTTATTTACACTTATTCCACACACGTCAGTTCCCATCAGGAGCAAAACCGATTTTCTTGTCCTACATCTGCTCTCGGGATAACCTTAACTCACCGTAAATCTATCGGCGCTCCCGTTGCCGTGAGCCCGGTGTGATGTAAGGGCGTGGGAGCGCCTCGGCTCCTCCGGCCCGAAACTGGCCCGGACCGGAGGGAAAGGGGTGGCTGCGATATTAGTTGTTGTTATTGTTGTTTATTGTTATTTATTTTGCGGCAGTTTCTGTTTATGGCGTGATGCATTTGAGCCCAAACACATTAGGTGCATTATTCATTGGGTACATTTGTCAGAACATGCATGTGTATAAAGAACTAATGATCCATATTAAATTAATGACGCTATAAAAAAGAAAAATACCCCATACATGCAGTTTATGACGGCAACTCCCGACTTTGATAAACCATCGAAAAGACTTAATCAGATGAAGCATTGGACTGTTCCGTCTCCAAAATTACATTTCTCGAAATGTGCTTGTACACAATGTTGGTTTTATTAAAACAAATTAATTCAGTCATTAAGGAATCATACGGCAAGTGTCTCATAAGTCAGGACCTCCAGTGTAACAAATTGATTAAATGACTGTGTAATAGTCTCTTTAAACAAATCTAGTGTAACAAGTTAATAGATCTGCTCAATTACCATGCTGGGGTGATGAGGATGTGGGCAACTCTCTCATTAAATGCGGGACAGACTTGGGGGGTGCGGAAGGGGGCGGTGCGGAGGTGCGTGCCTGTGGGGCAGGGCTGCGCTCCCGCAGCCCCGGCCAGGAAGGGACCGGGCAAGGAGCCGGAGCCGGAGCCGGAGCCGGGCGGGGATGGCTGCGGGCTCTGGGCAGGGCCGCCCCACCGTCGAGCCGGGGGCTCCTCCTGACACCCCAGAGCCTGGGGCGCGGGCGGAAAATCTATTACCCCGCTGCCATTTTGTTAAGTGTTTGCTCCCCGTTGTGACCCCGCCACTTTATCTGTTGATTTTTATTTTCTGAGTGCATGTTGCCCATATGTTACTCTAATAGTTGCTATAATTCTTGAGCAATAGGGCTCATATTTTACTGAGCTGAATTAAAAAGAATGCACTTTAATAAAAAACCCGAGCAATACACTAATGGCTAGACATTGATGTATTTGCATAAAGATGAATTATATGGGCTCGCTTGACACGACTTTTAATAAATGATCGAGGACGTTATTACAGGGATGCACTTGTGTGTGCGGAAGCGGGTTATTGCCGCGGGGCCGGTGCCAGGCGCTCCCCGCAGCCCTCCGGCCCCGGAGGGCAGCGCGGGCACCGACCGGCCCTGCCCAGCGCCTCCCGCAGGCCCCGGGGCCTCCAGGCACAGCTTGAACCCCTGGGGGATACGGAGAGGCGCGGTGCTGCCTGCTCGTGCCCTTGTATCCATAACTTTATTCTGATCAACCACGCTCGCTGGGGCTCGGAGACACTGCCGGGCTCGGTGCGGGTGCGGTGCGGGATCGGTGCGGGTGCGGTGCGGGTGCCGTCCACCTCCCGCCTAGGCTGAATAGCAATCATTGTCATCTACAACCCTGAAGTCACCCTCCTCAACTTCTACCTATACGCTATAATAACTGCAACCCTTTTCCTCAGCCTAAACACAATCAAAGTCCTAAAGCTATCTACCCTAATAACTGCATGGACCAAAATTCCGTCCCTGAACGCAATACTACTCCTAACCCCACTCTCTCTCGCAGGACTCCCTCCCCTGACAGGATTCCTGCCCAAATCCTGGATTTGGGGAACCCGGGATTCCTGCGGGGTGCTCGGTGCAGTGTGGGGTGCCCGCTGCTCCCCGCGGCAGCGCCGCCTCCTCCTCCCCGGCAGATGTTTGCATCCCTCACGGACACTTGCAACCGCTGTTGGAGACAGCTGGCAAACGCCGCCAGAAACGCGTGTCTGGGAAGTACCTATCGATGCAGAAGGTAAAGGCGGAGCTGCAATTAGGAGGGAGCAGTTCATCTCACTTTTTAATTTGCGGCTAGCGGCGCCGGCTCTGAGCGGTGGATCCTGCAGCAAGCGCCTCTCCCAGCAGTCCCTCTCCCCGCGGCCGCGATACTGGAAGGCACTCGGAGTGTCCGGGCCGGGTGAAAGCCCATGACCCTCATTTTAACGCCCGGGTTCTCTGGCCTGAGGGACGACACATGTCCCGAGGGAAGGAGTGCCTAAAGCAAAGCCTTGGGGCGGCTGGCAGGGATACAACGAAAAGTCTTGCACGAAAAAACATCACGGCAGCACACGGAGGGAGAGCAGAGGGAAGACAGCGAGCGTGTTATATGGAAAGCGTTAAAAATTAATAGCACTGAGAAGTGATGAGAGGTAACGGGATTTCAGGAGCTCATCACAGGAGACCACACGTGAGGGAAAGGGCGGGAGAAGCCATCACTCGCTGAAATGGTCGCGCTGTCCCGCGTGGCTGTCGGTTTGGGCATCCCTCTGGCAGGGTGTAGGCATTTCCTTCCTCGCTGCCTGCGCCGGGGACTCTGGCTGGGAGTTGCTGTCGGAACGAGAGAGCCCGCAGGCCTCGGGGCTGTGACAGCGCTGGTGTAGGGCCTTGTCGGGACCGGGTGACAGCGGCCTACGGTACTGGGCTTTTCCCCCAGCGCACACGCCCCGAGTAGAGCGACCCCTTCGTTACCCCGCGGAGAGCTCAGAGCTCTTCCTTTTCCCCCTCCCAGCGGCCACTCCGGCCCGCCCGCCGGCCGTGGGCTTCCCCTTGTAACCTGCGTCCCCCCTGTGGCACTGCGGTGCGGATCCTGCCCGCGTCCATATGTCCACATCCATATGCATGCGTCCCGCGGGCAGCAGCTGCCGGCCGGGAGTGGGGTGCGGGCGGTGGGGTGGCCCCCGGCCCCTCTTTTGCTTCCCGTACCTCCCCTGCCTCCCTCCCTCCATCCCTCCCCGCAGTCTCGGGGTGCCCACGGCTATTGCAGGGCGCGGAGTGGGGCCGGCCCCTGGGGCGCTTCTACGGGGAAGGAAATTTTTTCCTCTGTCCGTGGTGACGCTCGCTTGGGCTGGAGACGGACCGCAGCGGGCTCCTTTTGCGAAGTGCCGCGACAAAGCAGAGGCGTCGGAAAAGTAGGGAGGATGCTTTGGGCACTCTGGGATTGCACAGCCGGGAACTTCTCCCGCGATATCTTCTGCACCCCAGAGAAGGCACATGACAGGGACCGAGGCAGGGTAAACCCAGACGCCTCTACTTCCCCTGAGCCGGGAAATCCCAGAAACAGCTGGTTTTATTTCCGCTTAGCCTGGAAGTTCCGCGCACGGAAGGGAGTGGGGTTTAAAACCAAGGGCTCTGTGAGAGAAGGAAAGGAAAGCCAAAAGCTGTGTGCGAAGGGAGTTGTCGGGAGCGGCCCGCGGTGTCTCTCACGGCTTGGGCAGGGGCCCTCCCGCCCAGCTCCGCGGCCGCGCAGCCGGCGCCCGCCTCTCCCCACGCGTGTGCGCAGCTGCTCGCCGCCCGCGGGGGTTTTGGCCCGGGCCCGAGCTCGGGGCGGCTGCCGGGGAGAGGCTCCCATTCCCTATGGACATGGTTCTGCAGCACTTTTTAAATGTCGTTTTCGCGGAGTTTATACAGTTCCGTCACAAATTCCTGCCTGCATGAAGGACTGAGCCGAAAGTGCGGCGGATCTCGGCCAGGCCCCCGCGCACGGGGGGAACCTCGCGCCCCGTGAAGCCAGCTGACATTTGTCTTTTAATTGTTCACCGTGCTGTCCGTGGCAGCGATCCAGAGGTTAGCTATTGAATCTCTTCCTAAAAAGTCCTTTCCTGGAGGAAAAGGAGCCCAGCCGGCTTTGGCTTCCAAAACATGTCCCGAAAAGGGGGGCCGCGAGCTCGCGTGAATCCCCTGCTCTTTCTTCCAGCGCCCCAGACAAAACCAGCCTAACCAAGCGGACAGCGTTGGGCTCTTTTCCCTGCGATTCCACTTTGACGGTGCCAACTGCAACTGGTGGCCAGCTGGGTCTCTGTGCAGAAGTAAATTAACTGGAAAGCCTCAGTCGGTGCTGCGGTGAACTGGAAAAGGGGCCGGGGACCGGCGGAGCACGGGCGGCAGCCCGGGGGCGCACGGCAGGGCGCGGGCAGGGGCCGGGGCCGGGCTGCCGGCGAGCGGGGCTGAGGGTGTGCGGGCGGAGACCCCCGGCCAGGCTCCGGCGGCTCCCCGCCAAACCCGGGGATCCGGACCCCGCGGTATTTTCATTTCTGTCCCGCCGCCCCGCAAAACCAGCGGGGATATCGCAACGGCGTGAGCCGGCAGGGCCGAGGCAGCTCCCCGGCAAACGACCGGCCTTTCCCTTCCTGCCCTTTACAACTAGTCGGGAAAGACGGGGGTGGGAGTGTCGGTGGGCGATGGGCAGCCCCCGGTACCCCGGCCAGGGAGAGCCGGGGCAGCCGCGCCGAGGCAGAGCGCCGGGCTCGTTCCCTCCTCCCGGCCCCGGCATTGTGTAAGCCGAAAGAGGAATAAAACCCTGCTCTATCTTTTTTTTCTTTTTTTTTTTTTCCCTGTTTAGAAAATTATTCTCAAATAGAATCATTTATTTATTTGTTTCCTCCAGAATAGTTGGCCCTTTTTCTCTCTCATATCAGAGATTCTGTTTGCTCTGCTGGTCCTTGGGAAGAAAAAAAAAAAAAAAAAAAAAAAAGAAAGCGATTGTTTCTGGACTGTTTAGATATGGAAATGATCGCGTCAGAAAATGAGTTTCAATTTAAACCAGTTCTGGTATTGGGTCTATTTGTTCTAGACACTTAGCCGGGCTCTTATTTTATCCACTGTTTTCTTCTTGGAAAGTGGTTTATTTCCCATAATAATGGTAACACTCTGCCGTTAATAAAGCCCTGCATTGCCCGCCTCTGAGAAAGTTGAAACAGCCTAATTTAGGCTGAGTGGCCGGGTGGAAAGTACCTGCCCGCTCACGTCCCCAAACAACCACGGCTCATTTTATTTGTATCCTTCTTGATTTCCCACAGTAAAATAGTCAACTTCCAATCTTAAAAAAAAAAAATAAAGCGCTCAAACAACAAAAGTCTTCAAACAAACCAAACAACAACAAAAACCTTACTACTGAGAATCAACAAAAAATTATCTCTTCTCTTTTTTTCCTCCCCTTTTCCGTGGTTTCATTATTTAATATCTGATAAAATGAGATTATCTGTACCCTTTAGTGAAGGCAGCAGACGTCTTTAAACTGGTTTAATTGATTTATCATTTTGTTGTTTTGTTTGTTTTTTTTTTTTTAACAGAAAGTGCATTACATTTAACTGGTCTTGCAAAGGGCTTTTCTTCTCTTTACAAACCGAATTATTTTTAATATAAATTAATAAATGTTAAGATGCTATATCACGATATATCATCGTTATTAGCTTAAAAAAAAAAGAAAAAACAATTTACATTCTCTAGTATTCCGTATGATACAAAAGAAAACACACTTTAAATTCAAATACAGCAACTAAATGAATTTTATACTTTGACTGACAGTGGTTGTGACAATTCCCACCAGCTACTTTTTCAACGCGCGGTTGATTGGAAATGGTGTAAATGAAAGCAAACTCTGTCCCTCCGCCCTCTCCCCCCCCCACCCTCCGCCCTCCCTTGCACGACGACCGCAACAGAAAGTGTTTCAAAAATACTAATAAATAGCACGCGGGGCCGCTGCAGTTTCGGCCCGAGGGAGGCACCGGTGGCGGCCACGGCGGCTTTTTCCTCGGCGGTGCCCCCGGTGCTGCCGGAGAGCGCGGGGCGGGCGGGACGGCTGCGCCCTCGGCCCCCGCTGTACAAAAAAAAAAAAAAAAAAAAGAAAAAAAGAAAAAAAAAAAGAATGTATGTTACATTTTAAATATTCACAGTAAGGAACGCCTATGGTCGCGGTGACTCACGGTTTATTTACAAAGAGCCGGCAAAGACGCGGCCGCCGCACGGCCGGGAGCGGGGCCGGGGTCGGGCCAGCCCCGCCGCTCCCCTCCGCCCGCCACCCTACAACAACAACGCGCGGCGCGGGGGACCGGGCGCGCCCGCCGGGGCCCGCTGCCCGCAGTCCTCTCTGCTCTCCCTCCGGCGTCTGCTCCTCCTCCCGGGCGCGTAGGGTCTAGAAAAATAGATCTGTACATCTCCGAAAGCGGCGGAGGGCGACGCAGGCTAGACGGAGGCCTCCCCCTCCGGGGGATGCAGCAACAGCCCGCCGCCCCCCGGCTTGTGTTTCTTCAGGAGCTGCGTTATCTTCTCATCGTCCGAATTGGGGTCCAGGGGCTTGTTGTAGTCATCGTCCTCCTCCTCGTTCTCCGAGGCGCCCTTCAGCCGCTCCGTCTCCGAGTCCTGCTTCTTCTTTGCCGTCGCCATCTCCGCCGCGTGCTTCTTCCTCCACTTGGTCCGTCGGTTCTGGAACCAGACCTGCCCCCGCCGCCACCGTCACCATCGCGGGCACGGCCACCTGCGGCGGGGACCGGGCCGCTCCCGCCCCGCTGCCCCGTCACTGCCCATCCCCGGCGTGCGGCAGCGATCCCCGCTTCGCCGCCCTTTGGGCAATTTCCCCACAACGAAAGCGGCCGATCCCCGCGGCACCGCGCTCCCGGCAGCCGCCGACACCCGGCCCGGCGCGGGGCCCCCAGCGCGGGCCGACAGCCGTGCCCAGCTCCCCCGAGGCTCCCTGCCATCCTGCCTGGGGCGGGGATACACACATTTGGGGCTGACGCCTTTCCCAGCCCCCCTGCCCCGCCAGATGTATTTACTCTCCGGCAGGGCGCTGCCAGAGGAGGGGGGCATTTTCATTGTAGAAGCTGCAATAATTTATTCGCAGCCATCGGGACGTATTTGCGGTGACAAAGGAGGCTCTGCAGATCAGACTGAAAGCGTGAGCACCGCCGAGGGGCCCCTCTGGCCCAGTCCACCAAGCAAACGCCTCTGCATGCTCTCGGGGAGCTCAGCCCGCTCTCCCAACCCCTCACACCTCCGCTTTGACCAAAACACAGAGTTTTTAACCAAAACGTAAGAGTGCGGGCGCGGCAGTGCGACACCCTAACATCCCCCTTTCCCGGCTTTCCCAGAATGCTGGCCACCCCCATGGTGTTCAGAGCTTCTCAGTCTTGCTTGGGTTTGTTTGGTTCAATTTGATCGGTTTTTAAAATGGTTTAAAACTACTTTCTCGGCCCCGCAGTGAGGCAATAAAGGGAGAAATGCCGGTGGTTGCCGGGGAAGCCCTCGCCAGCCCGCAGCATCTCCGGCTGGTTCAGACGGGACCCCGTTTCCGCGGTGGGGCCCTTTTGTTCCCCGCTCCTCCAGCCCCGCACCACTCGGTGCGTGAGCCATTGCTCTCACCTTTACTTGGCTCTCCGTCATCCCCAGGGAATACGCCAGCCGGGCTCGCTCCGGGCCCGCCAGGTATTTCGTCTGTTCAAAAGTCTTTTCCAGAGCGAAAATCTGCTGGCCAGAAAAAGTGGGTCTTGTATGTTTTCTCTTTCCGTCCTTATCCAGCAAAATTGAGCCTTGATCTGGCGAAGGGAGGGGGGGAGAGAAAGGGAAGGCAGGGACAGACAAGTTAATCTACGGATTTGGGAAAGCGCTTCACTCTCAAGCGGCCCCAGGGGACGGAGGGGTCTCTGCGCGGGGGGTGCGTAAGAAAACTACTGACTATGCCAAGCGACGGCTCTGGCCCTTCGGCTCTCCTTGATTATTTTTGATTATAAAATCTGAGCGGGCAAATGATTTATTTTTTTTTTTTTAAGCCACGGCTGGTGCAAGCGGGTGGTAGCAGAAAGTCCTGCTCGGGGAAAGTTTGTGCGCGCCCCTAAAGCCAACCCCGGCCCCGAGAGTCCCCAGCAGCGGCAGCGCGGCTAATTTCGCCTCGGAGGGTTTCGCTTTTCTCCGGCGATAATGGGCGACATATTACAGAGTTTTGCGCTGACCGAGGGGACGGAGAAAGCAAAATGAACTTAAGAAACGAAAACAAAAGAAATCGAGGCAAAGCCAGCCCCCTCGGCTACGGCCGGGCCCTGGGCGGAGGGGCAGAAGGGTCTCACAGCGATGCCAGGGCGCGGGGACTCCCTAGCACGGGGAGCGGAATGCCACCGGGGCTCCCCGCGCCCTCTCCCCCCTGCTGCCCCGCGACGCCGGGTACTCACGGGGGGCGCAGGCGAGGCGGGCGTCCCTCCACGGCGGGCTCTGCATCACCCCCGGCCAGAAGATCGGCGTCCGGCCGGGCAGCTCGGCCAGCGGCTTGGGGTAGCGCCCGGCGGCCACGGCGGCCGCGGCGGCGGCGGCCCCAGGGCTGAAGTAGAGGGCGGGCGGCGGCGGCGGCGGAGGGCTGAGGCTGCCGAAACGGGGCAGCCCGGCCAGCAGCCCGGCGGGCGCCGCCGAGGAAGCGGAGGGCGAGGCGGAGGCGAGCGCGGCGCCCGGCAGGGGCATGGAGGGCCGGCTGAGGATGTCGTTGATGCCGTGCGGGGTGGCGGCCGAGAGCTGCGGCGGGGCCGTGCCCAGCGCCGAGAGCCCGCCCGCGGCGGCGGCGGAGGCGGCGGGCGCCTTGAGGCCGGGGGAGCCGAGCGGCGGCGAGGGCGAGGCGGAGGCGGGCGAGGCGGAGGCGGAGGAAGAGGAGGCGGGCCCGGCGGGCAGGGGGTACGCGGGGTACAGCGGTGCCTTCATCTCGGCCATGCTGTGCAGGGCGGCCAGCGGCGGGCTGCCCAGCAGGAAGGCGCCCTGCCGGGGCGCGCCGTCCATCTGCCCCAGCGCCAGCATCCCCGTGCCGCCGCCGCCGGCCCGGGGCGGGGGGCCCGGACGGCCCCTAGAGCCGCGGGGCCCCGGCGGCCGGCCCGGGGGTGCCGCCCGCACCGGCGACGCGCATCCAGCCCGCGGGGGCCGCCGCCTCTAGCGGGGAGCTACGCGCCCGAGCGGCGGCCCCGCCGTCCTGCCGGGCATCGGGGCTGCGCCGCGGCGGACGCTGCCGGGGCGGAAAGCGGCGGTGCTGTCGGACACGGCTGTTCGCGTGTGTCTGCGCAGCGGCCGTGCGCCCGCACCGATGCACCGCCGCTCCCGCTGCCCGCCGGCGGCCGGGGGCTCACAGCGGCGCGGGGGCCGCGTTCGCCGTCCCTGCCTCCTCCCCGGCGCCCCGCATCGCTCCCGGCGCGGTTCCTGGCGGCTGCTGTCGGGGCTGCGGGCGCGGCTCGGGGCGCACTGCCGCGCCGCCCCGCTCCTGCCTCCTTTAGCGGGGGCACGGCCGGCAGCGGGCGCGGCGGCGGCGGCGGCGGCGGGGCGGGGGCGGGGCGGCTGCCGGCCCTGCCCACCCGCGCCGCGCCCGCCCTGCCGCCAACTTCGGGCTCGCCCGGCTCCCCTCTCCTCTGCTCTCCTAGCTTTTCTTCTATTTTCCCCTCTGCTCCTTTCCCCCTCTTTTTCCTTTCCAGTTTTATTTTCCCTCTTTCCTTTTCTTTATCTTTTCCCTTTCCCTCTCTTTCCTTTCTCTTTTCCTTTCCTTTTACTTTTCCCTTTTGTTTACCCTTTTTCCTCTCCTCTTTCTTGTCCCTCTTTCTCCCTTTTGCTTTCCTTTTTTGCCTATCATTTTTTCCCTTCTTTTTTCCTTTTCTTTCTTGCTGTCCTTTTTCCTTTGTCTTTTCCTTTCTCTTTTACGTTTCATTTTTATTTTTTAATTGTAATTTATTTTTCTACATTTGATTTCTTTTCCTTTTACTTTCTCGTTTCCTTTCCTTTTTCATTTTCTTTCTCCTTCTCTTTTTCTTTCCCTCTCTCATTTAATTCCTCTGTTTTCCCCCATCGTTTTATCTATCCGTATTACTCTTTCTTTCTTTCTTTCTTTCTTTCTTTCTTTCTTTCTTTCTTTCTTTCTTTCTTTCTTTCTTTCTTTCTTTCTTTCTTTCTTTCTTTCTTTCTTTCTTTCTTTCTTTCTTTCTTTCTTTCTTTCTTTCTTTCTTTCTTTCTTTCTTTCTTTCTTTCTTTCTTTCTTTCTTTCTTTCTTTCTTTCTTTTTCTTTCTTTTTTTCATTCATTTTCTTTCTTTTTCTTTCTTTTTCTTTCTTTTTCTTTCTTTTTCTTTCTTTTTTTCTTTCTTTTTCTTTCTTTCTTTTTTTCTTTCTTCTTTTTTTCTTTCTTTTTTTCTTTCTTCTTTTTTTCTTTCTTTTTTTCTTTCTTCTTTTTTTCTTTCTTTTTTTCTTTCTTCTTTTTTTCTTTCTTTCTTTTTCTTTCTTTCTCTCTCTTTTTCCCTCTCTTTCTCCCTTTCTCTCTCTCTCTCTTTGTCTCTCTCTTTCTTGGGAGCGACTCTAGAGAGCAGAGCCGCTCGAGTCCCGGTCGGGCCGGGCCTGCCCCGGTGTTTCCTTGGGATGCGGGAGGTGTGAACTGACTCTGCCCTTCCCGCACGCCTCTGGGCCGTGTGGATGCTCTCTGTCCCCGCTGGAACCGCTCTCTGTCTCTGTTGGTGCCGCCGTGCCCGGCCCCTCCGGCCCGGCACTGCCCGGAGCTGTACCCCCGAAGCCCCCGGTAACAGCGAGCCCCCTGGGCATTTGTGCCCGGCACCCCCGGCTGCCCATGGCAATTCCCGTAGCCTAAGGCTGCAAGGGGAAAAAAATCCTATTTGTCCCCTAAAGAGCATTCCACGGAAGAGTGATGCAAAATCACCCTGAACAATTTTTCCCTGTGCTGTCTGTGCCCGTGTGTTGTACCTGTGGGGAACTCTATTTTCCTCGAGCGTGGAAAAACGGGATGATGTGAAAATTAATTTTATTTTAATTACAAATCTTAGGTAAAGCGGAGGAAGGTTGGTCCTCTACCTGCAACGATGTTTCCTTCTATTTCTAAATAATCCCTTGTTGCTCTGAATTGTTTTAGTTTGCATTATAAATTTGCTGAATACACTTGGAGAAAGGGCGCGTAGGATCTTGCCTCGCCTTAACTTTGGCGCAGCCACACGAAGGGCACCTCCGGGAAGCTCGAGTTAAACCTCCGAGTCTGAATTTTTTTTTTCTTTGTCCTCTTGTCACTTCGCAAATATTCTAAAAGAAAAACCAAAAAAAGTGCTTTCCTGCTGGTTGCAGAGGAGCCAGCGAGCGCTCGGCCGCGGCCGCTCCGCACGGCCGGCCCCGCAGCCCCGGCGGCGCCCAGGCTCAGCTCCGGCAGCGGCCGTGGGGAGCGGGGAGCCGCCTCTCAAAGAGACCGATTTGCATTTGAATTAGGGGGGAGAAAAATGCTAAACCGCTTTTGTAAGTGCTGAGGCAGGCGCGGAGCGGCCCCGCTGCGTGTCCAGCACCCAAGGGAGCCTCTTTTCCTCCCTGCTGCAGAGGAGACGGTGCGGGGGCAGGGGCTCTCCCCCGGCCCGGACTCACCGCCTCCCTCCTCGCAGCGCCCCAAGGGAGCTCTGCCAGGGCCGGGCACCGGCAGCGGCGGCAGCTTCGGCCGCGGGTCTGCGCTGGCGCGGGGGGGGAGCGGGCCCTGAGCCCGCAGCGCGGTCCTGCCGGGCCGGCCCGAGCTGCGGTGCCGCCCGGGGCTGTGCGGGCCGCGGGCGCTGCCAGCCCCGCGCTCGGTCCGACGGTACCGGCGGTACCGGCCCTTTCCCGGCCCGGCCGGGAGTTCGCCGCCCGGCACCTCTCGGCTTGGCTTCTAGCGGAAGCAAAATAGAACAATCCCTCCAACACAAGAGCTTTTCCTCCTTTCCTACTGTAAGAAAGTGATGGCATATTGAAAAATACGAGTGTTTATTTGGGGGTCTCCTCGTGCAACTTCTTCCCTAAAGATAGCATCGCAGGTGGGATGGCGCCCAGAGGGCTGCCCCTGCATGAGAAACGGATTCAAAAGCAGACACCAGAATTACTTTCTCTCGGTCTTTAACAACCGAAATATTCGAAAATATTAATATTTGATTCCTTTTCCATACTCAGCTTCTGTTTTCCCTAAGCCAGGGCAGTCAGTCCCTAAGCTAAAGTAGTGAGGCAAAGTAACTCGGGAGGCAGCCGGGGCTGGGCTGCGCCGCTCAGCAGCTGAGCAGCGGGTGGGGGACACCGTGAGCACCCCAGGCAGCGGTGGGGGTGAAAGCCACCCCAGCAACAAACTTCACTAAGAGGGCGAGCAAGCGACAGTCTGGAAACACCGCAGCCGAAGCACTCCTTGAGCAGATGGGGTCACTGACCGGACCCGCTGCAGCCGGGGCTGCTCACCAATACCCGGCTGCATTTCACCACTTCCACGGCGTCTCATCGTAAGCGCTTCGCCGCTTCAAATAGGGCAGCCACCGAGTCCGGCAATGAAAGAGAGAACAGCCGCCAGGGCGAGCGCGGGCTGCGGGGAGAGGAGGAGCGAGCGGCCGGCCCGCGGAGAGCAGGGCCGAGCGGCAAGCCGGAGGGTGCCAAGCCGCGAGAGGAGAGCAGCTCCCTCAGAATCCCATCGGGGCCCGGGCCAGCAGCCCGCAGAGCCCCGGGGACGGCAGCGTGGCAGGGACAGCGGGGTCCCGGGCTGCGAGGGGCGGGGGCTGGGGGCAGGGAGGGGCTGAGCTGCGATGGGGAGCCCGGCCTCCCCGGGAGGAACTAAAGACGCGTGAATGAATTCGCAGGTACACAGGAGAAGCGTTGTCAAAAAAAGGAGAAGAAAAAATAATAGAAAGAAAGAAAAAAGAAAAGCTGTTTTGCTCGTTCGAGGCATAGTAAGTACGAGTGCTGGAGCAGCTATGCCTCCAAAATTCACTTCCACCAGAATGGTCCCAGTGTATCTGAAAGGGAAAAAATATCCCAACCAAACCGTAAGGACACCTAGAATTAAAAGGTCGAACGTGCTTAAGCATTGCAGGGTCAGATGTTCTTCAAGCTGCAGAGACGGAACCCGCACTGCAGCATCGCGCCGGGTGCTGCCCTCGAGGGAAGGGCTGCTCTGCCCCACAGAGCTCTTCCAGCCCCCAACAGCAGAGACAGTGAACCCCACCTTGCCCAGCTTTTTCCCTAATAAGTCATCGTGGCTGTGAGAGGAGCCTGTCTGAACTAAATGAAGCAGTCACTTTATTTAGCAAATAAAATGTTTTGACACTACCATATGTTCCTCATTGCAAGCAAGCAGCCCGTTAGTTTCCTAAAGTGGTGGATAGGTATATAGACACCTTTTTGTTGTAGCAGCACTGTAAAGCCATTGAATCATTTGTTGTCTGCCCTACATCGTGGGAAGGAGCTGAGCCAGGAAAGCATAATGTTCTTCTGGGCGCTAATTCGAACTCTTAATCAAGATCTGATCACCAAAAAGGAAGACAGAGCATAAAAACGCTATAAAGATTGAATTTTTTTTCTATCTTGGCCATAACTCACCCTACAAATGTGTCCATTATGACATTCACTCTAGCAGGAAAATTGTGATGTTGTTGCAAGATTCCCTACAGCAGAGCTGCTGCCAATGATGATGAATAATCTCGGTCCATATGCTAGCTCTATACATCTCTACAGCACCAGCCTGCTCTCATCCTCTTTCTGCTTCCTCAAAAACACGGAATATTTGAAGAACAGTAAAAGTTAATTAAAAATAGTTAATAGGTTAATCAGACTTGGTCTTATATTTATCTAATGCAGAGCACTGATTCTTTAGTGATGTAGCCTGAGGCATTACCACGAGCCAAGAAAATGAATCAGACATTTAATGGAGATGTGGAAACGGAAATTTCTTGTAAGACTACAAAATCGGACGCCAATAATACACTAAAATATAATAAATTTATCATTAAAATTCTACGCATGAAATGCCATCCTGTGTCCTCTTGCTAGGTGATAAACTGAGACAAAGCTGGCCAGAAAAATTTTCAGGAGACTGTCCTTTGGGTACATCTCACCTGCTTTTTAGCATTCTTGTTCCAGAGCGTCTGCCCACAGACCTCTGGTGACAGCTTAGGTCAGAGGCGTCACTTAGCGGGAGATCCCACTGCAGACTCCCTGGGCTGCTCTTGAGAGTGCCAAGGACCATGAAACGCTGCCAGCTCTCTCTGGGGGTGTGCTGGCCTCGCCCTAGGACTGGCACCGCTCTGGGTTACTTACTTGTGACCGCGCAGGAATGGTTTGTGCGGGGAGCGGCTTTCCCTCTCCAGCCGCTGGCGGATGCTGCGAGCTCTGCCTTCCCCGGGGGCTCCCAGTCCCTTCTGTGGACACGCTCTCGTCACTTGGCCGCGCTAACGCTGCGGTCCGCGCATTCTGTCCGAATTTCTCTTTGCATTTACACTGAAGCGTATCCAGAGTAACTGGGAGCGGAGGCTGAGGCTGAGTGGGAGCAGGACACGGTCATTGCCTTTTAAAAACAGCTGCAAAGAGGAGGGTGTTCTGCACTCACCTCTGTTACCACTTCAATATTTCTTTTGCTTTTCTTAAGTGAAATGCTCAAGCATTTTCCGTATCCTCAGGAAGGCAAAATATTTTTCTCGTTTCTGGAACATTGAGAATATTTGCTGCTGAAACGGAATAGTTACTTTTACTTTTGATTTGTGATCGTTGGTTCAGCCTGACCCCTGCTGGGGGAAGCTGGGAGGAGAGGATTACAAGTGCAGAGAGTCCATCCAGAGTCCACAGGTTCACCCGAAACCATTCCTGGAGCAGTCCTGTTCCGAGACCCATTCCCACCCCAGGCCCATGCTCTGCTCAGGCCCTGCCCACCCCGCACGCTCCCCTCTGGGCAATACAAGCCTTACCTGAAGCTTGCCCAGCTTCCACCTCCAGGGCCTGTCACCAGCTCCACTGTTACACTGCGTTGTAGAAACATCACATACCGATTTAATATGGCCACAGGGGTCTCCTGCAGGTGCACCCACCTCTCTGCTGGCATCCTGGCTCCAAAGCCCTGCTAGCAACAGCCCTGTGGCATTACTGATCACCAGCCCTCCGTCTATCCTAATTAGCGCACAACAGATTTCTCAACATTTCCATATTTGTGTATTCCCGTGTGGTGCTCCCAAACACTGCAGCCAGCACAGATGTGCCCGTGATGTGACCTGGCACTCAGACAAGGCATTTCCCTCTGACTTGCTGAGGACTGAAGGCCTTGTGGTAGGGATGGCCCTTCTCTCCATCTGGGAGCAGCAGCAATGGGACTGCTGCTGCCTCTGCACACCTGAGTCTGTAGTGTGATGGCTGGTGAGAGGCCTCCTTCACTTCCAGCTGGGAATTCTGTGGGGACTGGATGCATGTAGCTGATCAGCCCCAGGCAAAGAAACTATTTTGGAAACCTGCTGCAAACAGTGATGCCAAAGTGTTCCTGCCACAGGCCAGGTGTGCAACAGCAGGGGCAAGAAACACTGGTGCTCCATCTCCTTCATTCATCTTTGCCTAAGGGCTGTGAAGGTGTCACTCTTCCAAAGAGTGGTACCTTCCTTTTCCCTTCCATTGAACATTGCTGCACAGAAACTTCCCACTCTGCAGTGTGTGTGTGCATATGAGATGTGGATAAAGACATCAGTTTAAATCCAACAGAAGTTCACCCATCATCCCCCAGCCCTGGCTGACCAGTTGAACCTCCCAAGCACTTGCGGGACAAGTAAGTGCCCCCACAACTATTGGATATGGATTGAGGCACTGCCCTGGCATCCAAGTGAGGGATTTCTTGATGTGGATAACCACATATACTCTATGGCTAAAATTAATGTCTGGCTTTACTTCGGTTCCATATTAGCAGCAAAAATGTATGGAAATCTAATTGGCAAAGCTGGACCTTTTATGCAGTTTCTTTCACTCTGTGAGACAAATATATGTACACTAGGCCATCGCTGCTATTGATCTTTAAGCAGCCCCACCATGGAGATCAGCAGTGAGAGCTTTGCTTAGGAGCTGTTGGCACGGGGTGGTCCAGTGTCAGGGAACTGAAAATCATTAAACTGATGATCTAAATGGGGATGGGAGGGGGAAAGCAGTGCGACGGCTATCATTATGTGCATAATTTTATGATTCTTAGAAAATCATATTTCAGCGTTTTCCATCACATCAAAGGCTGACAGGGTTGCATTGATTAGCAGATTCAGCCGAAAGAGTGGAGAAAACCACTGATAGCGGTATACTTCGTGCCACGACTTTAAGAAAAGATCTTGCTTTCTCCGTTTCAGTTTCAGTGTTAGCGAAACGAGCCGAGGAATATTGGCGGTGTCAGGAGCACGGGGAGCTCGGGGAGCTCGGGGAGCGGGGCTGGGACGCGGCGCGGCTCGGGGAGCGCCCGGCGATTCTGGGGCCGGTTCCCGGCGATTCTGGGGCCGGTTCCCGGCGATTCTGGGGCCGGTTCCCGGCGATTCTGGGGCCGGTTCCCGGCGATTCTGGGGCCGGTTCCCGGCGCTGCCGTGCTCGCTCCGGCAGCTCCACCTAGCGCTCGCCGGCCGCTGGAAACCGCAGGAAGGTACAAATCTATTTGTGCAGTCAGGAAGGAGAGTGTGCGTCTGCCTGCCCCATGCCAGGGTGGCTGTTGTGCAGTAATGGAAGGTGCAAGAGCATCTCCCTGGATGGGTCAGGCCTGGAGCTTCCACTGCTGCTTCTGGTGTGCAGAATTCCTGCCTTTGGAACAGAACAGCCTGGAGCAGAACAGCCTGGCAGTACACTGAGCAGCAGGAAAGAGTTACTTCCCTCCCTCCCCTCCCTCCGAGGTTCGGTGCCATCCAGCCCTGCAAACTCCAGCTCACTGGCCCCAACAGCAGCATGGGGTTTGTTAGAGGTAATTGTGAGTGCTGCGCTATAGACCGAGGGGATGTGGTGGCTTCTGTCAGGCTCCACCCCATTCTCTGGCAGAGAAGATGAAGTGCTACACACGACAGGGGCAGCAGGCTCACAGCTGGGGATGACCCTGTGCAGGGAAGCACAGGATGGCTGGACCTGTTCTCCAGAGGTCTGAAGGAGCTGCTGAGGAAGCTGGAAAACCGCTGGTCAGATTTTTCTGTGAGCTGAATTCCTAGGGGAACTGTTCAGTGTTTTAGGGGTTTTTTCCCCTCTTGCTTTTCCCTCTCTAGTGAAGGATCAGAAATGTAGACCACTAAAAAGCCTGCATCCAGAAGGGGCAATTTCCCACTGTGAGAGTTTGAATCCCAGTTCTTGCCTCAGTTTGCAGTGGCAATGTCAAGAACTCCTGGGATAAAGCACACTACTGTTTCTTGCCTGACAGAGGAAACTGTCATTTTTCTACATGTTTCTCAGTCCTCTCTATCAGCTCCTGCTCTGATTACATTCACACTTTCCTTTTCATCTCTCACAACCAGTGATGTCAAGTCATTTTGTGCAGCTTGTATGAACCTCTAGTGGCACTGGGGACAGGACAGCAGGGAATTCTTGGCTGTAATGAGATACCCAGGTAATTTCTTCCAGTACTATGTTTGGCTATGTGACATGAGGGCATGAAGGATGCTGTTCAGAAAGCACCGTGCTGGTACAGCAGCTGGCTAAAACTGAGTCTTCTTGTGCTGGCAAACAGGGAATTTCTTTAGTTTGCAATTACATGAAAAAAAAAACAACCTGGATCAGAGAGTGAGTGAGCCTGAAGATACGGTTCTGGACTTTCTCTTGTTTTGGCTTTACACTGCAGACTTTTAGGTAAGCAGACATTTGTCTGGCACAACAATAGAAGCACTAGAAAGCCCCTTGCTATTGTTGCTTTCCATTCCCATTTTGGGTCCTGCTCTTCTGGCAGTAGCTGACTGAGGACCAGCCAGTTTGGTCACAGCCCCCAAAAGAGCTAAAAATGCTAAAAGGTGGAACTGATTCCTCTTTTGAGCAACTAGTACCCATTCCTCCTGGTGTTACAGACACCTCCTTCTTTGTGATCAAGGCAGTCAGCCAGCTGAGGGGCTTGGGGGACAGGCAACACAGATGGAGCCCAGATGCCTTTGCCCATTTAGCACACAGACCAAGTCTCTAGAAGAAGCTTTC
Organism: Molothrus aeneus; assembly: GCF_037042795.1. Lineage (NCBI taxonomy): Eukaryota > Metazoa > Chordata > Aves > Passeriformes > Icteridae > Molothrus > Molothrus aeneus. The sequence continues at coordinate 13,711,485 of NC_089649.1, forward strand.
CAGGATCAAGTGCTTTCCCAATAAATCTGGCATTTTCGGGTAAGAAAAAGAGGAATAAGAAGAACTTCCTGGGAGCTGCTTCTGCTGGTGACTTAGGGAGAAGAAAAGTGATATCAGAAATGGGAGTGGCATATATCCAAAAGTCACTGGTCAAGATTTATTGAGAGGCTTTCAACCACAAACCTGGAAACACAGAGAACAAAAGAGAATAGGCCGTAAGTCTCCGTCTTTTGAAGCTCACTTTTTCTTGACTCTTCAACTACAGGGAAGATGCTTCTCTCAACAGGTATCCCCCTAGTGAAAACCTCAGGATCTCGTGTAACACAGTTCCAGTGCACAGGGTTTGGAAAAAGATGGAAAATATGTATAACCAGCTGGTAATTTCTAGGGTATTTTTACAGCTCTACCACTGGAAGGTAACTTTCAGAGAATGCTCCTAAGTGAATATGTAGGAACACCTATGTAAAGTACAAGATGTACTTCAGTCTGAAGACTACCACAGCAAAGTGGCAGCAAACCAAGACTTTACAGGGCAACCTTTGCAGATCGTGACTGTAATACTTGGCTTAATTGCATCCTGTCGGCTGCTCACCACTTATAAAATACACTCTGAGTGGGCCATAATGCTCCTCCTGTCCTTTGAGATAAGATAGTTAGATGGTATTGCTGGCAAAACAGAGTGATATTTCATAAACTGCTAAAAATCAATGGTGATATGCCTGATCATACCTTAGATGAACTTTTCTCATGAACTGAAATGTAATAGAGTGGGTAATACAGGAGCTCAATTAAATGAAATTATATAAAACCTATTGAAAGCAACACAAAGAGGAGGGGAGCAAATCCAGTGACAGAGAGCAGGGACAAGTGCAAGCTGTGCTCTGTGCACCACAAACCCAGTAAACAGTAAATACTTCCTGTGGAAATTACTCTAACCTGAGATTGGGAGATATTGCTGAAACTGTCAAAGAGCTTTTGCCTCGGCCTAAGATGGCAAAATTCCCACAGATGAGACCAGGGCTCAGCCTCATATCTGGCCTGTGGGGGAGCACGTGAGTGTTGCCAGATGATAAAATGGGGATTGCTCATAGTGTGGTAGGAAAGCACTTTCTCTGAGAGTCTGTCCATCAGAGAGCATCATGGTCTGCTCAGTTACACAGGAAAAGCCAGAGTGACCTGGGATTGAAGAGGGCAGTGAAGTTGGGGCACAAACATGGCTGCCTTGACCTCATACAAAAGGGATTATCTCTTGCAGCTGGCAGTAAATTGCAGGCAGTTGTGGTGTTAAGGCTGGTACCGACCATATATGTGTTAACATAAATGGTCTCCACCTCCAGGGAAATCACTGGGAAGTGGCACTGGGCACAATAATTTTGCTTGGCCAAGTTTCTCCTGACAAGGAGGTGTTGCCGCACAGAGTGATGGGAGCTGTGTAGGAGGCACTCACTCTCCTCTTCCTCCTGACCTTCCTGCTGCAGGCTGTGTGTTAGGGCTCCTGACCTTGTCCTGTGAGGGATGAGGTGTCCCAGCACTCCCTGAGTCTCCCCCAGGCTGGTACCTGAAGGTGCTGGGGAGCTACTGTGCGTGGGGTCACCTGGAAGAGCTGTTGTGTATCCACTGAGGCCTTTTAAAAATCATCTTATGCAACTTTTTGAACAATGGTTTGCTCTTCAGTCCTGCCCAAGGGTAAGCTAGTTTCTCCAAATACTTTAGACTGAATTTGTTGGGGGACAGCTGATTCTGCCAGTGCTACATTTTGTGTGACTTGACTAGAATGGAGCCAGCTCCTCTATTTTTTCTGGCAGCCACCTGTGTTTGACAGAGTGGTGCCATTTGTCCCTTTAAACAATCCAGTGGTTACCCCTTTAGCCTTTCCCAGATGGAATTGTAAACATATAGTCCTTACCCCTGCCAAGTCTGTTTCCTCATCAGACTTGTCTCCATCTTTTTCCATGCCCACATCTCTTTGCAAAAAGAAGAGTTGCAAGTTATGGCATTCCAAAAGGAGGTTTGTATGACAAGAAAGAATCTGCATGGGTAATATAACACATAGTGCACGTGCGATTGCACAAGGAGGGTGTGTTGCAATTTCATGGCATGTTTAGACAGCCTCAACAAGCTCAAGAATTAATTTCACATCTAATGCAAAAACAGCAGCAGCTTGCCAAGCACCCACCACAAATGCACAAATGAACCCTGTTTTTGTTTCTTTTTGGTTTTGTTTTTTTTTTGGAAAAAGTATGACCATCCCTGGGATTTTGATAGGAATAAAGGAAAAAGAATAACTCAGTAGCTGTGCAATACTCAGTCACTTGGACCAAACAGAAGGTGACAGCTGCCTAGGGCAAAGGTTCCCTCTGCCAGAGCTTTCACAGTGGTCACTAGATTATGTTCCTCAGACTCTGCTGCATAACTTGGAAATAATGAGGTCAGTTTGTTTTGTTGCTTTGTTTTTTCTGGCATACAAGTGGCCTATTTTATAAAGTTCAAATGTACAACTAATAAGCAAATAGTCGACCACAAATGCCACAGACTATGAGGTTTTTATGCCAGACTAGCAAATGAAAACAGATTACACGACATATTAACTAAACACAAAAGAACAATTCAGTGCTGTCAGTAGATTTAAATTACTAAAATATAGATATGTATGCTCTCTTCAGGATGCCTTGGCAAAGTATCACTGGCTTTTGACCCCTGTTAAACCCAGTAAGACAGTATTACAGCTCATGCTCTATTCATTTAAAGGGGGGGAAAGCAGCCTCTTTATTGGCTCATACAAGCCCATATTTCAGTGCAGCTTTCCCCTTTTCTAGTATCTGAGTCTAGAGCCTAGAGCTGGAGGAGGATTCATCCCAGAGTGCACAGGTTGTGTAATAACGAGCTTCTGACCTGGAATTTCAGCTTTAAGTGTATCCTGAACACCTGGGCTCCCATGCACTGTCTCAAGGCAGCACCAGGCAGTGTTTTGCAGCTCTTGGTTTCATCAGGGGAGCACAGGGTATTAATAGCTAGGCTTGTGCATTGGAGAAAAATCATACAGCCTGATTGAGGCTGTTGTATCGCTGTTTCCTCTCCTTCTTTCTGACTTGGGGTTATCCTCTTTAAAATTATTTAGGGATGCAAAAAAAATGATAAATTGATTGAAAGCAGCACATTACAATATTGTTCATAATTGATATTATTTAAGAGGATACTGAACTGTTGCTGACAAGGCCTGGCATTGCTATCTGTGCTGACCAGTAGGTATCTACATTTTCCACTTGTCTCACTTCTGTGCATTAGTAGGAATCCATTAAAAAGTAACCCCAGACCCTGCAAACCCCTTCTGTTTCTGAGACTGCTGGCAATAGGGATCCTCAGTGTTACAACTGCAGACGTGCCTTTCTTTCTAACTCGTTTTGAGACAGATACTTTCTGTTCTCCAGTTTCTGAGCAGACAGGGAACCAGTTCCTTCCATTTCCTGCTGCTGCTGCTGCAGCCATGAAGCAGCTCCGCTCTGCCTCTTCGCCACGCAAGGGGCTTGCTGCTGCTCAGTGGAGACAGCAGCAGCTCCACGCCGGCTGCCTTTCCAGGAGCCTGGATGCAGCTTGTGTAAGGGCTTATATAACTCTTCTAATGTCAGGGCTCCGGTTTTGCGTCTGCCTGCAGAAAACTCCTCCTTTTGTACGTAGGTCGAGGCTCAGAGCAGAGGCAGCTCCGGGCTCAGCCAGCAGCAGACGAGGCAGATCTGCCTGCTGTGGATAACCAGAGTGCAGGGCAGGGGGCAGCCTAGCCGGGCAGGTGATGTGTCCTAGCTTGGGGCAGAGGGGGGAAGTGCAAGGATTTGCTTGTTAGAAGCTTCCCTGTGCTGCAGATAATGTTGAGTTGGTAGATGACGTTTGGGTTGTTTACTGGCAGCTTTGAGCCACTAAATTCATGTGGGAATACAAGGCAACACAGAGCAGCAGAAACCTCTGAGGTTCTCACACATCAAGACACTGAAATCCATCCAGGAGAGGTGATAATATTTGAATATCAGGAGAGTTGTCGGCTGACATGCTAATCCCTCTGTCCTGGGAGCACATGGAAGTTTCTGCCGCACATTGTGAAACCATGCCTAGTCACAACATTTGGAGAAGTGATGTTACATTCCAGCCAGTGTAGTTACTTGCCCCAAAGGAACCTGAGTAACAGGGTGTTGACTTGGAAAATTCCCATCCGACCAGTTTAACCAGGTACTGGGCTCCCATGGCTGCAAGGTGCTGCCTTGCAGCTGAGAAGCAGGACAACCACACTCCCATGATCTGCTTCATCCATAAGCCCCCTGCCCCACGACTCTTCTGGGAACCCCTTGCCTCTTTCCCCTGAGGTGGAGAGGCTTGAAATGCTTTGCTGTGATACAACTGTTTTTGCTGTCCCTTCTTGCACTTCTGAGCACTCTGTAGGTGAAAAAGTGGATGACAGGGGCAGGAACACCCAGCTGGGAGAGAGGAGCGAAGCCAGGGCTGGATTCCTGCCTGATCCCGCTGGGGCCTAGTCCTTGTTTTTAATTTTCTCTCTCCCAGTGGCCCTGCCCAGAAGACTTCACGCCTCACCCCACTGTCACCAGTTGTTCATTGCTTGCTGTACACTGACTTATCTTCTTGAATTTGCCTTGCCTCTGCTCATTAATATGCATTGAGTACTTCACGTTTTCCTTCTTTGACATTATTGCTACTTTTTTCCAACACATCATTTGCTAAACAAATATTTTTTCCTCTCAGCTTTTCTAAAAAAACTATCTTTCTCTTCACTGTTTAGGTTAAGGATGAAGCACAGATGTAGAAGAAATGGAGGTCCTTACTCTTCTCCTAGATGGGATGTAAAAATCTGCCTAATGATCTTTAGGCAGGTATTGAAGGATAGACTCTGTCTCATTGACCACAGGAAGGTTTTTCCTGTGGCAAAAGAAATCTGGTCATTCTAGCCCTATATTTTTCACTTCAGGTTTACCAGGAAGGGCTGTAACAAGGCATGTACTTCTTGAGCTAGACCCAGCTGCTCCACGGTGCAAACAGGGCAGTCGGTGTCCACCCCAATCCAGACTACTGAGGAACATGTGGGAGCTGCATGCTGGGGGAAACAGCCCGGATGTCTGCTCCACGTGCTGCAGCAGCCATGGGCAGTGAAGGGGTGGGGACCAGACAAACCACTTCTTATTCTCTCTGCACAGAGAAAATAAACATTTATGCTTTCCCCCCTGACAGCTCCTCCCATTTGCAGGGCCAACAGGCTAAATGCACATCTTGAAGTAAGGGAAACTGGTTTCTTCTGGGAGCTTTGCTGGAGGAGCACTCACAAGGGAAAACTCAATAGGGGAAACATACTGAAAAAGGAGAGAGTGGAAAGGATGCCTCATTACTCATCGGGGTCCCCTCTGCTCACATTGCATGGTTTAGGTTTCTGACCTGCTGGGGATCTGTTTCCCACCCTCTCATATTCTGAGCAAAGAGAGCTGAAATTTTCCAACTCAATTTACCCCATAATATTTCACTTATGGAGAAATACATCAAAATTATACTTAGCAAGAGTAAAGTGTTGGAGAGGCCTGGCCATATGGCCATATCACTGACCTGCAGTGGGCTGCTGCTTTCAGCTTTCACATTATCTCACCAAGGGACACAATGCCAGAAACTGCTTCTGTGGCCTGTCTGGCCTAGCTTTGGGTCTCTGCTTTGCTTTGTGCTGGACCAGCCCTTCTCTTAGCACATTTTTGCAGTTTTTTGGGGGATGTTGCAGACATACTACCCCCTGAGACTGTCAGCAGTGCACAGGTAAAATCTTTCACATAAATGGCTGTTTGTCTGAAATACTGGGGTGTCCCCACTTCCTGGCAGAAAGATTGCAATTGTTTTACTAATGTCATAATCCATGTCCACCCACAGCATCAGTTCTGAACCATGGTGTTTACATTAAAAACATACCAAGCATACTTTCGGAGGGACATAATAATAATCTTGTTTATGTAATAAAGCTAAAAAAAATGAAACAAAACCAATTAAGGTTGGTGAAGCCAGTCACCATACGGATAATGTAAATGACTGCAGGAGTGGCTCGACACTGCTTCACAAGAGGTGCTGGCCCTGTGTTTGGAGGCACAGTAAGCCGGTGTGTGGGCATGGAAGTGACATCTAGACTGCATGTCTTTATGGGAATGCTCCCAGGCAGCCAGCTGTTGCCATGGCCAGGCCGAGAGTGGCCATACAAGAACGGTGGAGTGGCACAACCACCGATACAGGGTGCTGCGGGAATTCAGCGCGTGTAGCTGGCCTGGCAGAGCGCTTTTCTCCACTGTGAGCTCCTAGGCAGGTGTGTTTCGTTTCTGTGCACTCCGGTGGCACCGCACATGGCATGGTGGGGCAGGGACGAGTCAAGCACCACACCTGTCTCCATAAATGGACACAGAGCAGGTGGGCATGAGTATCCCAGAAGGAAACAAAGCACTCTGCAGAAACCCGTGCGGGCTGCAGCACGGACGCTGATACGAAGTTGACAGCGGGGCTGCCTGGAGATGGCTGTCCCAGGCTCCCGGGGGATTCCAGCGGCGGGCTGCAGGCACGCAGCGTCCCGCGGCCATTCTGGCATCCAGGAGAGAACAAGCTGGAGCTGCACGCCTGGGTTAGGCGCTTTGCGGGTGCCCACCGCCCCAGCCGTCCGGCCACGGGCGCACGGCGCGCACCGGGCCGGGAGCCCCGCGGGCCGGGCCGGTCATTGCCCGCCCCGGGGGCGGTGCCGGCGGCGGGGGCGGAGCGCCGGGCGCACCTGAGTGAGCGACACCGCCCGCCCGCTCCGCCCCAGCCGCGGGGACGCGGGCGCTTCTCCGCTCCCGGGGCGCCGGGTTCGGCTGCGCCCCCGAGCTGCGGCGGCGTCCGCAGCTGGAGCGCCGCCTCCCCGGTGGTGGGGACAGCGCCGGGCTCCGAACAGCAGGAGGAGGAAGGAGAGCCGGCGGGCGGGCTCCGCGGCGCGGCCTCGGCGCCCTCCCCGTCCCGATCGCGGCCCCGCCTGCGCCCGCTCCCCCCGGGTGGGCGCTGCGCTCCCGCGGCGCGATGTCGGCGCGGCGGCGGCGGAGGGCAGCCACAGAGCCGGAGGAGGAAGAGGAGGAGGAGGAGGAGGAGGAGGAGGAGGAGGAGGAGGAGGCGGGTAGCGACAAGGTGAGAACGCGCGGGGGCGGCGGCGGCGGCGGCTTTTGGGGCAGGGTGACAGCGCTGCTTCCCGCCAGGGGCCCGGACCGCGCCGCCCGTGGGGCTCCGCTCTCCTGGCCCCGGCATCAGGGACCCTCCCGGTCCCTCCCAGGCTGTAACGCGACCGCGCTCTCGGGTGGCGGGAGGAGAGAGAGGGCCAGGTGCCAAGTTAGGGGTTGTGTGCCCACGCGTGTTTTACCCCATTGCCATTGCCATTCCCCTGTGGCGAGACCGAAATGGGAGCGGCCAGGCTCTCTCCGGGCCCGCAGCGAAAGCTCAGCGCCGTGGCTGCGTGTCGTATCTCACCTCTTGACTAGGGAGATGATGGCGTGGTGTGACCCCAGCCGCTGCTGAGCACCACCCGGCCGCTCCCTCACACCCCTCATTCCCCTCTGCCCGGTGGGATGGGGAGGAGAGTCGGGGGAAAAAGGTAAAACCAGTTGGTTGAGATAAGAACAGTTTAATAATTGAAATGAAATAGTAGCATTAATGAAAAGGGAGATGACAAAAAAGCGTATAAAACCCAAGGAAGTGCAAGTGGTGCAGAATACAATTGCTTCACCACCTGCCCAACAACCGGCAGCAATCAGCCTTTCTCAGCCAATACCCCCCAGGAGAGCCTTTGGCCAGGTCAGGTCAACTGTTTTGGCCCCTCCTGGCTTCTTGTGCACTTCCTCACTGGCAGAGCACGGAAAACAGAAAAGTCCTTGACTTGGGCTAGGCAGTGCTCAGCGAAGCCAACACATCAGTGTGTTATCAACATCATTCTCCTGCTAAATCCAAAACACAGCACTGTAGCAGCTACTAGGAAGAAAATTAACTCTATCCCGGAGAAAACTGGGACACCGGCCCAGGCCAAGAGCACACTTCAGTGTGGTTGGGCCAGTCCAGTAGCACTGGAACTAACTCAGAACAGTGATCTGCTCCATTTAAAGGCTGTGTCAGCATTTCCTCAGCAACTCTTTCTGCTTTATGGCCTGTTAAGTGATAGGCATTCACCTCTGGCCTGGAAAGGACTTACAGTATGACATTTCTGCTAAGGCAAGAGGTTTTTGAAATACTAAGTCTATGCATCAGGTTCATTACAGTGGCAAAACAGCCACAGTGCTGTTCTTTTGTTTGCTGTGGAGTTAAGGCTTATCTCTACAAAAGCTAGGCACATCACCACATTACAGTTGCTAATTGTCTGAATAAAATGAAAGAGAAGGTCTCATTTGGGTAACTGGAATTCAAGTTTAGAAAAAAGCTTTCTGATGGCTAAATTGAGGTAGCAATACGTGTGTTTTTACTTGAATCAGGAACTGCTTAAACTTGCATGGATGTTGATGTTGCAGAGTGTGTAGTCTGCCTTAGGCATTGTGGCAAGGAACTGGAAAGTGAAACTCAAGACTTTTTATTCCATGCTTTGCTTGCTTTAATTCAAAGCCAATGAATTTGCAAATTTGTAGTGCTGTGCTACATTGAGAGCTGTGATCACATAAGAGAGTGTTTAGACTATAGCTGTGCACATTATTTCTCTGTAGATGAGAATTGAATTTAAACATGATTTCTCATCACAGTGTGCTCCAAAAGCTGCCTTTTTCTGTGGAGATACTCTGGTTTGCTTTATTTTGCAGAGTAAGTTTATTTCTGAGGTGTGCAGTGAGCTGCCTTCAAAGAATTCTTGCCATTCAAAGCCTCTGCTACCCAGACCTCCAAAGGGTACCTCTAATCTTGGTTTACCTGTGTGATTTTCAGAGAGGAAATGCTGTTCTTACTTACAGGCCTACTGTGGTTTTACTCCAGCTACTCAACAGCTTAGTGTTTCATCCCTTTTCAGATGATGTTGAGCAGACAGGAGGCTGGTGCTGTGTATGCAGCCAGGATGCTGCTGGTTACAGGAGATAAATTTCAATGTGCATACATTTGTGTTCACTTGAGCAACAAATATGGAAAGCCTTTTCCACTGCACAGGAGACTTTCTCATGGGTTATTTGTGGGACCCTCTGTGTTCCCACTGGAGTTGTTGAACCCATCTGCAATGTGCCCAGCACTGGTGACCCTTGTCGTGGCTCACAAGTGACAGTAGGGATTGATTTTACATATTAAGATGGCTTTAGTGCCATTGGTAACTGCAGAGATAAACCAGTATTTTGTACTGAGTTTTCAATCAGTGGGTCACAGTTTGGGACTCTGTTTTGAATATGAGCACACACATAATGTCTGCTGTAGGTGATTTGATGAGTAGCATCTGGTCATCAGGATTCACAGGTGTCACATTATACATCTTCCTAGATGGTTATCACTCTGCTTTATCTCTTGCCTGGACTTTACAGCAAGTGGATACTTTTATTGTCCTCTGGCTATTTTGAGATGACCTTTTTCATGTGGTGATCCTGTATTTGGACTCAAAACTGGTTCTTTGGCAGATAACTACTCAAGATAGCCACGATGCAGTGGGTTTGCACTGCTTTCTGGAATGCAGGTCAGAAACATCACCCCCTTCATCACTTGTAATGAAGAAGAAAACTTGTTTCTTTGGATCGTATGTGCTTTGTTCTGCTTCTGCTCTTGTTGGCCCAAACCAAGCCTTCCATATATATCAAGGCAACATGCACCTTCTTTTGTCTAAGTAGAGAAGCCCTCTATATTTATTGAAAAACTCCAGAAACTAAATACGTTGGAAGGTTTTTCTGTGTTCTACTTTGAGCCCTATTTTCAACGTGCTGTTTGGTACTTTTCATGTTACACTTACTATGTCCATAGATGCTCATTTCCTACTGAATTCAAGTGAAGCTGTTGGGGATTTTCTTCCTCATTTGCATGCCTTTTTGTCACTAATTTGAAACAACTGGTAGCTATTTCTATACTGATGTAGTTTCAAAGGAAAGTTAAATTCCTTGGTTTTGTATGAAGGAATATGTTATAGCCTTTGTGAAAGCTTCTTGAAGTTCCCAAGCTCTGCAAGTCTTAGTGTCTCCACTTGCTCACTAGCTTATTGAGCTGGTGACATTTTGTAAAATTGCTGTGAACATGGCTTTGCTGTTTAGGGCCCTGCAATTTCACAAGTTTGTTGTTTTCTTTGTATTGGCCTGTGGCATACAGGAGTGATTTTTTGGTTGTCACTTTCTTACTTCCTGCTCCTTGCCCTGGCTGCTCTTTTCCTAAGAATGTCTGGTCAAAGTGCCTTCATAAATACTCTGTGAGCATTGGGAGAAAGAGGAATGACTTGGCATTCAGATGCTGATCTTCATGTGTTCATGATTCTTTTAAAATTTCAATTGTTTGTTTTCTTTGCTAAAAAGCAAGGGACAGTGCTTTCAAATGCTTCCAAAAAAATTAGCGTATCCTGGAAGAAATCCTACAGTTATTCTTCTTTGTACTGTACAGAGTTGTCAGAGTAGGACAGGGAGGGGGTATTGTGATTGTATTGCATTGCTGGCTGTTAATCATTTATAACTACAAGAAGCTTGGAATCACTGAATGGTGTTTCTCTTGTGGTATTGAAAAAGCTGTTTCTGTTCCATGGGATAGACCTTCCAAGGAATCAATTTCCAGATAAGTTGTTCAGACCTGTGAAGCTCAGTTTGGCACTTGGATCTTTAATGTCCAAAACCTCAGAAACCTGCTGGGAGATAAATGAAATTCCTAACTGCAGTATAGACTATTGTGGATCTGTCTGTCTGCCATGGATCATTTAGTTACTTCATTGGGATTACATCTCTTGGAGTACCCCAAAAATGTATCAGTTTAATTTTCACAGAGAAGTCTCACCTCTATGCTTTCTGCTACATGCATGGTAATAATAATCAAGGCAGACTATTTCCAAGCATGTGTTTTCTTGGAAATGGTGGTGAATTAGTACTAATGCAGAGAACAAAGGGTCTGTAGTTTCCCGTTTCTGATTCAGTATGTGCAGGTCTCTCGCCTGTGTTTCTGCATATGCCAGGCTTTAATAGTTTGGAAAAAAAGGTTTCATTATTCAGGATCTTCTGATACTTTATCTTGGCTTCAGAGGCAGGTATCAAAGTGCAACTAATTAAACACTCTACCATGTGTTCTAACTGAACTCTTGACTTTACAATGGAACTTGTGAGAGAGACTGCAGAAAGATCAAGATGGAGAAGAAAACATACTTCAAGTAATACTTAGACTTATAAAATGACAGTAACTAAATACTTTTGCTCATTAACTTTTTCGCATAAATTGTTGGACAGTGGCTTCATTTTTTTAGTTGCTCTTCCTGGGGATGTTACATTCTCAAAGAAGAACATATTTGCTATCTACTTAGGAGTTCCTTGTGGTGTCCTGGGAAAATGCCATACAAGAGGAACATTGCAAGTGCCTTTGTAACCAGAATAATTCTGGTGCGTGGTTTGCTTGGCATGTATTAATTGTAGTGGAGGGCATGTGGCACAAAGCAGCACTTCAAATGTGTGGCCTTTTAGATGATGAAAGATGGATTTCTCTCCATGACACACAGCTGTATTTCATGAACTGTTGCAAAATATTGGGCAAGCAGAAATCCACACGGAAGCCTAATTTATGGCAAGATGTCACATGTTCTGAATTCCTGGTATGGAGGCTCAAGCTCTTGACTGGCTGAGTTTCCCCCTTTGTATGGCCAAGTATTTGTGTTCTTGTAGAGAAGATTTAGCACAAGGATGAAAGTCTTGTCTTTTGAGAATACTAAACTTAAACCATCTACCCCTTACAGACACTTTGTGTGTGAATCAAGCAGGCAGGAGTGGCACACTCTCTGTACATAAATAAACAGTCCTGTCACCAGCAGTTTGAAAACTCTAGGAAAAAATCCAAACAGCTTGGATAAAACACTTAATTTCGAGTGGGGTTGAAGGGTTTCCTAGGCACTTAGGACAGTACAACCTGTGCTGGTCTCAATTAACCTTTGTAAACCTCCTAAATACCTGCTCACAGTGTGAAACCCACGGCATTTCCCACGGACCTTCACAGGTCCTTGATGCTACTGTGTACTAAGCTTGGCCACAACTCAGATCTGAAGAGCAGGAGAAGGAAGGGCTGGTTGGGTTTGTGCTGAACTCCAGGACTGCTTCTACAAGGTCAAGCTGCAGTAGTAAGGCTCTTGATTTTTTTTTTTTTGAGTGCTTTTATAATGATTAACTTAGTGATTCCTTCCATAATGATGTTATTCATGGCTATAAACTGGAATGTTTGAAATCAATCTCATAAAATAGTTTAGAAAATTATTAGCAAGGAAGTCTCGTCCCCCAGTGATGGGGTTCTAAGCACTTAAGGATGCAGAAGACAATTAACTAGCTTTTAGTGAGCTATGTCCTCTTTGGCTCCTGAGTTTACAAATTAAATGCCTCATTCAGGAAATTGTTGTGGCTGTGATAGCAGTTAACTGGAAAATAAAGCATTCATAGTAATTTTTGAGGTATGTTGCACAGGGAAGTTGAAGATAATTGAGGTGTTGATTCCCCTTGGTTATTTTAGTAATATAAGGCAAAAAAAATGCACCAAGTTCTAAGCAGCTTGCGGGTTGCACCAGCCAAACTCTCATGAGCTGCTGAAAATCACATCAGATAAACACAGGGCCCTTCTTCCCGCTGGTTAAATACTCTGAAGAAAGCTGTGCACTTTTGAATTCAGATGTTAGAAGTAGCAAATTTAAAGTATTGCTGATAATGAGGTGCTTATGAGTGATAATTGTGTGTTTAAAGATCAGAGGGACAAAACTAAGTATGTTTGTTTTTTTTTAAACACAGTTGTTTTCTGCAACACCAAAGTGGAATAAAAAAGTTTGGGGATATTCTTAGTTCTGAGTACTTAGAAGAGAGAACATCTCTGCCATCTGCAAGCAGGGATTAATATTAAAGACGCTAAGTCATGGTCTTAGGGCCAGGATTAATGCCCGTCATCTGCGCGGTGAGTGGTGTCTTGTAGGACTGTACAGACAGCTTGCTGCACTCCAGAGCAGGTCACAGGAGTTGAAACATGGCTTTTGGAGAGAGCTGTGATCCCCTCAATTGCATCTATAGGTGATTTCTTAGGCTATGGTACAACACTGTGAGAAACATCTCTGAATAGCAGGGTTGTGTGTGGTAATGTTTTATTTATTTATGTGCCTTTTCAAGTGTTCTACAGACTGTCTGGACCAGAGCTTATTTGCTCTTGTTACTTGTATTAATTATAGGCAGAGTCTGCCTAATTATTCAGCTGTGGGGTTTCATGGACTGGGGAAGCATTGATCACCTTTTTGAAAGAAGTAAATGGTGTAAAATTGATTATTTCATCTAGGGCATATATGTGGTACATCAAGTGAATGAGAAAAACCCAGGCCTAACTTAAAAAAAGAGAGGACATACCTACCCACTTGCCTTGTGCATGTGTGTAGTGCAAGCACACTGTCTCAGGTTCTGAAAGCACTGTCTTAATGGGAAGGATGGTGATTTTCCTCTGGTCAGTGTCCCTGGGGAGGGCCTGAGGTTGGAGCCTGCCTGCAGCACCCTGGTCAGCTCCTGACCCCTGGCCCCTCCACGGCTCCCTCTGCCCAACCCCGAGGTGTGGGCTGGGCCCTTGCCTTTGGGCAACCAGCTTTGTAAAACTTTATTTTCTGCCTCGTGTTGTTTGCAGAGGCCAGGCACTTGGACAGAGGTTACACCGAAGTGCAGCTGCAGGGAAAAGGCCGTGGATTATAAACAGAGTAACCACGCTAGGCTTGGGTGGGATGACTGGGGGTGTAAGCACCTGAATTCCATGGTGTCTTGTAGTGGGGATGAAAGAGAGGATGTACCTCTGATGGCTTAGAAAAAGTGACAAAAATACTCAGAACAAGGGAAGAAAGTAATATTGTATGGAAGAGTAGGAAAGAAAAGCAGAAGTTTCTAATTAATGGAAATAGAGGAGAATGGAAATAAGGAGAAAGAACTGAGATGAGGAAGTTGGAAAGAGAGGGAGATGGAGAAATAGCATATAACAGTGGAGAAGAAAGTTTTAAAGCACAGTTACTTAACAGTCCCCAGAACTGTTAAGAGCTGATGAACTTGAGGCACCAGGGCAGGCTGGAAGCTGTTTGAGATTGTAAGAAGGTAAGGAGAGTCAGGGAGGTCAGGAGGAAGTTCAGGTCTCCAAAGAGCCAGACACTGAGCTAGAGATTGCTCTCTGCATTACTGCTGTGCCAGGGCTGAGTGCAGATTTCCAGCTCCCTGGAGCTGTGGTGTTTGCAGCTTTACAATGACTGAAGTCACCCTTTGTGTTGGCTTTAACTGAGGGAAAATTAGTCCTGACATTGTGCTCTGAGAGTTGGTAACAATTTGACACCAAAATATATAGCACCTGTTTTGCATTTGGGTTAGACACACAGTGTGTCTAAATGATGTCTTCTCTAGCAGTCCTCAGCAAGCACTGAAGAAAGAATTATGGTGTTCCAGTCATACACAAAATTATTTTGAGTAATACTCTGTCCATGGGACACTCGGTCACTTCACAGTTTGGTTTTGGATTGTTCTTTTCAAGCCTGAGGTTTCAATGTACCATGTATAAAACTTCCAGCAACCTTTCTCATTGTATAGTTTTTTCATGCATTAAGTTTCCTATTGTTTCTTCTTAATGTGACATTTAACCTTCCCCTTATTCCATAGAAGGGTAGTTTGAGATGTAGATGAGGGAATGTGTTAAAGGCTTGAGGATTTCTGTCAAACTCCAGTATTCTGTCAGCTGGAGTATTTCTGGAAACATAGATCCATGAAAAAGTAATGCCTAGGATGGGAAGTTTCTTGAGTACAGCAGGTAATGTCACAACATCCAAGTACAGGCCTTCCTATAAACATTTACCGGCATACATTTGTCTCCTACAACATCTCGTTTCACTAGTATACCATTGTTTTCTTTTAGAAGGTAATGCAGTTTTCTTTAGAAGGTAGTTTAGTTCCTAAACTAATGTTTGACTCGGAATACTGTTTTCTGACAAAAGATCTGATAATCTTTCATTTTATATTGAGTTTTCTGATAGTTTTATTTTTCTTTTTGTGATAGGAAGTGGATTTGGAAGAAAGACTTCATGAGTTGGACCTTAGAAGTGATTCAGATATTCCTGATGTTCCTCCACCAACAGACAGCACTCCAGAAATCCTCAAGAGGGCTTTGTCAGGCTTATCTGCCAGGTACAGTGAAAGAAAGATATCTCAAATTTAACAGCTGGTGGCTAAAAGTCATACAGGTTATCTTGCAGTTTTAAGTCTTACAAATTGTACTGCAGTTTTAAGTTTTATATGGTAGGTGTGAAAATTTCAAGGATAAATTGTTGCTGGATATTATTGACTTATTTATGCTTTGATAGTCCCTTCAGTAGACTATTTTTTGCATACACCTGTGTTTACCCATTGCATGCTTTTCTAAATGAACACAATTTATATAAATATCTACTGACTCTAAGCATTGCAATAACATGGCCTAAAGAATTTGAATTACAGAATGATTATTTCTGGAGGTTGTAATAAACTGATATCCTACCTCCAAGATTGAGAGGTGGATTGGTTTATGAATGAAAAGATGTGTAAATTCTCAAGATAAGGTTTCTTGAGTAAATTCTCAAGATTTGCTAGATTCTTGTGATATTTCCACTTCTAAATAATTTGCTGTACAGTTAAATACATCATAACTGATATATCCATACTTTTTAAAGCAATATTTTTTTTTCTTGCTGTTTCTTTTCAAACTTAAGTTTCTACCTCCATCTTCCCAGGATCTTGATGGCCAACAAATGTGAGGGGATGTGTATGTGTACAGATAGTTGTGTGGACGTGCATATTCCTGTAGGCTGTTGGATAAAGTTCCTTGTATAATTTTTATGCAGTCCCTTTACAACACCTGATCAGTCAAATGCTTTTGGGGCAAGTAAGTTGCATTATGGTTTTTTCACCAACGCGACAAAAGAGCATTTACATGATAGATACCAAAAAACTACCTACTAAAATGAATATGGGTGTCATATATATGTTATGCTCAATATAACAAATTAAGCAATATACAGTGTATATTTTAGAAGCAACTTAGGTCTTGCAAGAGTCAGAAGAAGGATCTCTAATCCAGACTATAATTAAAACCTTCCAAATCCTTGTAATACAACTGGTCCCCAGCAGATATCTCCAATAGCACTGTGAAATGAATTTTTTTACTTGCTTATTTTCTAATCTGTTGTCCATTTCTGTTATGTCCATGAGCTATAAGCAGATGTAATGCTTCAGGTTTTAAAAAGCCTGTTTCTAAACTGCAGCAACTGTGAGCAGAATGTGATAATCTCTATTACCATCACACTGCAAGGACTGTCTGTTTCAGAGTTCTGTCATTGTGTTAAATGTTGAAGTCTTAGGTCTCCAAATCAGACTTGTTTCAAAGGGCATGGTGATACCTCAAAGCCTGCAACTAAGAGGTGCAGCTGAAATCTTTCCTGTTTCATGGGCTTGAAATTCTTTGAGTGTTTGCACCAAAGTGTACAAAGGGTGCTCTGACTGTAAAATTAAATTCTTGGTGCTTTATGAATGCTGAAGTTGAAATTACCTGCCAGTTTAGTAGCCAGCAATCCCAGCAGAGTCATTGTTCATCATGTGCAGCATGGTTGGACTGCACTGTTCCTTTCAGAAATGTGGATACTCCTTGTATTTGACCTTTGAAAGTAATGGTGTCTATAACTTTCTAGCAGAGAGTTGGGGTACAATAAACTTGCCAGGTGGCTTCCTAAATTCTGGGGCTTCTTGTCTTACTGAAGTTGTCTTTCCAGTGCTGTGCTTGCCAACACCCCCAAGGTAACATGTGGTATTTTAACATTACTCATAAAGGAAGCTGAATTCTTCTGGAGGAAGCTTGCTCACTATGGATATGCCACCAGGGCCAAGCTGCTACTGTGTATCCCACATCATAGAGCAGCATAAAACATGTTGTGATAAAGCCTCTATTGCCTCTATTCTGATACTTAAGGCAAATCTAATTAGTAGCTGTAGCTGCCATTAACCTGTCAATGAGTCACATTCTAGAAAATCAAATTATTGACGTTTACATTGGAACTGGAGTCTGATTCAAAACTAACACTGAACCAGGTGTATCTCCTGGTGAAGCAGTGAAACACAAGACTGATGCAAAGCAAAACATTAGGAAGAATGTCTTCAGGCTATAGTAGGGGGCTTTGTGTTCAGCAGTAGCTTGTGGTTAGTTGCTTCAGTGGACTTTCAGAGGAAATGGCCTCAAATTGTGCCAGAGGACATTTAGGTTGGATGTTAGGAAAATTTAATTTAGGAAAGAGCTTTGGAGTTTGGAGAGGTTTAATTTAGGAAAAAGGTCAAGCATTGGAACAAGCTGCCTGGGGATCTGGTGCAATCACCATCCCTGGAGGTATTTAAAAGATGTGTAGATGTGGCAGTCAGGGACATGATTTAGTGGTAGACTTGGCAGTGCTAGGCTGACAGTTGGACTCGATGATCTTAAATATTTTTCCGGCTCAAATGATTCTATGACTCTGTAGTAACATAAATTTTTATTCTGTTTTCCTTAGGTAGCCACTAGCAGCTGCCAAGATCTACAAGGTCAAAGAGTACAGCTAGTTTGACCCATCAACCCCAACTGCCACATATTCTCCTGTTCTGGTTCCAGTGCTCACAGGAGCGTAGAACTGCTTCCAATAGATAACCCTCTACCTGGCAAAAGAGCTACTTTGTTGTAGAAAGGAGGTTTTGTTCGGAGGTTCTGTTCTGTGTCTGTTACTCCTCAAAGAATCATTTGCTTTTTGTCTGGCAGCCTTCCTTTCATATGCCAGCCCTTGCATGGCTGGGCTCTCATCAGTCTTGCAGCTGACGTGATGCTTTTGAGGGTCCTGATGTATTTTCACAGCAGCTTCAATATGGGGTTGTACCAATTCACTGCAAATGACATTTGGCAGGGTTGAGGCAGCACGCAGGTAGAAGAAAGGTGTCCAACTTTAATTTCTGTTACTGTGCATCCTGTTCAGTAGGATAGTTGCTTGATCCTGTGTTTATTGCTATGCATTGATTAAACACAAAAACTTCTGCTTTTCCCACTGTTTCTAATACAGTTTAATCTTTAGTTAGCAGAGGAAGTGGAATTCATTTTCATTTATAACTGCTTGCTGCCTTTTTTTTTTTTAAATAGGTGGAAAAATTGGTGGATTCGTGGAATTCTCTCCCTAGCTATGATTTCTGGTTTTTTTCTGATTATATATCTGGGATCATTTATGCTGATGCTTCTGGTAAGTTTATTTAAATGCATTCTTCTGTGCAAGAGTTATTTGATCTCTTCATTCATCATGCCTGAGCTGAAAGGAAACTGCATGGACAATTCAGAGCAATTGTCTTTTATTTCTGTTAATGTAAATACTTCTGCAAAACACTTGAGGGATTAAAAACTGGACCTTACAGATAAAGGACTTATTAGATACTGTAATTTTTTTTTATTTTTTTTTTTAGGAATTAAAGTAGCTCCAAGAAGTTGAATTACTGTTGCCTTGCTTAACTACTATCATCCATTTCATTGACTAGTTTGTATCACCTGCTGTTGCATGTTGAAGTTGTTTGAAAAAGCAAACAAATAAAAATCAGACCAAAACCAATTCAGGGAAAAATCCAGATCCACTAACAACAGAAAAAATCTTAAACCAAAAAATTAAGAGACAGGTGCATTTTGAGGCTAAGGAGAGCAGGCAGCCCTGGCCTCCTGTCTGCAACTGGCATGAAAGGCTTTCCTCTGACATGCTCATTTAATTCCATATTTCTCTATGAGGCTTCATTGTGGCCTTGCATTTATCTGTAAGTTGGAGCTAGATCCCTTTCTGAGGTACAAAGTGCATTTTTAGGTCATGAAGTGAAATACTGATGAAGATAACAATAAAAAAAGTTATAATAATCATACATGCTATATAGCAGGTCAGCCTTTACTGTTTCTTTGCACCATTTTAATTGCTGATATTTTTATGGAATGATGGTTTAACTATCTTTCCAGTCTTAGAAAGGTACAGACAGGAATTTAGCTTTTAATATGCTGAAATTGATTCTTCTAGGTAACTGCTTCGATTTTTGACTCTAAGTTTGTTCAGGTATCAAAATTTTTAAACTTTTTTCTTGCCTCCTATGAGGCAATTTTAGAATTGTATTCCTAAATACAATTCCTAAAGGTTGGAAAATACCTTTAAAATAATTGAGTTGAACTGTTAACCCAGCATTGCCAAGTCCACCACTACCTTGTGTTCCCAAGTCCCCCATCTACACATCCTTTAAATATCTGCAGGGATGGTGACTCAACCACTGCCCTGGACAGCATCTTGCAATGCTTGACTGCCCTTTGGATGAAGAAATTTTTGTTGATATCCAATCTAAACCTCTGCTCCCATCTAAACTGAGGCCATTTTCTTTCACTTGTTACCTAGGAGAGGAGAACAACCCCTGTCTCCCAGCTCAGGGGACAGGGTAACCAGCTCAACAACTGGTCTTACCACTAAAGAGGCCAAGAACCTCAGCTTGTTCTTTGTCACTGTGTTTCCTCCTGCATCCAACAAAGGATGGAGCTTCTCCTTAGCCCTACTTTTGCTTCTGATGTCTTTATAGAGGTAGTTTTTATTGTCTTTTATGGCAGTAGGCAGATTAAATTCTCATTGGGCTTTGGCCCTTCTACTTTTCTTCCTGCATAACCTCACAACATCCTTGTAGTCATCCTGAGTCACCTGCCCCTTCTTCCAAAGGTCATAAAATCTAGTGTCTTGAGAGACTGGAATGCTGTTTCACCAGCATTATGGTCTGCATTGCAGTTTCTACACCTGAATTAGTTTGGTTAATATTTCCTGTTTTCAGATGAATGACATAACAAACTACTAATTCATTGTCTCATTCATGGAGCATTTTCTTTTTAGTGTATGAAGAAACAAAAAAAAGGCCCTTTTAAAGTGCAGGTTGCTGTAAAAAGATTTTTTTTTCCCCCCCACAATCAATCCTTTAGTAGTCAGCTACATTTGAGAATTATAATTATGAATGAAAAGGAACTAATTAATTTGCTGGGTGATTTTGTGTATTCATGGTATACTGTGAGATTGCAATCACGGGCAAGCAGTCAAGACATGAACCAAAAAGTAATCATAGTTAGTAGAGAATTGTAATAGAGTTCCTCTTTTGTGCCATAAAGCAAAAAGTCTGTCTTCTATTATAATGAGCTGGTAATTAAGTTGATATTCGAGACTACATAAAAAGGAGAATGGAGGGAAAACCCAACCTTGTTCATGAATTATTTAATTTGACTGGAATACAATAGCTTGTATTTAAATAACAGTTGTAATGTTAAAACCAAATCTCAATACTGGGACTGAAAATGCCCAGAGACTTGTAGGAGGAGTAATCCAGTGAGGTTTGGAGGACAAGACCTGAGACTGCTCTAAAGAGCTGGAATGTATGCTCTGCATTTGCTGGCTACATGGGTAACAGGCTTCTGTGGCTTGGACCCTGGTGCCCTGTTCCACTGTAAAGTGCAATCCTGTAATGTTGCTCTTGCCTATAGCATTTAAGTTTTGTAAGGTTGGCCAAGCAGAAGAAAGAGCACAAGGTAGGGGAGCTTCAAAATTAACTTGCTGAGGTGGTGTAAGACTCTGAATCCGCGTTCAGGCGTTGAGCAAGATGGAATGCGCCGGCAGCGAGGGCTGCTCGAAGCCCTGAGCGCTGGCACTGCCGCCTGCGCGGGCAGACTGGTGCTCCCGCCCCTGCGCGGCATCGCCCGGGCACTGAGTTTGGTAATTCCATACGTCTGCTGATCCACTCAGAGTCTGCGGATTGGACGGACGTGGCAGAGTCCTTTGAAGCCCAAAGGCATGACAGGACACACTGCCCGACTGAGGCCGGCAGTGCAGGGAAGCAGTGAGGTCAGCAAAACAAATGAAGGCCTGGGAGGGTGTGACATTCAGACCTGGGTTAGATGAGCTTTGCCTCTAATCATAAAGGCTAATAACCCTTAATGAGATCCTTGCAAGTGAAAGACCTAGGTGTCCTGTGTTTCACAGCTAGTTTTTTCCATTGGGCCCAGAAAATATCTCTAGAATTAAATGTAAGGATAAAACTTAGCCAAAAGAATGAGGAGAGTTTTCTTTACAGGACACATTTCTGACCTGCTGCTATCAAACTGTTTTAATGCAGAAAGGTCAGGAGCCTTCTCATGTTTCACAAGTATATTCTTGAAGCTAGCCCAATGTGGGTTTTTTTTCCTTCATGTACAGTGGTTTGAGATTTTTTAAAGTTTTAAATGGAGCTTAGTTTTTCCTTGGATTTGATTTGAAGCTGTTTTCTGACTGGAATTTGACTTCAGAATAATGTCTTCCCTTAATGCAGGCTGCAGTGCTCCTTACTGCCTGTAAGAAACAACTGCAGCAAAGTTTTTACAAAGTTTTTTATTTCTCTTATTTTAGGTCTTAAGCATTCAAGTGAAGTGTTATCACGAAATCATTACTATTGGTTACAGAGTCTACCACTCGTATGATTTACCATGGTTTAGATCCCTCAGCTGGTGAGTAGCAAGCCAGAACATCAATAAGCCAGGATGTGATACTTAAATCATCTTCTTCCTCACCTGTTGTGGTGGAATGACAGCTTTGTGGGTCATGTGCAGACATAAAACTTGACATCTGTCTCTAATACAGAATTTTGTAGTTGTGTTCCCCCTGTGAACTTGGACAAATCAGTTGGCATTTTATTACTTATCTTTTTTAACTTGTTATAAATAAATCCTTGTTTGTTTGTTTTGTTTTTAATAATTGCATTTAATATATATTGTCTTATTAAAATAACTGTTAGATGTTGCATATTGCAGGTACTTTTTGCTCTGTGTGAACTACTTCTTTTATGGAGAGACTGTAGCTGATTACTTTGCTACATTTGTGCAAAGAAGAGAACAGCTGCAATTCCTCATTCGTTACCACAGATTTATATCTTTTGCCCTCTATTTAACAGGTAAGTGCAGGAAATCACAAAAATGAAAGAACTTTGTGCTGCATTTGCTCATTTAATTTTAAAATATTAATTATTCCCCATCATTATGCCTTTCCTGTTTCTTTTTCCTCTTAATGCTTGAGGAAATGAGGTGTTTGCAGTTATATTTTTCCTGTGAAAAGATGAGTACAAATTTTGCATTCACTGAAAAGAAGAAAGCCTAAACAAGGGGATGATCTTGAGACAGTTGAGATAATAGTGCTCAAAATAGGTTGGCAAGCATTAATTTTGATTGCTGAAGACCTGATACTATTTTGGCAGGCTTTAGAGATGACTTCTGTGTGTAATTGCTGTGCTGGGTTGATTCTTTACTGTGCAAGTGTTCTCCTAGGTCTCCAGTAATAGGATTTACTAATATATTTTTAAACTGATTAGTCAAAATGCCTGAGTCTTAATTTTGTCTGCAACATATTCAGATACTTTCCTCATGGAAAAATTTCCTCTCTGTCCAAATAAAAACTTTTAAAAGCCTTTTTTCTAGGAAGAAGAGACACAAGTTGGTACTTTTTTGGGGTATTGCTTTGTGAACACGTAAATACATTTTTTCAGCAATGCAGTTTAGCATAAAATTAAATCAGCTGAAGACTCAGATTGGTTTAAGGAACAAGGGCCTGCTATGCTACAAATATTTCTAAAGTGTACTGAGAAATCTGATCTTTGTGATGGTCTGTCAGTTTTTCTATTGTTGGATTTTTTTCCTTAAACCAAATAAAAATTCTGCTCAGTGCTTAGATCACAAACTTGAAACCAGCTTTGCAGGACTTGACCTTTTTCAGCTGGCTTTGGCTTGGGGAAACTAACTTAAATAAAGCCTTGTGAGCTGGTGAGGGGAGACATGAGACAAGCCAAGCATGAGCAAAAGGAGGAGGCAGCACATAGCAGAGCCCCCTGGTGTTGGGATTGTGAGGTCACTTAGGGGCAATCCCCGGGGTTCAGGGTCTTTTGAGGGCCTCTGGGCCCCTGGTGGTGCAGGAAGTTACCATAGGAGAGAAGAAGCGCTCAATTAGCCACCCAGAAAATTCTTTTTGGTCAGCTGAATTCTCCAACACCTGTGCTTCACACTTGCATAGCCTGCAGTCATGTGCCTGTTTGGGGGAAAGGGGCAAGCTGGTCTTTTCCTTTCATTTACTTCCGTTGAGTATTCAAAACTAGTTTGTTGACCTGGCGTTTGAGTGGTTTTTAAAAGTGATGATCTCCTTTGCTAAAAATTGATGTCCACCATAGGACCTTGTGTGTGCCTAGAGGGTTGTTCTTTACTGATGGTTTACTATGGATGTTCTTTACTGATGTTAGCTAAATCTGTGTCAACTAAATCGTAGTCTTGTATGAGAATAACTCTATATGTAATTTTAACTGAATATAAGCCAACACTTCTGGCAGCAGAGGGATTAAAAACTGTTTCAAAGGAAGAGAATAACTGGTATATCACAGTTCAGTGTCATTAAATGTAAGATGGTACAAACTGCACTTGCTTTGTTTTACAGGATTCTGCATGTTTGTTTTGAGTTTAGTGAAGAAACATTATCGTCTGCAGTTTTACATGGTGTGTATTACCCACTTTGCTGTGCTCATTCATATTCCAAATGCCAGTAGAAACAGTCATGTCCGTGTGCTCATAAAATAGTTTGGAAGAGTGGCGTGGAAAATGTGCTTAAATTGAGAGTTACATGAAATCAAGTCGTGCTGGACTGTATCTGTTCACCTTCCAAATGATGATGATTATTATTATATCCTAGAATGTGGCCTCTCAGTCAGTACAAGCTGTCCTTGGTGAGGCCTTGTGCAAGTCCAACACAATATGTTTCCCTTAGTGATAGGCTGATATGAAAGAGCTTCCTGGAGAAGGGAGATCCATCTCCCTGCCAGATCTGAAGCCAAACAGTTCAGCATTGTGTGGAAAGTGATTATTGTGATTCAAGTGTTGCTTTCTAGAGGCCCCTCTGAAGTACCATGAAGGGTCTTGATCTCAACGCCCATGTGAAGTGTTTATTCCATGACATTTCACAGCTGTTCTGGTCTTTTGCTCTGCAGTGTCTCAATAGATCATTGATGAATTAAAAGAAACCAGCATTCTCATCTCTCATATTTGTCCACCTAATAATCAGCATAGTAGCTAAGCAACAGCATGAACCTTTTTCTTATGTGTATCTTATATGTTGGAAACTAATTCTGTAACATTACAGGTTAAAACCAAAGCAAACACCCCACTGACAACACCCTACCTCCCACTTCTATGTAGGAATGATTAGAAATCACAGTGAAACAACAGTGCAGTACAGCTCCTGTCTTGAAAGAACTTGAGCAATCAGGGCATTGCACAATTTAAATATTTCCTAAAGCTCTGGCAATGCAGTTAACCCTTCTGTTTCTGCACTGCTTTAGGTAGCACTTTACCACTGAGGATTCCCAATTCTAGACCAGGGCTTAACTGCGTCTTATAATAACATGTAAAAAGATCTTTTACTCAAAATAATATACCCTGTTTGTAAGAGAGTTTACCTGACAGTGAGATGCAGCTTTCCTAGTTTTTCTCTTCTAATCTGCAAAAAACTCCCAAACCTCCTCATCTTTAGATTGGCACAACCTAAATATATTCACTGGCCATTATTTTCTCCTTTTTCATCTTCTGGAAAGAAGGTGAAAATGTGTAGTGTCAGTCGCGTGACTTGGTGTCTGCCCAGAAAACATTAAAATGTGACTACCCAGGAATTGCAACAAAACGAAGTGAAGCCATATATCTACTGTGTGGCAACACTGTGTTTAGGAAGAAAAGGAGAGTCTGTCCCATCCCTGGAAGTGTCCAAAGCCAGGTTGGATGGGGCCTTGAGCAACCTGGTCTAGTGGAAGGTGTCCCTGCCTGTAGTGAGGGAGTTGGAGCTATGTGATCTTTAAGGACCTTTCCAACCAAACTGCTCCATGATTCTAGTAGAGTAGGCATTTGGATTTAGGTGGTGTTGCAATGTCACCATACAAATGCTAAAATCTCTGCTGCAGAGCTGTGTTAATTAACCAGCAGGTAATCCTTTCAGAAACCTTTTGTCATTTCTTGTAGCCTCCCCAGTCCACCGTTTAAGGCTTCTTGAGTTGTCTTATCTGGAAGTAGAGTCTGACTGCCTTAGGTAAACACATGATAAGAGAATTAAAGTAGGACATTTCGAGTGTAAATGGCCCAGACATTTAGAGTACCTAAGTTTGGTGTATCATGAGAAAACTACCAGTTCTTGATTTAAAAGCGTTTGGAAAATAAAATCCATTGCAGGATCTTTACTGGTAACCTGTTTGGAAACCACTTTATTGTACACTGGCTCTACAGATTAAACACCAAGTGCATACAGTAGTACTGAACTAAATGATTGTTTAAATGACTATGCCCTTAAAAACAAACACTTCATTTTTGCTAATCCTGAGAATTTTCATGTTTCATAAGTTATGAGAGACATCCACATCTGTGTAACAGTACTCTTTCCTGAGTAGTTCATTGCCATTTTATTGTTACAGTTCTAACATGTCTGTTATATGTATATACAGAATATCACATTGCTTAAACTTCTCTGCTGCTTTCATGCTGGAGGTGTATGTCTTATTAAATCAGGTGTTAAAACTGCATGTTAAAAAATTCTGGGTGGAGGTAAGTGATGAAGAGGCCTGCTGAAGTTTTAGAACTTGCTTAAGAAAGCCAGCTCACTTGTGATATACTGTATGCACTCATCTCTTGCATTATCACTAGAACTGGTCTTCCTGAGGAGCTCCTCAGTAGCTCCTGTAGCTGATGTGCCAGGATTTATGGAGGTCTACGGGTCGGTGTTTTCACTAACTGTTGTGTTGTTGCATTGTTAACAGTTCGCATGGACTCATGTCACTTTGCTGATCACTGTAACTCAATCTCACCTTGTCATCCAAAATCTCTTTGAAGGCATGATCTGGTAAGGGGACAGTAACAAACTGATTTGTACCTCTATTGCATTGGAAGGTTGGTTCTTTTGCATAGATCTGGTTAGCGAATAATTGTGGGAACAGTTAAGCAGGATGAATTATAGGAGCATTAATGTCTTATTGGGAGTGGGGGTAAAGCATACAGGAGAGGAAGCAGAAACCTCTTTATCTAGATTGACTGACACAAGTCTGATAGTTTTGAACAATCACTTCATTTACTTGCAGGGAATAGGATTGATTGCATGCTAGGTCAGATCCTTTCCACAGCATTTTGCTGAACAAATGAATATCCAGCAATTCTTTTGCAATTACTTTGGAGCTTTGAGTTGCTCAGAGCTATTGAAGTTGGACCATTTAATTTGAAATCCCCAATCTGGCTATGTTCCTTGCAGCCTGTCCTGTTCAAATAAATTCAGAGTACTTAAAATACTTTGAGAGTTTTAATCTTGGTTATGGTTGGGCAACATTTGTGCCTCATTTTCAGTAATACATTAAATTTTGGCAATGCAGTTAAACTTGATTATGTAAAGCCACTCCTCAGAGAGCGGGTGTGTTTTCCTCCCCCTCTCTTCTTCAAGTTGAGAAAGAAAGAAGAAGCATGTAGAAGATGGTTTGTGTTCTTCCAAGGACATAATGCTGTATGTTCTCCTCTTCCTGATATACATACATCTGGGGAGATTATTGCAGACAAGCCGTACTTACAGTTAGAAAGAAAGCTCAAAGCCTTTGACAAAGTTTCTATTTACAAATACTTTTCATAGTGATTATGTTCACATGTCAAAAGCTGAACCTAGTTGCTTTGCTAGCCTACTATTTCTTATTGCCACTCTTGCTAGACAATTCAGCAGGAGATCAAAAAATCTGACTTTTAGCTTATTAATACATCCCTGCTTTGAAAAGGAGGGGCAAAGAAAAGAGAGCTTAATAGGCTTGAATAACAACTTCAGATGCAGACTGCATGCAAAGAACATTTTAAAAGCTGCTCCAAACTGATAAGAAGGGAAAAAATAAAGGAAAACTAGATATTTTCTTAATTTAGCTGTCATTTAAACTTTTTGTACAATTGGCTTGTTTTGATGTTACAAAAACATTAACATGTTGATTGCTTCTTACCTGTGCTACCAGTCTTTAAGCCTCAGAGGAAAAACCCAGCCTGTTCATGTTTTAAGCTCATGCATCAAAATAACACTTTAACTTGAACTAACATGAATCTGTTATGATGTAGTTTGGTTGAAGACTAAAACCAGTATAGCTAAGTGTGGTGCTCATGGGGAAAAAGGCAAACACATTATGAAACATAATTCCTTCTAAATACTGCAGAAAAATTTCCCAGAAAGAAATTTGGCTCTTTCAATTTTTGTCCAGTGTTTAGGTTCAGGCAGTTTTTCTCTGTGAAACTTTTAATGTCTTTCTCTAGGTTTCTGGTTCCAATTTCAAGTGTTATCTGCAATGACATTACCGCTTATATTTTTGGGTTCTTCTTTGGCAGAACTCCATTAATTAAGGTAGGTGCTTAGGCATTTCCTTGCTAACGAGCTTTTACAATTTATAGCAATTTTGTTACTTGTTCAAAAACATGTTAATGGAAAAAAATACTTTACACTGTACTACATGATTCACAGCTTTGCTAAAAAAGCCCAAACGGACTATCCTGTTCCTGAAATTTTGAATATGATTAATGTGAATGTGATATTGGCATTACAGGATAATGCAGTTGAGCCTATTGCATTATTTAAGGATTGCAGATGCATGTTTGGCTGCATACTTACTGCACAGTAACTTTTTTGAAATAAGGTCATATATACCTGCTCCTCTTGTTGACTGAGAAGGGCTCAAGCATTAATCTTCCTAATCTGGTAGATTATGCAAGACCCCACAGAAAGCCATTAATTATTTCCATGAGGTTGCCATGTTAACTTTTGGGAATTTATTTGGTTCTTATACTAAAATGCTCTTAAATTGAAAATGTGATAGAATTTGGTAACAGCTTGTCACACACTGGTCTCTCTAGTTATTTGCTGTATTGGTTATCCAGTCTGTGTGCAGAGAGCTGGTGTCTCCTGAGGAGCATCCCCAGCAGTGGGTCTCCAACACAGCTCAGGTGTGCTTGTGCAGGTCTCCCAGTCTTCTGTATGAAGGGAGTTCAGCTGCTTAACCTGGGTCAGCAGCAGCCTTCAGACAGCAGCCACAGATGGGATGGGAGCTCTCCCTTCCCTCAAATTGGCCACTGGCACCAGACAAAGTTGGTTGGTTGGCTTTTCCACACTTTGCCTGGAATGGGTGAGGGCCATACTCTTCTGTTTATCAGATTCAGTGGCTGCAGCTGCTGGCATTCAGTATTTCACACAAACCTTTGAAAAGTAGGAGTATAATATAAGTAATTTTTAATTTTCACAAACAAGATCAATAAATACAGTAAAAAGGGGTGGAATGATTTAACTGATGGACTAACACTATCTCTTTTGTGCCTAGCTGTCTCCCAAGAAGACCTGGGAGGGGTTCATTGGAGGCTTCTTTTCCACTGTTGTATTTGGATTTATTGTAAGTAAGCGCATGACACTCATAGAACCAAAGAATGGTGGTGTTTTGTGTTTGGAAGGGACCTTTAAGGTCATCTCTTTACAATCCCCCTGCCATGGACAGGAAGACCTTCCACTACCCTAGATTGCTCAGAGCCCATCTAACCTGGTCTTGAACATTTTCAGGCACATGGGAATTTCTTTATATAGAAGCAGTCTTCATATTTTTACTTGAAATATCCAAATTTATAACTAATTTTATCTCAAACTCCTGAAAGCCTCAGGGTTAGGGTGTTTTTTTGCCTAGAGAATTCTGCAATTCATAACTAGCTGGAAAGGGTAGGCAAGGTTTTAACCTCTACTGAAGAGATAATATTGACCATTTTCTGCCATTTCTGTTACAGTATCTGGAATAATTGTATCTATTAGCCGCATCCCTATTTAGAAATTGAAATTTATCAGTAGCATTATTTATGCTTTGTGAAGTAGACCTTCTGTGTTACATGCTTTATAATGATATTTCCCCTGGAAAACAATTTACTCTAATGATATGCACAGATGATAATACCATCATAAATAACTGTTGTGATAAGTAATTTTTCACCAAGGTCAGCAGAACTCATAATAGCCAAACTTAGTGGAGGAGATATTCAAGTTTTAATGGACAAGTGAACTTCAAAAAATTATGAGTGGATGACATTTTTGGATTTTATAATACAGAAGATAACTAGATAGAAATCTGAGATAGAAAAAGGAAAATAATTTGGGAAATCATCACTAAGCTCATGGAGCATCTGCCTTGTTGAGGCACTCTCTAGTTAAGGCAGGCTGATTTTTCTCCATTCTGTGTCTCTTATTAGAAAGATTTTTATTACCCTGAGCTTGTGGTGATAAAGCCATTTACTGTGGGGGTTTTGACTGTAATAACAAATGCCTAATTCAGGACTTCTTGTTTTGCTTTTCAGTTTTCCTATTTTTTGGCTCAACATCAGTATTTTGTCTGCCCTGTGGAATACAACAGTGAAACCAACAGATTTGTGACAGAGTGTGAACCTTCAGAGCTCTTCCATATGAAGAAGTACTCTGTGCCACCATTGCTTCAGGCTGTGTTGGGATGGGTAAGGGAAAAAAACAGGCTTTGGTTAAAATTGAAATCATGCTTCCCAGCTTAAATGGGTTTCCAAATAATTTTAGAAGGGTATCTGAATGCTGGTAAAGCTTAACCTTAAGAACTGGGTTGATACCATGAGCCCCTCCATTGCTCACACAGGGGATGTGGTCACCCGAGGGAACCTGCCTGTGTTCTTGAGGCCTGTGTTCTCTTCGTGCTGCACGTGGATGCTGCTTAGGCTTTTTGCAAACTTAGTTTTAAAGAGTAACCTTTGAATTTTTTGTGGGAAGTGGACAAAGGCTTGTTATGGCTGGAATTAGTGGCAAGCTGAAGTAAGCCTGTAGGGTGTAGCTGCTGTTAGGATTGGAGTTTTACTCTCTCTTCTTCACACAGAATCCTGCGTGTTTGTGCCATTACTTCTGTGCTGTGTGAAAAAGTACTACCAGCAATAGTTATATGTAATGTACTCTCTGACCCTTTAAATATGCAAGGTAAAGATGCCTACAATCAAATGTATTGAAACACAGTGTTAATTCTTTTTCTTGTAGGAAACAGTGAATATGTACCCATTTCAGTTGCACAGCTTTGCACTGTCAACATTTGCCTCATTAATTGGGCCATTTGGAGGATTCTTTGCCAGTGGTTTTAAAAGAGCTTTCAAAATCAAGGTATGTAATGAATCCTGTAAGCCTCTAAATTGTCTTTTGTTTTTCTCTTTGGATTAGATAAATTGGTGGGTTAGGGATTTTTTAAATCCTTCATTGCAATTGTATTTCTACTGAGTTGCAACAATGTTTTGGCTGGTTTTTAGTATCAGAAGCAGGACTTAGTTTTATCAGATGTGTGTCTGTGTGATATTCTTCAAACTTTGCATAGTCAGCATGTGACTTCATGCTGGAAATCTAAGAATAATTTGGTTACATAATTTGGACAATAATTGTTCTTCCAAATCGTGCTGTAGAAGTGGTTTAGACAAGCAAGATGTGAGATAGTGTACTTGACATGAAGGGCAATCTGTAGACACCTCAAAAGTGCTGACAGTGGTTTACCCTTCAGATTTTGGCTGGCTGGTTTTTACAGGTGGCATTGGTGTCACAGGCAGATGCTGGTGTGTCAGGCTCACCAAAGCATGAGATGTTTGGCTGCCTTTGCCAAACATCTGCCTTGTAACAGGAGCGTGTACTGGCAAATTATGTGACCTGCTACCCTCTGTTTATTGCAAGGTGTGCGCTGTCGCTTGTGGCAATGCTGTCCTTGGCTGGTATTATATGGCAGCAGGAGTATGGCAAGAGGGCAGCCCCAAATTTCTCCTGACCTTCTTTATGTCTTGGTAGGACTGCTGTAATTCTTACCCTGTTGCTTGTTGTTCATGTTGTTGTTCTGTATGTCCACCAAGCTGGCATGTGCTTTGCACAGAATTGTGTAAACCTCTCTGTTTGTGCTGAACTCCTGTACATATGCTTGTACTTACCCCTCTTTCTCGTGCTGGTCCCAGCAGCTTGCCCAGCACTTTGCAGGCCACAGCACTCTCATACCTGTACAGCCACATAGCAAAGGACTGTTTGTGTGAAGAAGGAATTTGGGATGAAAAAAATGCTGCTGAAAAGCAGCACTTATTCTTAAAGTAGATAGGTAAAAAAGTAGATTCCTTTTAAAACTTCTGGGCCCCGAAGTGATGACTTAAGGACTGACAGAAGTTAGGGATGTTGTGGAATTGCTGCTGAAGGCAGTGCCCTCCATGCCTGCCCCGCATTGGGTAGAACTAGTTTAACTTGCTGGAGGTCACCCCATGTGACTAAGGTCAGGGTTTTCACTCAGAGAGGACACGAGTGAGTGTGGCTGACGGAAAGGATGTCTGAAGGTATTTTGATTGATAAACCTGTTCTATAGATGAGCTAGGTAACACAAAGGTAGTGTATCAAGCTTTGTTTGCATCAGAAATACATTTTTTTTAAGTAGTGATAATTTTTTCACAGTGTGTTTTTTTATTCTGTTAGATAAATTTATATTGTTTGCACATATTATGGTTTTTAACTATGGTAGGTGATAAAGCAAAAAAAGGTCTTAAAGAGGAGAATTAGATTCTGCAGAGGGAAGAAACAACAGGCAGCAGCTTAAGAGGTTTGCTACAAAACAAAGTGTATATAGGCACACAAGTGTTCTCAGTACTGGCATACCTGCACCTGACCTACTACTGTCCTCTTGTATAAAACTGGAGAAATTGCTGCTTCTCTTCTTTTTCTTCTCACCCCTTGGCTTGCCTTTGCAGTTAAAAACTCCTTTAGCAAAGGAGCCTCTTGCTAACTTTTGGCTCCGGGCAGTGAAACCTTGGCTTACTTGCAGCCCTAGCGTGCTGCTGCCAAGAGATAACATCATTTGTGTGTTTCACGGGAACCACTGACCGTCTTTTTTTTTTTCTTCTTTCCCCTTCTTGTCCTTCACACCTAAAAGGATTTTGCAGACACAATCCCTGGGCACGGTGGGATAATGGATCGCTTTGATTGTCAGTACTTGATGGCCACTTTTGTTCATGTCTATATCACCAGTTTCATAAGGTATGGACTTTTTACAATATTAATTACTGAAACATGCACAGGAGCTGTGCCATAATGAATGCATAGGAGTTATGTTAGCACAGCAGAGATTGCAGGTTGCTAAATAGGATTTATCCAGTCACTTCAAATACAGGACAATTAAGAAAACAATGTTCCTGCCTAGGGACATTGTGTTGGGTTCAAACTATGCCTGAATGTTTCTGTGACTTCTATTGAAGGTAATGTATACTTGAAATACAAGAAAGTTTTGTGTAGCAGCCTATCAGAAGTTTTACTAGAATTTACTGCTTACAGAAAGGTGTAGGATGGGGTTTCAGGCAGGAGGGTTGTGCAGCATCTGCTTGCCCTGTGTGGTTCCTAAAGAGCTTGTAGGTTGAGAGACTGCAGTTCTTCCCATGAGATTCAGTACTTCTCAGTTGCTTGGCTTTGGATTTTCTGTTTAAGATGAAAATGCTATAGTTGAAGAAAGGAGACATCTTCCTAAAATATTGCTCATCTTTCCTGAACGACACCAGCTTTCAAGATGAAATCATGGGAATCACAATTCTCTTATAACAGACATTTTAGTTTCTGAGGCAGAGGTGGTTCAAGGGGCCAAATCAAGACATGCCCTTAGTTTTGTAAATGGATATGGCTAAATAATTACTAGATACCTAATCAGCAACAGATTCTTTGCCTTATATTTGGTTCATCTTAGAAGTAGATTGTAAGTGGCTAGCTAAAAATGAGGCTGATATTTAGAAAAGCTTGGTTTAATTTGCAGTTTTCTTTACTGACTTGGCCAATTTCCCATTTAGTTCAGTAGTACATAGCTTATCTGGCAGACAACAGACACTAAATAAAGATCTGCTAATAAAAAAAATTATTACAGTGATAAAAGACAAGTCAAGGAATCTTATTTGTCATAAGCCTTCTTAATATCCCTATTTGACAGCAAAGAGAAATGCTTTTTAGTTTCTGTTTATATTTAGCTTAAGAGTATGCTTTGCCTGTCATGCTGACCCATGCATCCTGAGGAGACAGACTGGGAGAAATCTGTAACTTGGTGCCCTCAAGAAAGGGAAGGCATTGGTTGGGCAGCAAGAAGAAATCTAAAAGGCTCATTAGAACTGTGGTCGCAAAAATTTTTTTTTCATTGACAGGGGTCCAAATCCCAGCAAATTACTGAAACAGCTATTGATACTTCAGCCTGAACAACAATTAAGTGTGTATAAAACCCTGAAATCTCACCTCGTTGAAAAAGGGATCTTGCAGCCATCTCTAAGAGGGTAGTTTGTCAAAACAGAGGACTAGAAGAAAACTCCATCTACCAGAAGCCTGTGAAAAAACTTCGCAAAAGTGCACATAAATAATGGCTAAAGGAAGAGTAGTTTGTAGTCTGGAAAAAGTGAATGTTTCCTGAAATGAATGTGAATGCTATGACTTCCTATTAGGACACTAAAGATTTCTTCCTCCTAAAATAATTCAAATGCTTACAAAGTGATGGTACACATGCTGTGCATTTTAGTTCCTGAGATGGATGGCAGCAGTCGTTCTTCAGCACCCAGCCTACCAGTCTTTGTATTTAAGAAAAAAATTATGAAATTCACTGTAAGTTTTTAATGAATTATTTAAAGCTGTATATCTTAGCAATACCTTTTTGGTCTCCAATGGTTAATGAAGTGTAAACACATCAGGGAGGCAGTAACTTCTGTGTAGGCTGATGCTGAAATTACTATTGGCCAGAAAACACTTGTTAGCCTGGTCAAAGAAGTAGTTCGAGCCTGCTGTATCAGACTACCTGTATTTACTTAGTTGTTATGAAGATTAAACTTAGCTCTGTTTTTAATTTAACAGCTTTCTTATGAAACCATTTCATGCTTTCAAGAGAAAAGTACATTTATGGAAATACAGCTGGGCATTGAAATACAGTTGGGTAGTTTGGGCTGTGGAGCTGCTTTTTTTTGTTGTTGTTGTTAACATTGCACATCATGAACAAGTGTGTACCTCCAGGAGTAGAGATTACCTGAGAAAACAGAATTCTCCAGCCCAATAAATGGATCAGGGAGAATCTGAAGGTTGAGTCCCTAGTTTCCATGGCCAGGTCAGTGTCTGAAGACAGTAATTCAAGCCTTATTCCTTGTGCCTCCTAACTGCTTTGTAGAACCGGGGTATTTCCTTCTTTTTAAAGGCACTTTGAGGTCCTGACTAAAAAGTTAAGTTTAAGTGGTGTGCATCAGTGTGTTACTCAGTGAAGGCAGAAACTTCTATCTCATGAATGTGCACAGTGCAAGACAGGATGTGTGGTTCTTCTGCTGTGTATCATTATTTATTAAGAAGATCCTCAAGCAAGCTTGGGTAACCACAGAGGGGTTTGAATGGAGAATTTTTATAGAAAGCAACTATTCTGTAGACTTAGTGGGATATATGAGGAGAATTAATGCTCCATTATTCTAAATCCTAGTTGTTTTACAACTTTTTTCATCATGTAACATGTCTTGATGCAAATAAAAGTATGAACTTTTTTTGAAATGACAAAAATTTCTGCTGTACAAACAGAAAGCACAAATGCCAATTTTGTCTTCATATACTGTAAATTGATACAATTTCATTTTTCCAACTAACTGTAAATAAGTTTTTCCACATACTGATGCCATATCTATGTGTGTGTATATAAATTATTAAAAGATGTATGTATATATACTAAAGATTAAAATTTAAATGGTTGGTGCTACTTGAGGATAGGATTGTGGAGAAAATCACTTAGGTGGGTGATAAGATGTATCAGTGAAACTCAAACTGCTTTTTATTGAACACCATGTAGCTGAGACCACCATGCACTCTGTTTTGCACTTGAGCTTGTACAGCTTGTGTATGGAAAGGCAGCCCCTTGTAGATTCAACAAAATCCAGGTCTGAAGTAATTCCTGTTGATGTCAAGTCTTGACAGACTTAAATTATGTCTGACTTGGAGATTGCAGTACTGTACTGAAGGAACACTCCAGGAGATGAAAAACATCACCTGCTGCTTGTCCATCAGTGGCTCTGTGACTTGGCTTATTAGTTGGAGGGAACTGAAGTTCAGCCCTCACTCCAGATAGAGCATAACCTGAAGTTAAAAGGTAGCACATATACCTTTGGAAAGATGATTTTTAAAAAAAGGAATAAAAAATGTGAAGGAAACAAAGTAGAATATCTTCAAAACTAGCTTTTAGATGAGGCTTTGGTTATGTATGGGACTCTGGTATATGTTATGATAAAATGCAGCCATACTGGAACTAGTATATCTTTATCCTGGGTATTTAAAAAAATCTAAATATTTTAAAAATATATAGAGAACATATATGTAAAAGGGTAATTGTTACTTCTGAAACTTGAAATTTTTAGTGTAATTTTATAGCATGTACAATAAGGAAGTTAAAATATATTTTAGTATTTAATACAACAGAGCATATGAAATTAATTGCTGTCAATGTGCACAATAGAAAATTCAATAGTGCAATTCTGCTTTTCAATGTTAAAATGAAGATGGGATCACCTGTGAACTCACTCATCAATTTTCTAGGTAGAGTAATAGCTTCCTTCTGGTTTAGGCATGGTGTGACTGAGCAGGATCTGTCTCTGAAGTGACATCCATGCTTGGTTACTATAAAGAGAATTTACTACACTGGCTATTTCTGTTAGTTCAAGCATTGCAACATGATCAACAGGGAACTTAACTTTTTACATCAGTGATTCCTTTCACTTGCACTTTTGTCCCAAGTGGCTATAATTACCTGCTGAGCAAAAAAGAAAAATGTATATTCTGTAAATATTGTAAATGGTAAATGAAGCATTTAATGTCTGTTTTAGTTTGACTGTTTCAATCTTTCATTGAAGCAGGTGTGTAAAAAAAATAAAATTGGGACAGAAGTCCTCCTATTTCCTCTAGCATGTCTAGTGGGTGGAGTTTTTTAAACAAGAATTTATAATCCTTTGATTCCTTACATTTGTGTTCTTAATAGAAAGTCTGCTATTAATTTCCAACCTTTTGCCCCTCCAGGCTTCAGACTATCCATGTCTGTTGCTGAAAGTTGTACAATGTGCCTCATGTCCAGAGATATGCAAGCTTGTCATCTTTTCCTAAAGATGCTCACTCCAACAATACTGATATGGACCTATCACTATTCACCATTTGTGGTGCTGAAGGGGTGGCAGCTGGCAGCCACCTCTCCCTGCTTTCCTGTTACTTCCCTTTTAAGTCTTGGATTTGAGGCCCTTCACCTCCTGCAGCCTCAAACAAGCCAGGTAAAAAATGCATCTTATTTCTAAATTACACACAGTGTAATATCTGTTAAACATTGACCCTCAGCCAATTGGGTGTGGGCTGTGCATTTCCTTGGGTTTTAGGAAACTTGTGGAGAAGCACAGAGCTTTCCTGTGGTCCTTGTCTGCTTCCTAATGGTCTTCTGAGGGAAGGAAGGGGAAAATTAGCAGTGAGTTTTCTCCTGCTAGACAGGTAACGTTTGGGACTCACACAGAGTCCTTTTGTCCAGCTGGTACTACTACCTAAGTTGCAATTTACCTTCTCTTGCAAGTAGTTTCCCAATTATAAAATGGATATTCAATTCCTTGTTTAGCAATTTCAAATTGCATGAACTTAAGCATGAGTCCTATATATGACAGGATGCCAGAAACAGGTGGGAATGTGTCACCCATAAACACACACCCAATTTAGGTTGGAAAGTACCCTCAACATGATTGAGCCTAGCCATTAGCCCAGCACTCCAAGTCCTCCATGACTGTACAGCTGAGTACTACAGACACTGGGATTTGTTCATTGGATACATACTGCACCCTGCCCTCTCAATACTGATGCTTGTTCCTTGGTGAATTACAGGGACACGTTTTGATCCCTCAAGGAGCAGGTGATATCAAAGACTGGTTATTATAAGGATTTTGTTAGCATGCACATATCCTTTGCAAGTGATTGTGTAAAGGCCACATATTTTCACAGGGAAGTCAGGGTTTGGCCCCCTTTAAATGCCGCCAGGTGACTTGCACTTGTCTATGTCAAGGTGCAATAGAAGCAATTTGCTTCCTCAAGTGGTTGCTGCTCCCATGTGAAGTGACTGGGCCAGTTGTCTCCAGCTCAGCAGGAACTTGAGTTTTGAGCTAGTCCCACGCAGTTTTCAGAGCAAGAGGCTGATTTTCACTTCTGCTGTTGGGACCCTGCTCTTTGATTGCAGGAAGTGAAATACTCGTGCTATCTGGCAGATATCATGCACACCTCTAAAGAAAACATACCAAGAGCTCTTATTGCCCAATAGTGGCTTATATTACCTACCTAACTGGGGCTTATCATTGGGGGTTGTATGTACTTGAAGGGTGTGTGTAGCTCTGCAAACTTTGACCTTGTTTCTGATGTGACAAACTGTGATACAAGCATAGGCTGTTCCGGGACAGAGAGAAAAGCAAGCTCTGCCAGACTCCATGCTGTGTCATGTCCAGATGCACAAATCAGCCTTCTGACTTCAGATGGAAGCAAACCTATAAAAGCATGTCTGTTGGCCCAGTTGGTCCCATGGACACCAAGGATGAGCCAGCCACATGCCCGAGTCAAGTGTTGTCCAAGCGAGGGCAAGCTAGGCCCAGCCATCACAGAGAGCAGCACTGGCCATGCTAGCTCAGCGCCACCACACCCACAAGCACTGGCCATGCACCATCCACTCCTCCCTGGGAAGATCCCCCAGTGCCTGGAGTGCAGGCAGGATCTTGTCTGATGTCCACACAACCCCCTCATGGCAGATCTCCCCTGTCCCTGACATGATGGCAACAACAGTCCCTGTTCAGGAGGGCACTCAGGGCTGTGTGCAGGGCGTTCCTTGGCAATGACCTGTGAGTCCCCTGCTCCCAGCACCAGGCAGGTGCCTGGAGACAGCTGCTCTGAGCCTCAGCAGCGTCCTCTGAGAGAGTGACACAGGGAAGCACAGCAAGGATGGATGCAGGGACAGTGCCCCAAGCATCTGGCTGTCCCCAGGCCATCCTGCTGCCAGACTGTTCTTGGCCATGTCTTCGTGACACCAGTCTGTGACTCCCCTTCAGGCACACTATAATTAGATCTGGTTCATTGTTTTGCCACACACAATTTGCAAACAGATTGTTTGTATATGTATTTGTATATAATATGTTATAATTTTTCTTCAATAAAACTCAATTTAGCCCAATTACCTGAGTTGTGGGCATAAAAAAAAATGATTAAAAACCAAAACTAATGTTTTTATATGGTCTCTTATATCTTCCATGGAAGATATACACTGGAAATGGAATCAGGTACCAGGGCTTTGTGATGAGGGGCTGCACCATGCCCAGAGACCACTGTGACACTGCAGGGCCCCGCTCTGGCTGTGGGGGATTGAAGGAGTGCGGAGCCCTGGGGTGCCCACTCCCAGGAGAGCACTTCCCACAGGAGGCTGCATCTCCCCTGGAGCCTCAGCAGCTCTGCAGCAAAGAGTGTCAGAGACAGACATGGAGAGCCATGTGAAGAATGCCAACTGCCAGATGCAGAATAGGCTGCTGAGCCTGGACTGGACGTGCCAGGTGAGGGACAGGGCGGGAGGGACAGGCCGGCTGTGGCATGGGGCTGTACGGAGCTGCCTGGGGGCTGGGCTTGCTTGGCACTGTGAGGGACACCGTGCCAAGGCAGCTGCCTCCATGCCACTCCTATTCCTTCCTGGAGGGGGGACAAAGGCCGCCAGAGGCAGCACCTCTGGACAGCCAGCCCCAGGCCTCAGACCTCAATGGAGACAGGCTGCCACTGCTTCCGCAGAGCTCTCAGGATGGCGGGAACCACCCAAGCACCCTGCCAAGCAAGAAGAGCCTTCCTCAGCTGCTGCAGTGGAACGGCCGGGCCCGTCCCAAGTGCAGGGCTCCGAGGAGAAATGCCACCCTGCCATGGCAGCAGGAGACACTGAAAGAGAACTCCCACAGCAGGAGGAGCAGCTTCCAACCCTGACATGGATGCAGATCTTGATGGGTCGGTGACAGCCTGGCCATCCTGCTGTCAGACTACTCTTGGCCGTGGCTTTGTGAGACCAGCCTATGATTCCTCTTCAGACAGACTATGATTAGATATGTTTCATATTTTTACTACAAACACTTCACAAATAAAATTTATTGCACATATCTATATAGTAAGTATTCGATTTTCTTAACTAAACTGTCAATTTACCCAATTTACTTGAGTTGTGTGCATATAAAAAATTGGTTCAAGCCCAAAAAGCTGCAATAAAGTATAGTTTTAAATTTCACAGGGTATTTTTATTACCTCTAAGCAGGTGACAGCTCCTGCAGGCATCAGAACTATCTGTCTTATAGTTCTTTTATCTGCTTAAGGTATAAGAAGGGATAATGAGGGATAAAATGTTTTTGTATAATTTCTTCTGTCTGCCATGGAAGATGTGCACAGGCAGTGGGGCCTGGGTTCAGCTGCCAGGGCTTTGTGATGAGGGGCTGCATCATGCCCAGAGACCACTGTGACACTGTGAGGCCTCACCTTGGCCATGGGGAATTGAAGGAGTGCGGAGCCCTGGGGTGCCCACTCCCAGGAGAGCACTTCCACAGGAGGCTGCATCTCCCCTGGAGCCCCAGCAGCTCTGCAGCAGAGAGTGTCAGAGACAGACATGGAGAGCCATGTGAAGAATGCCAAGTCCCAGATGCACAGGAAGCTGCTGAGCCTGGACGTGATGCGCCACGTGAGGGACAGGACAGGAGGGACAGGCCGGCTGTGGCATGGGGCTGCACGGAGCTGCCTGGGGGCTGGGGCTGGCTTTGCTGGCACTGTGGGGGACGCTGTGCCAAGGCAGCTGCCTCCATCCCACTCTTCCTCCTCCTGGTCTTGCTTCCCAAGTGTGTGTCACAGGCAGCCAGAGGCAGCACCTCTGGAGAGCCAGGCCCAGGCCTTGTCCCTCCATGGGGACAGGCTCAGACCGCTCCTCCCCCACAGAGCTCATAGGATGGAGGGGCTCCCCAGCCATCATGAAAAGCAAGTGGAAGCCTTTGCAAGGGCTAGAGAAAATTGGCCAGGCCCATCCCATGTGCAGGGCTCCACAAAGGAGTGCCATCCTGCCATGGCAGCAGCACAGCCTGGAGGAGAAAGAGCCCCCAAAGCAGGAAGACAAGGAGCAGCTTGCCTCCCTGACTTGGTATTGGTGGCTCCATGGCAGAGCCAGGCAGGTGACTGCCATGGACAGGACAGGATGGGACAGGGGGATGAGCCTCCCTCTGACCAGGGTGAGCTGCTGCACTGCACCACTGCAGCCCCATCCCCCTCCCACAGCACTCTTCCAGCAGCTGCTGCTGCTAGGTCTCCAGCAGGTATTTCCTGGAGGAAGCCAGGTGACCTTTACAAATAACAGAACCACTGAATCACATAGAATCATAAATATTAGGATTAGAAGGGATCTCAGGAGATAGTCCAGTCCAACACCCTGCCAAGGCATGGTCAACTTGAGCAGGTTACACGCATAAAAGTTCATATGACTTTGGAATGTCTCCAGAGGGGGAGACTCCACAAACCTCCCTGGATAGCCTATTCCAGGGCTCTGCCATCTCAATGTAAAGAAGTTCTTACTCAAGCTGGGGAAGAACTCCTCAAGAAATACCCCTCTCTCCTTTCTCACCTCCCAGGGGAACGCATCTCTCAACCTTGGGCAGCCATTGCCAACAGGTCTGGAAAGCTTGGAGGCCATTTCGAGCAAGCAGAAGGTGCTGCAGTGGCTTGAAGTCTATGTTCCCAGTGATCCAAAGACCTTGGCCAATGAGGAAGAGGACTGTGAAAGCAAGATTGACAAGGAGCAGTCCCATGAGATACTGGAAGAGGACATCACATCTCCAGTGCCCTCAGACATGTGGGAAGAATGCAGCCAATGCCAGGAGTCCCAAGACACATCAGAAGTGTACAGTGACCAAGAGCTGTTTCAAGGGGAAGAGGATAAGAGCACAGCAGGAACAGAAGAGGCTATCAGCAAACTGCAGAGCACATCTCCTGACCTGGCTGGTTCCATGGACACCAAGGATGAGCCTGCCATGTTCCCAACTCGACCATCTCAGCAGCAAGGGGAGGCCTCTGGCACCATACCCGCAAGCACTGGGCACGTATCATCCACTTCTTCCTGGAAAGTGCCCTTTGTGCCAGGAGGGCAGACAGGAGCTTGCCTGTTGCCCTCACAGTCCCCTGGAGACAGATCTCCTCCACTCACAACTAGCCACACCGCAGTGCAACAGCAGCAACAGTCCCTGTTCAGGAGGGCATTCAGGGCTGCGCGCAGGGTGTTCCTTCGCACCCACCGCCCACGGGAGCAGGAGCAGCAGTGCCCTGCTCCCAGCGCCAGGCAGGTGCCTGGAGACAGCTGCTCTGAGCCTCAGCAGCGTCCTCTGAGAGAGTGACACAGGGAAGCACAGCAAGGATGGATGCAGGGACAGTGCCCCAAGCATCTGGCTGTCCCCAGGCCATCCTGCTGCCAGACTGTTCTTGGCCATGTCTTCGTGACATCAGTCTGTGACTCCCCTTCAGACATTATGATTAGATCTAGTTCATTTTTATCACACACATTTTGCAAACAGACTGTGTTTTATATGTATTTGTATATAATATGTTATAATTTTTCTTCAATAAAACTGTCAGTTTAGCCCAATTACCTGAGTTGTGTGTGTACAAAAAATTGGTTCAACACAAAAAGCTGAGAAAAAGTACAGTTTTAAATTTCAGAGGGTACTTTCATTACTTCTAAGCAGGCGATGGCTCCTGCAGGCATCAGAACTATCTGTCTTGTAGTTCTTATATCTGCTTAAGAAAGACCTCCTGCAGTAGGAGGGCAAGGAGCAGCTCTTGCCTCCCTGACATGGTCTTGGTGGCTCCATAGCAGACCCAGACAGGTGAGTGCCATGGACGGGATGGGATGGGATGGGATGGGATGGGATGGGATGGGATGGGATGGGATGGGATGGGATGGGATGGGATGGGATGGGCCTCCCTCTGCCCAGGGCCAGCCACTGTGCTGCAGCACTGCAGCCCCATGAATATAAGGCATGTCTGCACTACACTGAGACATCCTAAATGGACAACAACAATACATGGCCTAGCATGAGCTGAAAATTATGAAGTCAAAAGAGTATTTAGAGTGTCCCTAAGGAAGACTCTGGCCTTATGCTTTTGGTGTCAACTGTTTAATGTCAGTGTTGGACACAGGGCATTAAGGTGAGGCTTGATTGGATTGAGTACATCTCGTTTTTGAATGCACCCTCCTTCTCCTCTCTAACAGTTCATCTCCCTTCTTAAGCTTGATTTGTAAGACTTAGGCTAAATAATAAGTGTGTATCACTTGCAAACAGCCACGCTTTGTGGACCCGGTTTTGTGACAATTACTCACACTGAACTTGTTTTTTCTCTCTTTTGAACAGAGTGGTCCAAAAATACTGACTTTACTTTTTCCACAAGCATTTCACCAGATACCTGCGTGAGGCAGCAGGACCTAAAACCTCTCCCGGCAACCTCGGTGCCACTAGGGGTCCCCGCCGTCCGCGCATCCCGCCGCGTTCCTCCTCATCCCGCCTCATCCCACTCCGTCCCGCCGCGGCGGGAGGACGCGCCTGGCGGCCGAGCTGCGGGATCGGGACACAAGGGAGACCTTAGCACTCTCTACCGCTACCTGAGAAAAGGGTGTAGTGAGGTGGGGGTGAGTCTCTTCCAAGTAGCAAGCAACAGGATGAGCTACACTAGGGGAGACACAGCTTGGGTATTAGGAAACTTTCTTCACCGAAAGAATAGCAAGGGACAGCCAGCCATGGTAGAGGTCACAGGAATAAAGGACAGCTTCTACTGCACAAAGCTGTGTCTCAGCAGACTTCCAGTTGCACCAGGGATACACTGTTTTGAGGCTAGAAATCTGGATGTCCTGATGTGTTTTGTCCTGATGTGATTTCAGGATAATCTCGGTAACAGGCATTTTAAAAAATGTTGATAAGAATTGGGTGTTTCAGAATGAGGAGCTGGCAGAGTCAGCTGCAGACAACTTCCTGTACATCCTAGAGCCCCTCAAATTTCTGGTCATAGTACAGTGTCTTTTGGCACTGTGATTTATAGTGAGGTACCTCCTGCTGCTGAAGGGAGAGAACAAATTCTTCTCTCTTGAGAGCCAAGCAAGGACCATCATTCCCTCCACAACCAGCAGCAGGGCAGGAATGCAGCCATCACCCCTCCTTGTCTACTCCAGTGTACAACAGTGGCCAGCTCAGGTTCCAGTCTCCTTCTTGTCTCTAGAGAGCGCCTCTGTACTATGTCAGGAATGAAATCCTGTCTCCCACGTGGCTGTTTGTAGCAGAATTCCGTGATGTGGAGGTTGTCTGAGAAGGAAACTCAATGC
This sequence comes from Molothrus aeneus, assembly GCF_037042795.1. Classification (NCBI taxonomy): domain Eukaryota; kingdom Metazoa; phylum Chordata; class Aves; order Passeriformes; family Icteridae; genus Molothrus; species Molothrus aeneus. The sequence goes on from NC_089649.1 coordinate 13,755,176, forward strand.
TTAGTTATCCTAAAGGGCAAGGCATTTACCTCCAAAGCTGCAGGTCCCAATTCCCAGTGCTCTCTCTGTCTTGGGAAGCAATCATGTCTTTCTGGCCTCTTCTGGAAAAAGCTGTCATTGGCAGACACTGCAGGCCAAGCACCTTAGAGGGGAGGATATGGCAAGCTGTGATCTGGGTTTGGAAAGTTCAGGATAAGCATGGATATGCAGGCTAATCCTCAGGTTGAAAGAGACATGTTTTGAGTTATCTCAGGAGTAGAAGTTGGTGAACCCTGGGGAGCTTTAATTTGAAAGCTTGTAGGCATTTGTGTTGTCAAAAACCTTCAGGATCAGTTAGCAGGAATCCTGCAGAACACATATCTGGATTTGGGTATTTAAATACCCCCTAACTTTTCTGTTTGTGCAAAAGTGACTTCAAATGTATTTTGAGATTATGGCTTCCCAAATATGCAGCAAAGGTTAAATGAAACTCTAGATTTTGCATTAGCTGGAACAGGCTTAATCAAAACATACTGTGTTGATCTGAAAGATTTTTTTTATCTCGATGGATTTTCTTCTAGAGGCTTTTATACCTTTTATACAGGCACTTAAGCAAAGTGGCCAAATTGCTGCTACCCCATGCAATCAGTACTACTTCAAGGCTAAGCATAGTTAGCAAATAGAAAGGAAAAATTTAAGTTTTCAACTTGGGCTCAAAGCTATCTGGAACCTTGTTACTAAACAGTTTTTCCCACACTTGAATGGCCCTCCTCTCTTCAGCAAAAACAAATTTCCAAACCAGTCCCAAACTAGCTAATTTCAGCTTCAAACAAAATCTAGGGAGGCTACTTGGCAAAGTGAATGGATGTGAGGGGAAGCTTTTTTCTTCAGCTTGCAGCGTCCTTGGCTCTTCTAATGCCAGATGTACTTTCAAAAGCAGCATGTAAATTTGACCTTAGCCTGTTCTGCTGTAAACTGACAAATTATAATTATTATGCAACTAAAGTAATTTCACATTGCAAATATACATGTTTACAAACATTTCTGATTCAAAGGGAAAAAGAAGGCTTAGTTAGAAAAGAAGTTGTTTAAAATCTTAGTGGGTGACATGGAGATGGACAGGGGGATTGCATGCAGCCACAGCAAGTTTGCCAATGACACCAAGCTGTGTGGTGTGGTGGACATGCTGGAGGGATGGATGCCATCCAAAGGGACCTTGAAGATTTGAGAGGTGGGCCCATGTGAAGTTCATGAAGTTCAACGAGGTGTAAGATCCTGCACCTGGGTCGGGGCAATCCCAAGTACAAGTACAGGCTGGGCAGCAAAGGGATTGAGAGCAGCCCTGAGAAGAACTGGGGATGTTGGTGAATGAGAAGCTTGGCATGACCCAGCAACGTGCGCTTACGGCCAGAAAGGCAAATGTGTCCTGGGCTGCATGAAAAGTGACACAAGAAACAGGTAAAGGGAGGTGATTCTGTCCCTCTACTCTGTTCTCCTAAGACCCCACCCTGAGTACTGTGTCCCCAATGTGAGCAGGACATGGAGCTGTTGGAGGGAGCCTAGAGGACACCACAAAGATCATCAGAGGGCTGGAGCACCTCTCCTATGAAAACAGGCTGAGTTTGGGTTGTTCAGCCTGGAGAAGAGAAGGCCCTGAAGAGGCCTTCCAGCAGCCCTCCGGTATTGAAAAGGGCTACAAGAAAGATGAAGAGGGACTTTTTATAAGGGCATGTAGTGATAGAGAAAGGAAGAATGGCTTTAAACTTCTCATGCCTGGAAGCATTCAAGGCCAGGTTGGATGGGACTTTGAGCTCCCTGCTAGGGTGGCATTGAAAAGAGTGCTAGTCTGTAGGCATTGGTGAATTGGACCTAACTTTTAAACCAAGGACAAAGTCCTCTGAAGCTTTGGCTAGAAGACAACATAGTATTTGCCTTCTGCCTTCTCTTAAACAATTTGTCACCATTGAGATTATCGTGTTTATTCATCTGGTATGCAGCAAACGTAATGCCACCCTTTTTGAATAGAGGATGTAAGAAAAAAACAGCTTGTAGATTTCTGCTGCTTTTAAGCTTTTTTTCTGTGAAAACCCCTATACAGCAGGACAAAAGAATGGCTTGTTTTCTGCAGGTGGCATCATCCCTACCCATCAGATCACAAAGTGTGAGTCTCTAGGAGAAAGCCTTGAGTAATTTTTTATTTATTTACAGTGGAGAAATTCACCACAAAAGGTCAGAAATAGCATTTCCCAGAATCACAAAAGGTCCCTTTGTGTACTTCATAGTTGGTTTTTAATTTGTGCAGAGATTTGGCATGTCTTCGGCACAAGAATTCAAGCCACTGATAACACTAACTACAAACAAATTCTTCTGGTTCATTGTTGTTTGGTTTGATTTTATGACCAGAGCATCTGTACACTCACAATATGTGAAAAAGATCCCAATTTTCTGGTAATTTGAATGTTCTTGGACTAAAAACTTTGAAAACTTGTAAAACAGATTTGAGGCAATTTCATCCACTTTTGGATGAAATTTTTTCTTTCATTCCTGTCCCTTGTCTGTTTGAAAGGCTTATTTCAAAACAGTCAAAAAGGGAATGCTGCCCAAGAAACACTGTTTTTTTCTCAACTGTCTCACCTGGAAGTTTTGTGTCATTAGCTGTGCTGTAAGACAGAAACAGCTTCCAATTTACGCATTCCCATGTTGAAAAGTTCCACAGGTGAGCATTTATGCTCAGTGATTTTTGTTTTCATGCCACTGCCAGACAAAGATATTTGCAAGATAAGAATTTTGAAAACCTCCCTGGAAGAATCTTAAGAGGTAAGAAGCCAAGCAGTGTTAACTGAGCAATGATTTTTACATGATGTAGCCCTTCATTGCTAAAATTCAAGGCAGGCAAACCACCACGAGGGTGCAGTGGTAAGGCAGCCTTTGCTGGCACTGGCAGAAAGCTTTAATTTGCTGCTACTGTTCTAAGGGGTCAGATGATGATCTTAACATCAGCACACTAAAGGAAATAATTTAAACATAATTAACTTGAACTAACACTGAAACTCTTGGGAATGTGATGGTGCTCAACGCAAGGGGAGGTTTAACTTGCTCTTTATCAGGGTTGTGATAGTACTGTTTGAATTAAGACAAGCCTTAATTAAACTTGACCGAAGTGAGAATACAGTTGGGTGAATAATATTATATTTGCTCAGAGTGTAGTTTACTTCTAGAGTGGAGGAGGACTAAACTATTGTTTTGCTGAGGATTAATATAGCAGCTTTTTTATTATTTTTAAATGATGTGCAATTTTTCCATTGCTTAAGCCTGGTTCTCATTCTTCTTTCAGTAATTGTTTTTTGGGAAAATGCATTATAAATCAACCTTCTCACCATTCAGCTTTGTTCTCTATCTAGCCATCAGAAAACAGGTTATTTTATGTTTGTCCTTTTAGATATAAAGATGGACTTTTGTTGGGGGGGGTTAATTATTTTTATTTTTAAAAACACTCACAAAACCCTAAAGCAGAAATCTCTAAAGCAAGACTTTTGAGGGGAAACCTGGAAATCAAGTGCATTCACATAGGAAGAGACTGGCAGCTGAATGCAGTATTTTGAAAAACAGTACTTGTGTCCTGGACTAAAAAACTAGAATATATTTTAGTAGTTCAAATGGAACCTGTCTCCTTTAGACAAAAGGACCAAGCTAGATGTTTTACCTGCTTCCAATGTCTTTAGAGAACAGCCCTTGTTTCCACAAAACCAGACTAGTATTTTTGAACACTGTCTGATTTGACAAGTCCAGTAAGAGAGAAGAGGAGGAAGTTTGTTTATGTGCCTGTCCCTAGAAGAAGCTGCTTGCAGCTTCAGAGGAGATACTGATTCCCTCCCCTCTCGCACTGTCCGCAACCTACAGCCCTCCTGCAGCACCACCTGCTCGGCTGCGAAACACAGATTGCACCAGGCATCTCCTCTGTAAGGTACTGTAAAAAACCCCCTCAATACAGAGCCATAGGCTTGAGAATGTCACCCCCAGCACCTTAAAAACGCTCATTCACATGTTCCAGCCACCCTGAATGCAAGCCTGCAGCCCTTGGCACTGAGGATGGTCTTGCAGAGTGCACCTACCTGGTGGTCCCACAGAGCCACAAACACCTGATCCAACACCCACCCAGCCAAGAGAATGCAGTATAATGCCTAAGCTGGCTGTATTCACAGGCCAAACTCCCCAAACCTGAGGGAAAGATGACACTTTGCCAGAACTAGCTATTTAAAACACCAAGTGAGTTTCTACCTTATGACTTTGTCTAGGTGCAACAACTTGAAAATCAAGTAATCAACTAAGGTGCCACATCTTTTTCACAAGAGCATGCAAGTGCTTCCTGCAATTTTGGGACAGGCAATCTTTCTGAATCGGCCACTTATGCTTCTCACCTGCTCATTGAGCAAAAAAAAAAAAAAAAAACAACAAACCAAAACCTAAAAGAAGGCTTTTCTGTATTTTGGAAAGAGAATGATAGAGGAAGCAGATGAAAGTTTTTCTGTATGGACTGAGATGACCCGAAATGAAAGCAGTTATGCAAAATAGCCAACTCTGAGATCTGTCTCCATGATCAGGAAGGAGCACACAACATTTCCTAACTGAAGGTGGCCATACTGGTTGGACATGCTTAAGCACACAAATCATATTCTTCAGGCCATCTTCATTAGAAAACACTCCCATCCTCCAGAAGCTCTGTCCCCTTCCTGGCACCTGTCTCTTGCAAGCAGCTCTCACCCTCTGTAATCCACCTTCAAAAAATCCTCTCTGCAGCCTGCTGGACACAATTCCTCTTGCTCTGAATCACTTTGTGCAATTAAGACACATGAGTCTGGCCTGAGTTTAGCCTTCTGGCTGGTGGTGGGATGCTGTGTAGGCCAGAGATGGTGTTTTGGTGAGCTGGGGCTACTGTGTGGCCATGTTGCATTGCCCTGGAAACGGTGAGAAAGCCCTGCTCTGGAGGCTGCCTCACAGACGGCTGCTGGTGGCAATTGGACATCTGGAAACCACGTGGAAGCTGCAGATGGTGGAAATGTGGTACGTGGGAAGCATGTGAATTGCTCAGTAAGCCTCTAGGAACAGTGATGGAAACTCCTACATGGTAGAGACCTTCCCTGGGTGTCTCAGGAAAGATTTTATCATCACACTGCAAGCTAGAGCTTATACCCCTGCAAAAAATATCAACGTTATTTCTGGATAGGGAGATTGAGTCACCTTTCAATTTTAGGAATTCTGCTGGGCAGTTTGTGCAACAGAGAAGTAGGAATAGAATGGTAATCATAGGTCATGTAATACAATCCCCTGCAGCAGGTACAACTACACCATCAAGTCTGATGACTAAGCAATCTCACCATTAATTTAGAAGCTTTTTTACTGCTGGAAAATTGCCACAGAAATGTGATTCTCTGAGTATTAGGAGTCAGTCATGTGAGCCAATATAATTTGAGTTTTTGGTTTTGCTTGTCTTCATCCAGTCTTTAGACAGTCATGGAGAAAAAGACAAATCGTGTAACTTAACATAATATTGATTCTTTTCCCCAATTAATATTTCTTGTTTAATATTGCATACAAAGGTTTAAATCTCTTAAATTAATCCAATACTTCGAGTCTATACCACAAATTCTGATCTTAGAATTAACTCTGCTGTGAACACAGGATGTTGTTCTCCACTTCAGTCCTAGTATTTGTTTAAATTTTCTTCATTTCTCCCTTTCAGTCACTGTGCTAGTAGAATCCAAACTGAAGACCACTTCCATAGGAGTCTTATTCTATTGCAAACTGGCAATAGATAGGTTTATGAACCAGCTGTGATTCCAAGGTGAGGAGAATGAGAAGGCTCTGCATCTGAGGGTGATTCCCTAGTGAGGGGAAACGAGAAGAATCTGGTGAGTCTATATCACAGAGGTTGAAGGGGGCAGCAGCTTTTCTCCTACAGTCCTTATCTCAGACCAAAGGTGAATCATTTTCATAATAATTCAACATTGTGTCACAAATCACAGAATAAACTAGATCAACTACTTCCTTATGAGAGATAACTGAGGTTTTCGTGGGCAAAAGATTGGCACCTCTTGAAGATGCTGGAGAATGGAATTCCTGCAAAAATTGTTTCAGCAAACTTTACCTTCTACCTCTTTGGCTTTAGGAAGAGCAGATAAGCAGGACACTCTTCTTCTCCTAAAAATGTGGTTTGTGGTTTTCCTTCAAAATGGAAAGAAAAATCTCCTTGCATGATTTCTTATTAGGTGATAGGGAGAAGGAACAGCTGAAGTATTTTCTGCACAGGTCCATCTCTGTAATAATTAGAATCAATTGAGTTGACATTCATTATTTTCCTCATAAATATCACTCCTTTACCTTGATTTCCTTCCTGTAGCCTCTGCTGGAAAATGTAATGTTTCAGATGTACTAATGGATATCCAAGGTATTTCCTTTTAGGTGTATTTTTTTTGTTGTGGTTTTTGTTTGTTTGTTTGTTTGTTTGTTTGTTTTTTCTCAATGAGCAGGTGAGAGGTTATTCAAGCTCTGTTGGCCACTTCCCAGAATACAGATTTTGCATGAACTGCCATCTCTTTGCTCAACTGTGATAGTCAGCATTTTATGCTGATGACTCGACAAGAGAATATCCCCGTGCCTTTCTGGTCAGTGCCTGAATGAGGAAATAAAAGCCAGTTGCAGGGTTTGCAGTTTATCTCTTCTGAGGGCATAGAAGGAAATTACGAGGAGAGCAAGAAAATTTGTTGACAGGAAAGATTTGTGCCACAAATGAAGGAATATTCTCAGGAAGAGTTTATGGGAAGGGACTGTTTTCTAAGAGTCTTCATTAGACATTTTGAGAAAGCAGAGTGGCTCATGCAGAGACTACAAGTGTGCAATAAGACTCAGGACTGCCTTCTGTCAAAGGCCCATGAAATTCTGGAGGTTCCTGTACTTGGTTTCTTACTGCTGACAATGTACAAAGCTGATGGGTATTTTGAGGAAGAAAGGATCACATGGTGGAGGAGAATAGATGAGAGGATTAAAATGAACATGCAAGCTAGTTTGTGTACTTTTTGATCAGCTGATTTAATGGGGAGGGAAAAAAAAAAAAACAAGCTTAAAATCATGCAGGAAACTGCTGCCTTTCAGACCCAAGTCTTATTTTCAGACATGTTATCCATCTGCAATAAAATAAGTGCACATGCTAGCCACAAACATCATTAGGATGAGTGTGCATCTGGCAAAGCAGGGTTCAAACCCCAAGCTGTGTGATCAGCTATGTGGCTGACTTGAACTTCAGAAGCAGATTACATCAAGCTGCAACCACTTCTTCTGCTTTGGGGGTCACTGATGAGTCTGCTTCATTTTCAGAAGCCAACATTCTACATCTGACAGTGGCAATTGGGTGTTGAAAGAAGAAGCCATTCTTTAAGGTAGCATTTGTGCATAAAAAATTCTTTAAAAAGCTTAAGGAAGATGATGCCCACGTACTGAGCTGGTGGTAGTTTTACTATGGGATATTTGCACATTATCTTCTTCCAGAACTAGTTAAGCATCCATTTTGTGTATCAAAAAAACTTCTTTGCAAAAGCTGGTTGGCTAAAGTGATGACATAAAAAAGCCAGGAGTCACTGCTTTCCTCTTGCGACTGAAGGCAAAGTGCCATTTTTACATGTTTAAAGTAGCGCTAGTGCACAGATGGACAATGGTGCCGACAGATGATTATCAGCACCCGTCCGTCCGCACAAACCAAGGAAAAGATAAGACATGTTATATCTTTCTCTTATCCCTGCAACAAAGGTTTTGAAATGCATGAGTGCACTGAGCAATGATTGTAGGCTGATGGCTAAAGTATTCTGAGAAACTAATGGGGTTTGTAAGGACATCTCATGGTATCGTGGCAACCTGGGCCCAGAGGTTAACACATCTAGTCATTTGGAAAGCATTGGGCAAGTCACTTTAGAGACCATGAATCGTGTTGTGTTATCCTCAGGACCCCACATATATACCAGGGCTGTAACTTATCTCTACTATAATTCCACTTCTCTGGGCCATGGATAACGGACCCCTGCTTATTTCTAGCCTGGTGTTTTCCCACTCCTTTCAAAAGGCAGGAACCTAAAGAGTGATCCAGTAGAGATGTGGACCCTATAGACCGGATTAATATAAGTCTACTGACAAGGCACAGGCTCTTTCCAGCCATGTTTCCCACAGCTTGCTCAGAAGATTGTTTAGCCTTTTATCAATCTACTACAGAAAACTCCCATCAATCCCTTGGGAGTAGCCAAAAGTTTGGCTACTAAGAAATCTCTTTGGATCACCTTGCTGGCATGATTTAGTTACTCTGCTTGGAGGTGGAAGTTGTACAAAATCACTTTTATGTGTGAAATTAAATGCTCTTCCCAGACTGTAACTTGAATGGAGACTGACTGAAGTGGCTGGTAACAAGGCTGCCACAGACACTGACATAGCTTTTTTGTTGTTTCTTAAGCCTAGTTTTATATGATATGGCTAAGAATATTAGAAGGGCTTCAAGTTGTCTGATTTGTTCGTGGTCAAGGGATTGTCAAAGAAATTACTCCTCTATCCCAAGTTATGTATATTTCTAAAAAATTCAGACTCCCTCCATGTAGCCACAAGCAATTCCAATGCCGTTGGAGAGGAAGAAACTCCAAGTTCTTCCAGTGTAACATTGGCAATATAAGGATCTAGCTCTGTTTTGAATGAAAATGTAGGGGTTTTTTAGGAAAAACATGTATGAGGTGGCTGTAGATACATTAAGGCTAGGAACTAAATGGGATGTGTTCCTTTTCTTTGCTCAACAGAGTTGTACAATAAATCCTTTTCAAGACTCTCTGGTCCTTGGGTTACTTCATGAGTTTGAAGCTGTTCTTAGAATAGAGTATCTTCCTAGGAAATTTATGGTGTTGCGGGAGTTAGTTTATCTGCAAGAGTGAATTTCATTCCTGAGGTTTTGTGACTACTTTGTTACAAAAATGCTGTGTCTAAAAATGAATGTGGTACGTGAACCACTTTACTCAGTTTACTTCCAGTCGGAAGCTGACCTGTGGCCCCCAGACTTTCCCTTAGTCAAGGGATAAACAAATTTAAGTTCCCAGAAAGAGCTATCTTTATTACATCTAAAATAGAGCAATGTATGGGTTTTAATTTAATCAGTAATTTCAACCTCTCCAAGCTACCATTATGGCTTTCTGTGAAAGCTTGTAAAAATAAAAATATCTTAGACAAAAATAACACTCCCTCATTCTAAGACCGTGGAGTGTCTCAGTACATATCTGGCACATCCTCTGAGGCTCTATCAACAGCAATCCAAAATAGGCTGATGTAAAAGGCGAATTCTAAAAGTAAGTGGTGTTTAGTGTCTGGTCCTGTATCCTCTGAGGCTTCTGACATGCAGTCAGTATAATTTACAATGCTCATAAGATAAAATAGTGGGCATTAGAGGCTGGGCAGTGATGCTCAAGGTCAAAGTCAGTTCTGCAATAGAAATGCATTGAATTCCTGTTCTGTTAAACTTTTTCACTCAACTTGATAGCAAAATCCAGCATCTCCATTCTCTTTCAAATGTACTTTACAGACTACAAGTTTCTTCTGCTACATAATAGTAAAATAAATAAATAAATAAATAAATATGATTTGTGATAGGAGAGCATTTTGCAATCTCTTGGTGCGAATATGCATAACTTCATCAAAATAAATAAGGTCTATGTTATTCTCAGATGTGACTTTGTTTGAAACCATCTTTCCTAAAATTGCCTTAAAGACTACATTAATACTTAACAATATTCCTCTTGTGGCCAAACCACTGTAAAATGCATTTTTCAGCCTGTTTGTTTAAAGTAAGATTTGAAGAATGGTAACACCTCCTAACAAAAAGACAGCTGAAGGTCTGCAGGACTGAACCAGAAGCACTGATACCACTGCAGATGAAGCACACCATCAACATAATCCTTTTCTTTTTTCTTTTTTTTTTTTTCCTTTTTCTCCAGAGGCACCAGATGGCAGCATTTTTCCCTCACTGAGTGTGATCTCATCCTCTCAGATTCACTCCTGGGATCATCAGGCTTTGAGGCTTCGTAAGCCTCAATGACCTCAGCTGAACTGTACCTTCTCTGTTGCCACCTGCTCCTTTTTCCTACTTGTATTGGACATGCAGAGTCACATTCAAGTGGCCTGAACACAATCCAGGCCCTTGAACTTGTGGCTGCCTTTTGTTTGTGCATGTCTGAGAGTCTAAAAAGAATAATTAGCAAACAGGTATGCAAAATTTAGACCCACAGAATACAGCTCTGACCTCAAAATTTGCCACATCCTCTGAATATTAAGTATCATGATGTTTATTTGATGTTCTTGTTAACTACATGCTCTTTTTCATATACATACATGCCCAATGTAATACTTGTCTCCAAGCAAGTTTGGCATGTGTCCTTTTCTATTGATGCTTTATTCCTTGAATAATATTTCATTATACACAACTTATGTATGACAAGTTATGTGCTACTAGACTTGTAACCTCTGTCATAAGAACCCAGTTCTGGACAAATAATCTGAAGCAGAGCAGGGATTTTGAGAACTAAACTGCAAGCTCTGGGTTTTTTTACAGTTACAGACATGGCCTAAAGCTTTGCAGGCTGGGAATTCTGTTATCTCACCATCCTCTGTTCTGCTTCTTCCCTTCATCCTCATGTTCTTGCTTACAATGCTTTGTTGGTGGTTTTGTCTCAGAAGAAAAAAACCTACACATTATGTCCAGCTGTAACAAACTATTCTTAAATTATCTATCTTTAAACTTGGATTCTGCAGCACTAGGATGCAAATGTTTATTTATTTGAACCATGTGACTAACACTGACAGCATAAGAAAGGCTGTTTATCCAAAGTGGGGCTGGATTGCTGGGCCCTAGAGGGTGAAGGGGTAGCAGCCCTGGCTGCTGCTTTGTTTGTCTGTTACTCCATCAGGTTGCTGGTGTTTCTGCTGTGGTGACTGTGTTAATGTTTTACAAATGCTATGAGCTCAGTAGTAGACTATTTGGGGATTGTATAATTTATTAACTTATGACAAGCAGGGCATTATTTTTCTGAAGAACACGTGACAAGGGACTTATTTTATTTTTCAAATTTCAGCCAAATTCAACATGAGTGTCACAGGACAGGGGCACTAGATCCTCGACAGCCCCACCCTTCCTCTTATTTAATACCGAAAACTATCTGTAAACAAGCAAGAAGGAGGGAGGGAAGAGTAATTCTCAGAGGAAGTATTAAGAATCCTGTATGATTAAAATATCAGGCTGTGTAAATTTGGGGAACAGTGCCATTTTTTTCTGTTAAAAAAATTCTAATTTAAAAAAAACCCAAAAACTAAAATTCCTTCTACTTTATCTCCCTTTCTTGTAGTAATTTCTTTCCAGTTCTGGATTTGCCTGTACTTTGCCTTAAGCTAGTACATGCAAAGAGGACAGATGTAGCTTTATGCCCAAGATGTGTGAAATAAATGCAATGGAAGTATATGAGCATCTCACCTGAAAGTGGAGTGGCATTGCACCGCTGGAAGTCAATTGTGTTAGTTTCATCTTACCCTCTAAAAAAGAAGGCAAAGACATTTAAATATATCTCCACTTTTTAAATGATTGATGCAATCCCTTGTGCGCAGTTGCTTTGCAAAGTGGAAGAAAGATGAACTGTAAATACTTTCTTTTGTCTAACTATAGCACTGTAATTACTATTTCACACCTTCTCTGAGAAAGACAAGCAGGTACCTGTGATGAGCTTTGTGAGAGGAGAGATGCTGAGAAGGTAAAAAGAGTGTCTGGTGTCACTCAGTATGGAACATTACAGCTTGCCATTATTTATTTTGGAACTGTGACAACTGACCAAAAGATGGGAACTATAAATAGGAATGCAATGAACATTAGCTGCGCAAGAAGAAAAAAACAGTGTAACTTGGCATGCAGCAAATTGTGTATCTGGCATAGCATACAGCTGTCCCTGCAACTCCCATTGCCATCCTGGGGGATTTTGCTGATTTCCCACTACTTACAATGAATTAGGAACAGCATCATCTCTGTTAGCTTTGATTCTTACTCAGTAGAGCTCGCTCAGATAGGTCCTGATAAACCTTTACCTAAGAAAGATACAAGTCTCCTCCTACGCGTAAATTACAGGGAGAAGATTGTTTGTTTTGTAAAGTGTAACTGCTATGTACCATTCACAGGCTGCATCTTGCACAGTAAGTGAAATAAGTGTCGGAACAAGCTGATGGAATCAGTGCTTCCCTTTGCTGCCGTTCAGAATGAAAACACCAAACGGGGCCAAATTCTGCCTAGCAGTGTTCATTGTGTTTTTGCTTCTAGACTGGCATGGCTGGAGGATGCATCCATAAAAATTCAGTGCATGTTAGCTTTGAATGGACTGACAGACCCTGGCAGTTTTGTAGCAGAAACATATTTTCCACTGACTCCTGGGCTTAGGCTTCACACAAGGTAGGTAAATCACATTAGTCTGGTATGTGATAGCAAGCAACCCAACACACATACTTTCCTTTCTGTGTATACATTGCTATATGATGCCTACAAAACAAGGTGAGTACCCTCAGAAAGGCATCCTTGTAGGGGGATCCAGTATAGGTAAATTAGGGTGGTATAGAATGTAATCTTATCCCCTAAAGAGTTGCAGCTGAACCAATTACTAAAGATCAGGAGCAGGCCTGATGTTAACAGGCCACACCTGTAGCCAATAAGAACAGTGTTACAAAAGATTGGATTGGTAGGATCTGGAGTTAGATGGCTGCTGCAAGGACCAGGAAGAGTCAGTGCTTAGAGGAGCTGCCTAGGAGAACCATTGAGGTGGTATGAAACTCTGGTGGTATGGAATCCTTGCACTATAATGATAATGGAACTCTTGATATATAAGACAACACATCCCCTAAAAGAAAATCTGTAGGTTCATGTTTTGAGCATCCTCATTTCCCCTTCTTATCCTTGTAATATTTCCTATATGGCCTTAGCCATAGATAAACGTATTTTTTTTTCTGTAGCAGTGACAATTTCAGGTGTTAGCAGGTGACACGGGAATGGGAGGTTGCAAAGAGTGGTTGGGAAGAAGTTGTTACAATGCTCTATGTTTAAAAAGTAGGCAAAAGTAAGCATTTCATTAGAAGGGGCAAAACAAGATATGCATGGAATAAAATTTAAGTTTTTCTTGGGAGACACAAGAATACCAACTGTCTTAAGATCTTCTGCCACTGATCATATTACAGTTGTTGTGACAGGACCATGGCTGATATACAATGCATGTTTTCTTTCTTGGTTCTCCACTGACTGTCCTGCACAGAAAAAAAGTACAGGTATTGCAAAGGGACAGTTGGCTCCATTCCAACCCAAATCATAGCTTGGACTGTTCTCCTGAGCTGGGCTAAATGTTGCTTCTGGCCACACAGTGAATTTTGAATGCTTGAAGATGTCTTTAACAAGTAAAGATGGCACTGTATTGTGTAGGCAAGGATGTTACACATTTTTCCTTGCTTATTTTGTTTTTCAGTTGGGAGAAGTAGGCTTTCTTTGTCTGGAGTTGTATTTTTGTCTTCAGTGAGTGCTTCTTGGGAGCTGAAGTAGAGCTAGCCTCACTCAAGACATCTGTAAGTTTTAAGCAGTTTTTCCCATCTGAATAGGACTGGATACCATTTCTACTGCCAGCTGAACAGCAAAACATCAGCCAGAAAAAACATTAAGTGCATTTACATGTTTGATGCTAACGGCCAGAGAAAGAAGAATGTATAAATGGTGTTTACTCCATTTATCCTCGAGCTCAACAGAGTACACAGCTTCCTTTAATAAACCCCTGTACCACAGGCAAGAGGCGATGGTCCTGGTTCCTGGTGATTGTGATAATTTGCCAATGAAACATAAAGGTCTCGGATGGTTTGTGCATTTTTTATTGCAGCTTTTACCCCTGCAGCCAGATTCTCCAAACTGGTATTTAGTTTTTTTAGTGAAGGCTTCATAAGGGATTTTGTAAACAAAAAAAGACCCCAAGCAAAACTGCTAGAGAATGAATGGCTGCTAGCAGCTGATTTCTTAGAGGAGGTAAGTTTATAAGTGATTGGAAAAAGGCAGAAGGATATCAGGTCACACACGAGTGGACACACCTTTGCACTGCTCCTCAGGGGTGTCCAAGTGGATGAAGTTTGCCTCGGGGTTGCAGTTACACCCTGCACTCTGTGCCCAGCGCGAGGCTAAACCAAAGTTTTGTCCTGTAGACAAAAAGGAGTCCTTTGGCTTTGGGAATTTAAACAGGAGTTCTGGATTAAGTAGGAAAAGGGTTACTAATTCTGTTTCAACATCTGGATCATACAGATGACAGTGACTGGTCAGCACAGGCACACAATCCTCTTTGTGGTCGGCACTAGGGATACCCAGAGGACTCTCCCTAGATGTATACTTGACAAAGAGCAAAAGGGAAAGCACCTCAAGCCCAACTCAAGGGTGGATTATTTGCTCCGGCATCGACCGGCACTCCCCTTCTCATGACACATCCAGGTCCCTGCTCGGGACGGCTTCTCCTCGCGTGTCAGCTGCTCGGGCCTGCGGCGGCGGGGCAGAGGGGAGAGGACACGGGCGGTCGGCGCTAGAGAAGTGGGAATTCTGTCACAGAACGGGGGGACCCGCCGCTCCAAAAGGTAAGATAATTGTAATAAAACCCAGAATTAAGAAGGGGGCCCACGGCCTGCCAGGACCAACCGGCTCTCCCCGGGCGGCCTCGCCGGGCCGCGGGAGCGACCGCAGCCAGCCGGGAGCAGTGGGAGGAGGAGGAGCGGAGGGAGGAGGCAGCGCTGGCAGCCGGGCGGGGAGGGGGCACGCGGCGCCGAGGAGGAGGAGGACTAAGATGGCCACCAGCCGCCGCGGGGAGCGGCCCCGCTCCCTCCGCGGCCCCCTCGGCGCGGCCCGGCCTTGATGGGGCCGGGACGACCCCGGCGCCCGGACGGTGCAGCAGCGGCGGCGGCGGCGCCTCCCGCCGGAGCCCGCCCGGGAGGAGCCGTCCTCCCGACCCGGCCCGCACCGCCCGGCCGCGGCCGCCGCGCCGCGTAACCCCCCAAGCCGAGCCCTGCTCGCGGAGAGAGAGCGCAGCGGAGAGAGGAGAGCGAGGAGGGACGAACCGCCCGCCGCCCCCTCGCCGGGCCGGCACAGCCGCACCGCCGGGACCTCGCTGCCCCCCGGTGAGTGCCCGCTGGCGCTACCCGCCGCCTCCCGGGCCCCGCCGCTTTGTTGCGCCGTCGGCGGGCCCGGGGAGACCCGGCACCCCCTCGGCCCGGCCGCAGGCCCCGCTCCCCGGGGATGCCGAGCGGCCGGGCCGGGCTGGAGGAAGGGGCGGCGGCGCAGGTGCCGGGGGCGGCCGATCATTGTCACTGCGCGGGCACCCCCCCTCTGGCTCCAATGCAGGGGCTGCGCCGGGGCCGCGGCCGGGGGGGCCCGGGGGAAGCCCGGGGGTCGCGAAGGAGCCCCGCGAGCGCTGGGCCGCTCCGGCCGCCTTTGTTGTGGCTGGGGCGGGCGGTTTTCCCGCGGGAGCCCCGCCGGGGTGCGGGAGGGGCCCGGCGGCCCCGGCCCTGGGGAGGCCTGCCGGGAATGTGGGGGGGTTCCTGGGCGGCTCACAGGCGGTGCGTCGGGTCGGCTTTTCCCCCCGCGTTTTATTTTGATTTTTCGTGCGGGTACTGATTTTGGCGGCAGCCTCGAGCTGTCGACCCCGCGGTGCGGCAGGGATATTGAAGTTACAGAACCCGACAGGTTTGTCCCCGGTGCGTCCCTAGGAACAGGGGAGTCGTGGGCCCTGGAGGGTTCGGAACATGGTGTTGGGGGGATTTGCCGCGCTGCTGAAGTACCTGCCCCTTGTCTTGAGCGTGGTTTTCGCCCTGCAGTTCTGAGAGGTGGTCGACGCAAATGGAGAGGTTTGCATCGAGACCAGTCAGTAGTGCTGGGTGCTGAAACCCTGTGTGATGTTCACCTTGAAATGTTAAGACTATAATTTCTAGCTGTGCCTGCATAGCAAAACACTTATGGAAGAAGTGCAAAGGATTAGATGTATTTATTTTGACCTAGAGTTTCATGAATGATTTAACTGAATTTTTTTTGCTAACTAGAGTAATTTGCGAGGTTTCAGTGTAGACCTGTGAGTCCTGGCCTTATTTTAATGCCTGAATTTTGGTTTTTTGGTAATGTTGGTTTGTGACAAGGTTCATGCGTGTCCACATATTGGACCATGAAATTTTACTATGAAAAACAAGTGGTGGGTTTCCTGTTAAGAGAAGTAAGTTTTGCATGTTGTAGCTAACAGAAGTTATTTTTCTTCCCCAAAGCTGGGTTGCTTCCTGTTGCCTGTGCATGCTTCTGTGCCCAGTTATGTCTGTACAGCTGTAGGATATTCCTGAACTCACAGAATCCTATGGATCCAGTCAGGCTCTGCAGAGAGCCAGCTTGATTGCATCCTTGGCACATTTTGGTGACAAGCTAGCAGTATCTTGAAGTAGGCTATGTGAACAAATTGTACAGTCTGTGTGAACTGACGTTTCTGCAATATCTCATTCATCCTGCGCCATCTTGGTAGACACACAGCATTTGAAGATAAGAACTTACCTGCTGTGGGAACTGGTCAGTGGCAGTAAGCCAGCCAAGTCTTTCTTTGCTTTTAGGTTGTAGGCAGGCATTGTGTCCTGGAAATGTGTCCATGTTCATGTGGCATTGTGCCTTTGTTCTGTGGCCCTGGTCAAGACATGCTGGCAGTCTAAATTCAGCTGCATGTTTGGACTGTGAGTGGATGTCTCCTCACTATGTGGTGTGGGTCTGTTGAGCTCATTTGGAGCCAGCTCTGGAATACTCAACACTGTTGATAACAAAGTGTTTTGGGTAGAAGAATCCCTCAAATATCAGATTGGAGGATGGTGCATGGTATTCTTCACTTTGGTATGTGTTTGCTAGGAACTGGGCACATTTGCTTTTCTAGTTGGGCAATTTTAGGCTTCTAGACTTGGAATAAAAATGTAGTATGTTTTGGTTTTTATGGTCATATTGCATCTCTTAGCCAGCTGATTATCTGGTTAATCATGGTGCTGCTGTGACTTAGTATCTTCAGCACCCATTTGAAAATGTGATACAACATTTCTGTATCAAGGTTTAAGTAAAGGTTGGTGTGTCCAGTCAGTTGTTTGTTTCCAGTTCAGTACATCAAGATCAGCTACTTGGTAGTACTGCTACCACACAGTGCTAGGGAAAGAGAATGGGACTATGGGAAAAGAACACTTATCTTTTTGTTCCAAGTGGTAGCAGAAAGATGCTAAATAAAAAAACCAATTATAGTTATTGATAATTTCAACCTTGACATAACAAGGCTACATTATCTTGTTGCATCTTGGTACAGGAGTGGTCTGAGAAGGTGATCTGACAGCTGCCTGTGGCTACTCAAACCTTGGTACTTAATTCCGGTTTAGTGGAGCTAAACTGGCAGAAGTGTGCAAGGTGAGCAGGTCTTCAGGATGTATTGATGTGTGTTGCTGTTAGAGGAATTCAGCAGCGTGTTTCACATCCACCAACCTTGCGTTAACTAATTCAAAGTTTTCCACAAGTGTTCTGTGGGATTTTTAGTGTTCAGGAAACTTTCAGTGGTGCTTTATGTGCAGGGAATGGGGGTGAGTATGGGCAGATGTTCTGCTTACCCTTTGAAATGCTCAGGACTGTCATGAGATTGTTTGGAAACTTTGGTGTTGTAACATGATGTTTCACTTCCCACATGTTGGTATGAATTGTTCCGTGGCTGGATTTTGGGCATTCACTTGGGGTTCTGAAGATGCACTAAGCTGAAAAATGTAAAGAGAAGAGAGTGATGCCCTCTCTTGGTTGGTTAAATTGACAGAGGACAAATCTGTTCATGTTAATTAGCAGTTTCGTTCATGTCTGTAAGTGATTTTCAGTCCCTATTGCATAATAGTGGAAATACTGTTTCAGCAGTGGCCTTTGACTTGCAGGACTTCCTGCCATGAGGAAGTCTTGTGTCATTTGTCCAAAATAAACAGATTTTGAAGAGTTCAGACAAAGTATGCTGTGAGAAACCATACATCTAAGTCACAATTTACCCCCTATTGCTTGCTTGCTTCTCTGATAATTAGTACCATGGAAGTCTATTCTTATGATATGTTACTAGAATGTAACTTGCATTTTGTAATGGGAAATTAGAATTTTCTATTGGTCCACAGTACAATTTCTGGGTATGTGTGTAGGTGGAAAACAAATTATTTCCTCATGGCTTTAATATAGGAGCTTTTAACTTCACTGGTTTCCTTCTTGATTTTTTTTTTTTTCATGCTGGTGGTGTTGCTGATTGCAATAGTACACTATTGGAAATGTCCAAGTTATGACAAATACATAACAGTTTCTTTGATATGTTTGAAATGCTGGTTGTTTTAAAAAGTACTTTTTTTGTTACTTATCTGTCCTAAGTGACCAACAGCTTGAGTCTTTAAGCCTTCATGTGTTGAAGGACTGAGGTGCATTGATGTAAGATTGTCATATCTCCTAGAACAGCTCTCTTTAACTTTGTCATTTCGTTCACAGTTTCATAATGCAAGAGTGAAACTGTTTATCTTCTGGTGGAGCCCTTCATCCTGCTGCTGGGCTGTTCGTACCTTGTCCAGCCTGGGGAGGACATGATTATAAGGCTCCTGTGTGCATTTGTTTTAAGCTGCTGTCCCACAGACAGTACAGAAAGTGTTGCCATATCCTTTTGTTGGGTACGAAATCCTGCTGGCAGGATGTAACATTTTAACTGAAGTCATTGGTGGGGAGGTGAGAGCAGCTTCTTGGCTCAGGTGAGAGCACTGCAAGCTTTGCAGGACTGAGTATGCATTAGTGGTGATCCAGCCTTGAGAGCATCTGTTTGGCAAGCAACCCATGTTTGATGAGGCAGTAGTGCAGGCTTTGGCTTTTTAGTGACATCCCCTGTCCTTCTGGATATTGCAGGTAAATGTATACAGCAGCTCCCTGGTACAAACAGGGACTTGGTGACTGCTCTGAGGACTGAATGGCAGCATCTTGCTGGGGGGCATGGCATAGCCTCAGGTGCTACTGTCACTGTTGGGGGAACTTTCTTATTCCAAGAGCTAGGAGCTCTTGGCTGGTATCAAGGCTTTCAAAACAAGTGAGAAGGACTGCTTTGTCCAGTCCAAAGAAGGAAGAATTGGTCTTGTTCCTTTTCTATTTGCTTTGCTCTAAGTATGCAGGAGGTTTTTTTTCTTTCCTTTAAGTCTTTTGTGAGTGAAGATGACCTACATCTTTAGTTTTTTCCCATTAAAGCTCTGGGGCAAATTTTTCTGATTTTTGTTCTGTATGCAAATGTGTAATTGACATGATTTTTGACAATTGTGCTGATGTTTTTGAAATTTTGAATGACAGCAGGGAATATTTTTGGCTTTTTCTTATGGTGTATTTTTTTTTCTCTTTTTCTCTCCCTACCTGTTGAGCAAAGGTGTGATAGTGGAAGTAAAACTGTATTGAGATTTGGGGGGGGAAAAAAAGTTTGTTGTTTTGGAATTACTTTATTCCAGTGAGAGCTACATCCTGTCTTTTGGCATCTTTCTCATATGAGGGAAAAGGAGTTTGACTGCTTTGCTGGTTTTGGTGTTTCATCACTACCCTGTGATGGATTTCTGCCTGTCTTAAGCATATGACTTGTAATGCTTCTCACATACCACAGAATAGAAACAGATTTGCAGAATTTGCACATGTAAAAAAATACCCTCTGAAATTTCAAGTGCAGTAGAACAGTGTTGTGCTAGGAAAGAGGGAATTGTGTGGGAGCCATAAACAATAAGGGATGTTGAATGGTATGAAGGCAAGTGGCTTCTTATTTCTGGGAAAATTTTAAGAAATGTCAGCAAAAGATGAGATGGATGCATCTGAATTATAACAGAAATGGATTATTATAAATCAGAAATGGATTAATAGGATCTTTAGTTCTTATACCTTCACAAATATTGTTATTTCCATGTGTTTTTATTACAATATGTCATGAAAAAAGCTTTGATCAGGTTAGCTAACCTAATGTACAGACAATAATAAATTTAAAAACACATAGAAGAAGTGGATTTTCCAGGTGGCTTATTTAATCCCTTTCTCTCTTGCTCTACAGATATTTTTTTTTTGTTGCACTGTAAGTGATAAATTCCTGCTTTTTAGGCTGGGTGAGTATTCATCAGTTCCATGGGTAACTTTAGCTGCTTTTTCCAATTCTAAGACAACTACCTTAGAAAGGTCAGACCCATTTAACTATAAAGCTGGTCCATCTGTTGAATCATACATTTTCTTACTAATGGCTGTGACAGTTTTGATTTTGAATTTGCATTTGAGGATTTGTACTGAAGGATTTCAGAACTAAGGGGGGTTAGCAACATTGATCCTTATCTTAAACCAGCTATATCAAATAAGCAAATGGGAAAAAAACCCAAACCTTCAGAGCTGACAATTTGGTAGTGCAAAGATAGACACATGGCTAGAAGGAGAACATACTCCTACACGTTCTTAGGTGTTTTGTATTTTTTTGGGGTCTTTCAATTTTGGAATCTGATGACTTCAGTGAGAGTGTGGATCAGTAGCTCTTGAGAAAAATGTACATCTGGCTTTCTGTTTTACTGCAGCTTTTGTCAGAGTGATCACCATGCATTGGGTATGAGAGAGTAGCTCTACCTAGTGCTACTTTTCTCAGCATCGTTCTGCCAGGTGGAATGTGGGTGCAAGTGAACCACGTTTTATGTTCTTACATTACCAGATGATTTATTATTTTCATCTGAAGACATGGTAAAAATCTCAGTGTTGTCCCAAAGCAGGATGGTTTGATTTGTGTGAATAGGTGATGGCATGTTGCTTCAGAAAGTGGAATGTGTTTGAATGCCATGGTGATGAATAGTGTTGCTTTTTATCCCTGGTTCTTGTTGAGAACCAAAATCTGAGCTCACAGATGGCTTGTAACAGGAAGAGGGGGTTTGTACAGCAGGAACTTCCGAAAGTCTGTGTTTGGTTATTTGGCACTGTAAGCATATCCTTTTTATTTTTTTTTTTTTAATTTGAGATAATGGGAATAGAAGGAGAAATTGCAGGGCTAAGCAAATTCTTAGGGTATCCAGAAGATATGTTGTTTAAAGGATAAAGAGGGATAAAATATGCCAAAATATCAACTTGGGTTAGTAATAAAACTTTCTAAAGACTTTTAAAGTGCTTGGATGATGGGCAATCCTGAAAGGGAGAAAGACTGTTCAGAGTGCCTTAGGTAAAGTTCCCTGAGAAGGTTAATCAAATGTAAGTGCACTTGGCATAATGAGCCTGAGCTTTTGTCTGAGGTTTGTTAGACCAGTGGGGAGTATCAGCCTGTGGTAGAGAGCTGTTCTAGGGGAAGCTTGTTTTTATATGGAGGCATCAGTGGCAGTACCAGTTCATGTGATTCCTGCAGCCAGAGTATGCAGAGCAGGGGGCCAGCGATGCGTGGAAGCAAGCTCAGAAATTATACTTAGGTTTAGGGGAAAAACCCCAAAGAACAAACAAAAAACACCCCCAAAAAACCCCAACAAAACCCCCTAAAACAACAAAGAAATCAAACTGAACAGTTGCCTGAAGACAACCAAAGGAGTATTGGAACCAAGAGACAGGAATTCACCACCTTGATGGCATTCAGAGTGCCATTGATGGTCTTAGGATTTGGTTCTGCGTTTGCTTGCCAAGGCTTGTTTACTTCTAATGGGATTTTAAGGAGGTCCTTGGGTCTTCAAGTGAGAGCCAGGAACGAGGTGAGGCCTTGGTTTGTATTTGCATGAGTGCACAGAGTACAGAATGTATCGCATGGCAGAATGACAGACAAAACAGCTGAAGAGTGCATTTCTTAATGTAAAAGTTGGGCCTTTTGTTGTTCTCAGAGTTGAAATGTCATGGTGTAGGCCCTCAGTAGTGAGATTGGCTCAAGTTATGGCTTTTAAAGCATTGAAAGCACAAACCAAATTGATTTATTTTTTGATTTTGAGCCTTAAGCATGCAGTTGTCATTTTTTCCCCACAACTGTGAGGGTTATGTCATCTTTGGAATCTTCACATGGCAAAATTCTCTGAGCTGGAGTGCCACAGGTATGAGACTGAGAAAGCTGTGATCAGAACTGGTAATATTCTTGTCATCACTGGTTTTCTGTCTGTTAAGGTGACTGAGGAGGAGTGAAATTTATTTTATTTGGGAGTTTCTTTACACTTGCAGAAGAAAGCATGCCTATCTGAACAGGCAGAAGTAAATATTCGTTATAATTTTATAAGCAGTCATGTGGAATAGGCATAGAAACTGTTTTGGTGTTGCATCACAAGTTAAATACTAATACTTGAGTCAGCAGTTGAGCAGTGAGCCGCAGTACAAATGTAAAAACAAAGTCTCGATGGATATGGTCTAAGAGAATGATAATTTGCTTGTTAATTAGGTTTGCAAAAGTTTCTTTTTAACAGTTCTGAGCAGTGAGCCTAAGCTAGTGATGAATACTTAATTTAGATTTTGAGTGGGTCATGAAGTAACCAGGGAGTATCTTCTCAAGCTTTTCATTGTTAGATTAGAGTGTGTAAAGCAACATGTCTTAGGTTGACTGTAACAATTTCTGGACAGAAACATTTTGCATGCATTTCTTTCCAGCAACATAGCCATGCTCCCAGCCGTGTTGGATCAAGATAGGGGAGACCATGGCTTCCCTGCTGTCTGTTGAAAGCCCTTGTAGTTCAGCTGGTGGTGTTTTTGTACAGACGGGGCTCTGGATGTGCTGTATAAGTAACAGGATTTTTTTTTTTAATTACTTGTACGGTGTCAGGGTTTATCCCCAGCTGGTAACCAAGCCCCATGGAGCCACTTGCTCACTTGCACTGCACCAGGAATGGGGAGGGAGTCAGAAGGGTGAAAGCTGGGAAACTTGTGGGTTGAGATCAAGGCATTTTACCAGGGAAAGCAAAAGCCACACACACAAGCTAAGTGAAACAAGGAATGGATTCCCTGCTTCCCATGGGCTGATCAGCTTTCTCCAGGAGAGCAGAGCCCCATCATGGATAACCATTTCTTTGGAAGACAAACACCATCACTCCCCTTTCCTTCTTCCCCTCGCTTTGTATACTGGGCATGATGTCACATGGTCTGGAATATCCGTTTGGCCAGCTAGGGTCACCTGTCTGGGCAGTGTCTCCTCCCACCATCCCAAGCATCCTCAGCTTCCTTGCTGGTGTGGCTGGTACAAAGGGCAGAACAGGCCCTGGCTCTCTGTAAGCACTGCTCAACAATAACAAAAACATCTCTGTATTATCAACCCTGAGTTCAGCATAAATCCAGAACACACCCCCATACCAGCCACTCTGAGTAAAATGCACTCTACTCCAGCCAAAATCAGCACATAAACTTCCCTGGTATGAATTGGGATAGCCTACTGATCAGTTAAAGCCTGAAGTTATAACCTGTTTTTATTTCAGTAAAGCACATATTTATATATTGTATGCTTCAAATACAGATGATGATGTGATGAGGTTTTTGTTTGTTTGGGTTGGTTGAGGTTTTTTCCTCCTTTTTAATAAAAGGAAGCAGAGGATGTGTGTGTACTGCAAGTAACGTACTTGGAAAAGTCTTTTTAGTCTAGCTATGTGTCTGCATTGTGAACTTTCTTTAGAGGAGGAGATAAATATAGTTGATATTAGTCTGAAGTAGCTCAGATTGAGTAGAGAACATACCAAGGTGAGGGTTTAGGTTCCTCTGGAACAAACAGAATAAATTTAAAAGATGAAAACACTCTTCCACTTTTCTGTCTATCCTCTTTTCCATGATCCTTTGCAGGATGAAGTTGAACTTGCTGCCTGAGTAAGGACAAACATTTCAAATGAAAATGTAATAGCACAAAGTATGAGAATAAGCTTATTTAAATAGTTTAGGAAAAGAAAAGGATACCATCATTAGTAGATGTTCATTTTGTGTGGAATTTAGCCCAGAATTGTCTTGTTGCATTAAGCTGAGGGTTGTGGTGCTGAGCTGGAAGTCCCTAGACATGCTTGTCTGCCTTTGAAATACTCACAATGAGTAGGGAAGTGGAGCACCTCAAGCACTGCAGGGTCATTGTAAATTGAAGTGCATTTTCTTGACTTGGGTTCAACAGACTGCTGCTGTCTCTGAATACTCATCTTTATTATGTGATGTGAGGAAGAACTCATCTTAAATTTTAAGTTCACCTGGAAAAGTTTGAACACACTGGACAAATTTTGGTTGGAAGGGACATCTGTTATTGTGCTTGAAGTAGGACATTTGCAGAGGTTGGGAACATGGCGTTTAGAGGCCTGACTTTTTACAGAAAGAGGTAAGGGTATGGGACAAGATTTTTTTTTGGGCTTTAAATAGCCAATGAAGACATGGGAATGTTTCATGTCCACTGTGAAGCCCAGTGGCAGATAGGCAGAGAGTGATATTTTTTCTCTCTTTTTTCCCGCATGATGCTGAAGATCGTAAAATAATTTTTAATGTGGTAGGCTATGAAAGTACTGGATATTTTCCTGTAACTGGTTTTTTGTCCACTTGTGGGCTTATAACTGGTCTGCTCAGACTTCTGTGTTTGCTCTTGGAGTGGTGGGCAGCAGTGATGTGCCAGCAGCTGTGAGGTCCCAGCAGTGGCTGAGGGAAGCCTTGTTGAAAAGTGAGCACAGCTTGCAGAGGACTCTTACCTCTACCCAGGAGAAAGCAAGCTGCTTTCCTAGACATAAATTAATTACAAACAAGTGCCCTTTGACCCTTTTACTTGGCTTAGGGTGGGTGCTCAAAGAAATGAGCCTGCACTTAATCATGTGGAGAAGGACAGGAGCTTGATCCGGAGCACCCTGACTCAACTGAAAGTTAATAGTAAACTTGGAACATGTTAAGAACATTGGTCAGAAGTCACACTTTCTTGTTAAAGCATTAAATAATATTGGATGAGGAGTCTCTGAACAACCCATGTTTTTAAAAGAATTGCACTGTTTGGGGTTCATGAATGGCCTTGATATTTAAAGAAGAAAAGTAGGTGTGCAGTGGTCCATTTTCTTACAAATGTATGAAGACTGTCTTTGAGTAGTTTTCTGTATAAATGTTTCAGGAAGATTGCTCCATCTACATGAATGGAAAATGGAGGCATGATGAAAACTTTAATTTTTTTCTATGCTATTTTCTCTTTAATTCAAGTATTGCGGTTATTTTTAGTCTGGACAAGAGGTATTTGCATGTATCTTGAATTTTGTAGAATTCTTTTCACCTTCTTTTAAATTTTGTTAGTATGGTGATGCCCAGTTTGCCAGTTAACAAGAAAAATCTACCAATAAAAAGTAAAACCAGCAAAATAGGTCTGTTTCCCTCTGTCCCTAGCTTCTTTATTAGCAGCATGTAAGTAGGAGAAGAAAAGCCACAGTCTAACAAGATGTGAGGATTTTGTTTTGACCATTTTACTGTAACTCTTAGTGTTTGGGTTAAAAATAAGTTGTGTTGCCCTCCAGCTCTCTCCTCAGGTACTGTTAGAATAATGCTTAGGCTGGAGTGTATGTGCTTACAGATATTGCATTAATGCTGCTCCTTTTTCCTCTCTTGCAGAAAGAATGTGGTGTTCTCACCCTCCCTTTCTTTTTTTTGTTGCTTATGCTTATGTTAGTTTATACCATTTGTAACAAATACTCCTGAGATGGGACTCTAAGACCTCAAAGAAAATGTTGAACAGGTCTGGGAGGATGATGGCAAAACTTCATCATGACCTGAAGGCTTGTACTACTGTATCAAAATTTATACCTCTTAAAAGGTTACTCTCATTTTCTGTTTGTTTTGAAATGTCATGTTGATTCATCTCGAAGAATAGCTAGCCAGGTCTAGATTAGCTTTTATTTCAATAAAAAGGCATGGTAAAGGAAGAGGTAAGGACAGAGAACATGGGTGTTCAGAGCAATATCTGGAAAACATTTGTACTGGGGCACTATAATTACAGTAGGTTACATCTTTTCACTCTATGTGGTGTCCTTTCTTAGTTGAAAACAACTGCCTTTTAAAGAATCTGTTGCTTCAGTGGTGATGATCAGCTTTGGATGACTGTAATGGTTTTTTGCTGTAAGAAATGATTATCCACATAAGCAGTGCTGCAATGATTGCAACATCTTTTATTTGAATGGAGGTGTCTCTTTTAAAAAGATGTTTTGTATAATTAATGGCTGTGAGTTAAGGGGGAATCTTACATGGTTGATAATCTGTTCTCCTGGCCAGTTACCAGTCCTAAGAGGTTTCATTTTCGTACTGAAAGTGAGTTTGCTCACTTTCCACTATGTGTTGTAATGCCGTTATCTGCTTGGTCCAAGAGCCCTGAGCTGTGTAAATATGATCTGCATGCAGAGATGCCAACTCAGGCTCTTTTTAACTTTATCTTGACCTTCAATAATAAATTTAGCTTTCACTAATAAAATATATTTAAGTGTTTGGTAGTCATTTGTATTCTGGTTGCTCTCTTGAGCTATAAGAAGGCTGACCTTTAGATGTCTCAGAGTAGTCTGTTGGTGTGCTGGTTTATGCAGTAATATTTCTTGCCTGCTTTGAAACCCTCCCCTCCTCCCCCAATTCAGGGATGCCTCCTGCTGCGCTCAAGGGTCATGTAACTTACGTCACCATGGGCGTGCTGGTTCTTTTGGAATTTGTGTTCTGTGTGTTCAGATCCCTTCTTCCTAATCTGGTTTTTAGCACATAGCCATGCATTTGGAGGTACTGAAATGGGTGTCATTGGAAGGTACCCTGTCTGCAAAGAGGTGCAAATAATTGTATCCAAATAATTGTTTTGTAATTACCATCTACTCCCCCAGTGTGCTCATCCAGGTACATGAATTAGTGGCTTCTATTTCTTATATTAGCTGGTGTACCTTTAATGTGATTAAAGGTAGGTTGCTGAGCTGAAGGTATCAGTTTAATGATGCTGAGCAGCATGTGCCAGCTCTGGTAGTGACTGAGTATATTTGTGTGAAGATACCATGCTTATCTCAAAGTGATCAATTTAGTAATGCAGGTGAGATAGCATATATAAATGTCTCTGAGAAAGATGTCTGGCAAATTTGAACTAATATAGCTTGTCTAAATATCATTATCATCATTATCGTAGTCACAATTGAGTCTCAAGATGGTAGAACTTTAATTACTCAACCCAGTAGGTGAGGCCTTGGAGGGAGTTGGGTTTGTCTGTTTGCTTTGTGGGGTTTGGTGTTTTGGTGTGTGTTATTGTGGTGCTGTGTTTTGTTTTGTTATTGGTGTGAAGGTTTTTTTGTTTAATTTTCCCTCAATAGTTTAAGCATGACAGACAATTTCAGAATATGAGGTCCTCCCAGTACTAAAACAGTTTTTTTTTGGCTTCCAGCGTGCGGGTTGTATTGTCAACAGGGCAGGGAGATGGAAGTGGAGACAAAGCAGTGCCGTTTGTGCCACAGTAGGTCTTGGAAGACACTTTCTCTTCTGAACTATCTTTATAGATATGCAAGCTTAAGAAAATTGTGTTGCAATCATCATGCAATGCTCTTTTCCTCATCTTTCAGTTTAGGAAATAGCACTAGTCAGTCTCACTTGGACACAGGCAGAGATTTGTCCCTGTTTTTTAATTGTATGATAAAGTTTGATTAAATTTAAGAGGGAATATTTCTTTTGTACTTCTGACAATGTTTACTCTTCAGTCACCCTGAGTGTTTATTTGTACTCTGTTGCCTTCCTTCTTCATGTGGCTGCTTAGTGACACCTTTTTACCCTTGTGCCCTGTTGGGTGCTTGTTGCTTGGTGGTGGAGTTCTCCCTTTGGGCTGATGAGGAGGAGGTGCTCTCTGAACGTACTTAGATTATCAACATGGCTATAGGTTTTTCAGCCACTTGCTAGCAGAATGCTGACAAGTCTGGACAAGCAGACGGGAGGAATGTGTCAGCTTGCCACAAGTAAGCTTAGTGACCCATCTCTGCTTCACAGTTAGTGTTTCTCTTGCAGTGTTTGTTCTTGTAAGTCTGGCATGTAAGTGCTACTGTTGCTCCTGGGAGCACTTTAAGTGAAACAAATGCATTAATTCCCTTTCCTGGCCCATTGAGTTTGGTTTGTTTGTCTGTTGATATTTTGCTCTTGCAAAAAATGCTGCTTATGAGAGCAAGCAGAGGAGAGTTGTGTGTGTGTGTCTGTGCTGGTTTGTCAGAGCATTCATTTATCCATTCTGCTGGTTTGAGATTTTTTTGGGGTGTTTTTTTGTGCAGCATAATCTCAATTGTATGACGATCCTGATCTGCCCTTGAAAGAAAATTATGCCTTATGGACTTTCTGCAGGTCTGTTGCTGATCCAGACTGCTGGGCTTGTTTTAAAACAAGTGCTTTGGAATCATGCCAAAATACTGCTTGGAAAAAGCTTGCTACAGAGAATTCCTCCAGTGTCCTCCTGAAAATGCATCAGAGCAGGGAAGAAACCACAGATAGCAGCATGGGCCTTATGCACTTGGACCCATCTCAAAACTTGCTCCTCCACCCTTTTTTTTTTTTTTTAATTTATTTAATATGGAGACCTTATTATCATTAAAAATCGAAGGGAGAATAATCTGAAGACTGAATAGATTTTTTCCTCTTAATTGCTTCTAGTAAGTTCAGTTCACCTAAATCCAGGATATCATTGATATTCTAAATAATACTGCTTTTTTTAGACAAATCATTTGTTATTTTTGTTTCAGCATATACATGCACAGGTAATTTGGGATTAGTGTAATTGTTTCTGATTAATAGAATCTTCAATGGCTTCCTTTTGTCCATAGGATTGGTGATCAGTGGATTAACTTCAGTTTTATGCAAGATATGTAAATCCTAAATCCTAATTTTGTTTTATGTTCATTTCATGTTGACTAGGATGATGTAAGGATGAAAGTTTTGTGGTTTTTCTTTTGCTGGGCAGGAGAGTTGTCGAGACTTGACAGGTTCAGGAAGTGGTATATTCTTCATTGCATTTTTTTTTTTAGGCCAAAACACAGTAAGCTTTGGGATTTCCTAGATTATGCTACTGACAAAGCAGGCAGAAGCCTTTTAATGATTTAAAGAGAAAAACGAATGACAATTATTTTCATTGTTTTATGCTATTGTTGCCTTCATTTTTTGACCTCCTCTGAAACGAAACTTTAGGGTTATAAAGCGGGAATAATCAGGTTTGAACATCTGCATTTGAGGTTCTCATGGTTTAAGTAAGTAGGTTTTCAGGACTTGTGTGTCCACAGAATTGTAGTCCATCTTCCATTTCCCGTGTCTTCTGGATGCATCTCCTTTTTTTCCTCCTGCATCCAGAACTTGCCTGCTTAATTTTGTCATTTTTTTCCAAGTCACTGAAATTGTCACTGATAATTGCCTTTTGGGTTTTTTCCTCTTTCTTTCTAGTTTGCTCTTTTCTTTCTTCCCCCTTTGAAGAAAGAGATTTAATGTAATGGGGAAAATTTTTCAGGACCTAAAATGAGTCTCAATTACATTTGCAAAGCCTGAAGATAAATTACCAGGATGTAAAAAGCCTGGAGTCTTAGGAGGGGTTCTGCAGTGAGTCTGAGTTCGTGTCCATTCTTTATTGGAAAAGAGATCATTATAGACTTGAAGTATCAGATAGTGGACAGTGGATGATTAAGTTAAGAGAAACTGCTCATCAGCTGAACTGCACGGAGGGCAGAATTCACCTCTCGCAAGGGTGCGAACCCAGCTGTCCAAAATCAAGATAGATGTGGAATGCCCTTGCAGCCTTGGGAGGAAATAATTGTCTTTGGCAGGTACTTAATTCCCATTATCTTAGGTGTTGGTTTGAAGATCATACTTTCAGAGAGCTGTTAAATCAGAAATTTTCAACTCTAGAGTAACCCTAGCCACCTTAGAAGTGTCTTTTGAGTCAATTCTGTTTGACGTGTGAGTTTACTAATAAGACACATTTTTTATAATTTTTATATGTATTTTTATATAGCAGAGTGAGGAGCTTTGGAAGCTTAGCTGTGAGATTTACTATTTACTTAGCTTTTAGCATTTTTACTATGTGTCTTATAAGTAAATTTTTTACAGTGCCAGATTTTTCTTGTTGGATTCTTGGAGCACTTCATGTTTGTGGTTTTTCTCCTGCTCCTTCTTTAGCACCAAGTCCAAAAGGAATAGGAGAGTGGGTGAGATTTTTGGATCTTCCTTTCTTTTCCACAAGGAAGGGCATCGTGCTCTTTATCCACAATAGCTATTCCAGTTGCACTTGGATTAGTGTACAGTAGTGTCTTGAGAGTTGCCTGGTGTTGGTTTACTCTTTGAGTAGGTGAAATGGCTCCCCTGAGTCGTAAACATGAGAATTGTTCAAAGCATTTGCCAGAGTCAAGAGGGGAGTGAGTGGACTGCTGATGAAGTTGGTGTAAGGGATGCTTGTTGCAGAGCAGGTCATTAATCAAAATTCTGAATTGTTGCAGAAGCATTAGGAGAGGTAAGTGGCTTACTTAATTCAGAACTGAGACATTATGGATAAAGCTATGCTGCTTTGTAGCATATTCACAGTAAGGGGCTTTAAGGATTGAATTATTGTCATCTGCAGCAATCCCTTATATGAAAAAAAAGTATAAGGAAGGTGGAGTTGGAATGTGCTGCTCTCCTGTTGAGGTGGTTGCTAATGGAATGTGCCTGTGACCTGGCCACTGGTTTTGGAGTTGTAACTGGTCAAGACAATCTGCTGGGTGTAGTGAGGCTGATGAGACAGAACAGCAGCTGCTGCATTTTCCTGAGGCAAGTTCAGCACTCGTGAGTTAAGCAGAGAGCAGTGTGCCTTTCTCCAGTTGCTGGTCTTTCAGTATCTTGTATATACAGAATCAGTGCATGGCTAGCATATTCCTTTGTGCAGGCTTTCAGGTTAGCAGCTTCCTTTCCCTTCACTAGGGTTGCTGCCATTCTCATTCTGTTTGCTTATCCAGGAGCTGACAGGCTGGAGTGGAGGCAAGAGGAATACAGGTTAGGTGTCTCCTTTCTGAAATTGGTCTGTACTTCCACTGCAATACAGATCCTGGTATTTCCACTTCTCTGCTAATTCCTACAATTGTTTCTGGAAGTGGTGTGTGCTGAGCACAGGAGGGTAGCATATGGAGTTTTAGGGGTGAGTAGCAGAGTACATGTTTGTTCTGTCTTTGCACAATCAGCGAATTTTGCAGTGTTCTAGATACTAGCTGGAAAATAGCAATGGGACACAAAGTGTCAGTATGGCCATCTTAGTGTCATCATTGTGGGTTCTTAAATTTTTTTTCTAAAATGCCATGGGCCTCTGAATTTTATCTGGATTGCTTTCAGAGATTGGCAGCAATGGCATGTACTTCCACATCCAGAGAAATTCAGGAATATTGCTGCATCATGTCTTTGCTGATCCTGCAATGCAGTAGCTTTGGGCTGTGAGCCCAAATTGTGGTGAAAAGATGGAAGACTTCTAACCCAGAGTTAAGAAGAACCAAATGGACAAGACTTGGACCAGAAGAGAGGTAATCACAGGGAAATGCGAATTTTAGATGAGGAGATAGAGCTTTTGTTCTTTTGGCCCAAGTCCTTAATGAGAGAGCTATAATTAGGCTAGAATTATCTTTGTGTATTCAGTGCTGGCAAACTCAAGTCCAACTTGCCTCTTAATTAGCATGCTGTATCTTTGTGGTCTTTCACTCTTGAATCAGACTTCACTTTCACTGCCATGCAATGCCGTGCCTCAGTGTCAGGTCTGCACAATACATGACCACTCAGGAAAACCTCTTTCCTGCTCATTCTTCAGTGATGTCATTCCTCATAAGTTCATTTGTCTTCATTTCTCTTATAAATGTTACTCTGGTTCTCCTGTAAGTATCTGCAAAATAGCCAGTTAGACAATTAGAATTGTGTTAGTGCTTGGGATGTTTTTGTAGTTTATTACTTTGGTTCAAATGCCACAATAGCCACAGAATTCATAAAGTTCTACAGCAGGAAGAGAGGTCACATATCATTCAAGTTGGCCTTAGGAACAGCTTCCTCCCATGCAAACATGTCTTCTGAGAGCCAGACTGGAAAAGCCAGGTGGGAAATTCTTGTGGCTTGACATTGGCTTTAGGACATGTTGCTTTTAGGGGAAATAGATGTTTTTAGAAAGGGTCAACATATGATTTGATGTTTAATGTTTCAGTAAGCTAAAAAGTAGTGTTTGAAACTACAGAGCTCCTTCTCTTTAGCAGGACTTTACATGTGGTACTTCATTTATTAGCTTCTGTGCCCTAAAAAGACTTTTGTTGCTTATTTGTTTTCTTAACGATGAGAAGGGCAGACATTGTATAACTTCTCAGGCAGCAGCAATTATGCAACTGATCCTGTTATTGTGGAGCCAAAGTCCTTCCTAGTCCCTGAGCACCAGCTGCTTGTGTTCTGGTTGCTGCTTTTTCCTTTTCTTTCTTCCCCCCCTGCCCCTGCCCTGATTTGTTTGTGAACAAGTTATTTTTTTTCCCATGCTGCTGTTTCCTTATTTTTCTAGTGCCAGTGAGACAGTGGTTTGTTTGGGTTCATTCTTCAATTCACTATGCTGCAAAATCAAACTGCCCATGTACATCATGGGAAATATAAAATGTATAGGGAAATAAAGTAACTTGATTCTTTATGGGTACATAAGAAAAGGCATTTGCTTGGATCTAAATGAAATATTGCAGATGGCCTTTGTTGGATTTTAGGTCAAAACTTCCAAGTTCATGTTCTCATGATTTTAGAAACATGAAAATAACTGCTGTTTGTTTAATTCCTTGGTTTTTTTCCTCTTCCTTCAAAGGGTGGGCCTGTGAGAAATTTTAATTTTTCCCCCTGGTCCTGCCCTGGGATCACCAAATAAAATGTAGTACTCCTGTGTATAAAATGAGGTAGCTGTAAATCTCATACTTTTACAGCCAAGTGATCTCACTGCAGTATAATAAAGGCAGTTAATATATTGTAAAAATGTTTGCCCTATTCACACTCCATTTTCAGTTCTCAGTTTTATGTCATGTCATTTCCATTTCATGTTTCATGGCTTCCTGTGAATGTAGGTGACCAAGGCAGGTTGTGTTGATCCTTGATAAAACATTTAGGGATGGGAGAAGAGATGGTAGACTTGTAGACTACAGTGTTATTCCCTGCTTACAGATGAACTGAGTATACCATCTATGAGTCTCAGCAGAAGAAAATAATAGTTGGTCTGTGATACCACACTGTTGGCTGTGCTGCTTGTTGCCATGTCAAGTGTGATCTGCATCAGTCATAAATAGGCTCTAGTGCTTAGTGTCCTATATCAGGAAATAAATTGGGGCAAGGGTTTAAGGCCCTTATTTAGTTTATAAGTCTTATGCTAAAGATGTCATAGGGAGTGCAAAGATTGTGTTTTCTTGCTCACAGTGTCTGTACAGAGAAAGTGCTGTCATTTGTAGGAAATTTGGGTCCTTTCTTCTGGGCTCTTTTTGTTGAAATTTCTTTTCCTTCAGTGGCAGTCTGTCCCTGTCTGCTTTCAACAGACCAGGCACACAGAAGATACTCTTTTGCAACCAAAAGACTGCATATATAGCGTGTATGCTTCAGTCTTGTCAACTCACACCTCTCCCCTCCAGTTTCTCATGATAGAGACACTGAGTTCTGGCTTGGAAGAGAATGTATGTTGTAGCTGCATTTATCACAGACTTAACTTGATTATTTCCATTGTTAGTGAAGGTTCTGCTAGAATTCTCCCCTCAGCCTTGCAGTTCTGGCACTGTGAATATGAGAATGTTGTGCTTTATCAGAGCACCTGGTACTGGAGAAACCCAGAAAGTAATGATGAGAAGGGAAGAGTTGTAAAGATTTTTCTGGAAAAAAGCTTGATATTATGTCTAATTCTTTATCAGCATGGTGGTGCTAATGCCCTGGTCTAATGCGGAATTCACAAAAGCAGTGTTTTTGTAAGGTAGAAAACTTTAATTGAGAATTTTGAAATTGCTTTTCACACCTTTGTGAAATATTCTGTGGTCCTAATAGCAGTGTGTGTTCCTGGGGTATTTGTTGTTTGCTTCCATGTCTCTGCTTTACATATGTAGTTTTTCCAGCTGATTCATCAAGGGTTTAAGTGATATGATCCCTGAGAAACATTTAATGAATCTTCAGCTGTTTCAATGAACGTGTGCATAAATTAGTGTGTGGCTAGATGACAAGGTTTGGTATAGACTAATAACTTAGACTTGCTTTTTCTTACTATTGGTTTTGAAAACTAGTCAGCAGTTGAGTTAGAAATCTTAGGAATTGAACATTTTAGGAGCAAGATCTTCCCTACTTTGGAGAAAAGTTTTTTTGTTTTTAAATCTGGTGGTTTCTTTTCCATGTTGCCATTACGTAAATCTCCTCTTAGTGCAGCGTTGAGTTTGGTTACTGGAGAGTTTCTATTTTGTTGAAGGCAATCAGAAATGATAATTCTACACATGTTTCTATTGAATTGCAGGTGAGGGTTGGTACCAATTTGCAATGGCATTAGGAGCACACTGGAAATGAACAGTAGCTCAAGTTCAGTAATATTCTTGAAGAATTTCTTTTTTAGTCTGTTCTCTTTCCTATTAAGCACTGTTTGGATTTTCTAATTAAGTACTAAGGACATATTCATGAAATGTTAATTCTCTTAAAAGAGATTTCAGACTAATCTGTCCATTGTACCTTTATTGTTACAAGAGGTAAATCTCAATTGTGTTACCTAGTAAGGAGAGACATGAGAAGAATTTTGATCAAGAGTGGTACTTGATCACAGTATTTAAAGACTGTTTGCACTTCAAACCTAGGTCAAGAAGAGAACTGAGATGGTAACTTTTCACTGCAAATACAGCAAAGTATTATTGCCTGAATTGGTCTCTGTAAAGAAACTAACTCCAGCTTGACATCTCCTGACAGACTTTGGTTGCAATATGAAAAACAATTTTGTTTGGACTTGGAAAAGCATGAAAATCTAGTATCTTATCTTGGTTATACTTCTTTTCCTAAAGAAGAACTGAAGCCCTTATCTAGGAATATGATGACATCAATAAGCTTAATGAGTTGTCTCATAAAAGAGAAGTATATATGGTGTTTCCTGATACCTTTCTTGAGCTCTGTTTCACCAGATCTGTTTTTAAATGTGTTTATTTTGACACTCTGCACTGTTCAGCAGTGCTTCTCATTTTGCCAGAGCAAACCTAAATAATTCTGATTGTCATGAAAAGCTCAATTCTTTCAAAATAACATCACGTGAACTTTCTTTGTTTTTCAATGGCATGGACAGCAAGCCAAATGTGACATTTCTTTACAGAATGGGTAGAAATCTAGAGTCATCAAATTATGACTACCTGGTGTCATTAATTATATTTTTCAGAGTAACTTCCTTTCCCCTGGAAAAATATATCCAAACACAAATAAGCAACAGTTTAAATAGTGTTAACAAGTAGCTTACATATTTCACTAGTTTTTAGCTTCTTTCAACTACTTCTTATTTCTCATGTAGCAGAATGATAATGAAACTTTATTATTGGCTTGGGGATTTCTTGATTTTTTTTTTTTCCTCCATTATGGACATGGGTTTTTTTTGTACACTTGGTTATAGCACACACAATTTTAGCCAGAATCTTGCTTTTCTGGTTTACTTTGATAATTCTAGCGCAGACTTTTAAAATAGTTTTAACTTTTCAATAGAAAAAATAATTATGAACAACTTAGATTGCATTTAGTACAAGTAGTAGAATTTCTTCATTTGGGAAATACTCCAGGCAGGTAGTAGAGGGAAAATTGCAAAAGAATGATACTGTTGGTAGCTTACAGGCAGAGGAAGAATAAGTTCTTCAACTTATATTTGCAGCAAGTTGAGTAAGAATGTGTTAAGAGCAAGGAAGGATCAACATGTATCATCAAGTAGCTGTTGGAGTCCTCTTCCTAATGTTGTCCCCTTTCCCTTCCTCAGCAAAATACCTTAGATCAAGCCAGAGCACCTGCCCCAAAAAAGAGTAAGACAAAAATCCATATGGAAACAAAAACTTCATGCATACACAAACTCAGTAACTACAAATCTATTAGAAATATTTACAAATGAAGATATGATTCTGTGCTTGTGCAAGAGGGAGAGCTGGATAACTGGAAAAAGAGTTAAATCTCTGATGTGTTGATATTTTCTCTTTCGATGTTTCTTCGTGATTTGTCATGCAGATCATGCAAATACTGAGGTTACTGGATGACTGAAGAGACATTGTAGTTTCATATTGGCAAGTTACACTTCCTTAGTCATTCAGTGTCTTTAACTTTTTTCCCTCTTGTGTGTATTAAAATTTAGCCATTGAAAATTGTCAGGATCTGTAGTTTGCATCCATGTGTTTTTACAGATTTTGCTCTGAACATTTACCCATGTTTTTTTATGTAAAGACATCATAAGACACAGCTTTTTGTGTAGAATGACAGAAAGAAAACATGGAAAACTAAATATATTATCTGCATTCATACACTTTCAGCTTCTTAGGACTGCTAGGCAATACATCAAGTTATAGTATAACTTGGAGGATAAAAATGTATTTCTAAAAATAAAAATGAGTATTACTTACTCATCCGAATGTGATTTAAGTTAATAATGATCAGGAGTGGGTATTGTGAGATCTTTATTGGCCTGTGATCTCTCTTGGATCTAACATCTCAGAAAAAAGGAAAAAGGAATGAATGAGTTGAGGAACGAAGGAATAGTTAAGGGAGACACTTTTAAGAAACAGACTGGCATGTTTCAAGTAGTGACTGCTGCTGTCTGAAAGTAGAGAAAGAAATACATAGTCATAATTTTTGCAGATGATTTTGAGTGACTCCATTTAGACACTTTTTTTCTTGTAGGACTTGTTCTGCAGTACCTTAGTTTCCCTTTAGTTCAAGGAAAAAGTCAATTAACTTTGTTTATTAAGTGCTAGGGATGGGCAGCACAGAGAGGTCTTACCCTCATCCCCTCCCTGAGGAGATATCTGTTCACCTTGGGGGTTGCTAAATAAGAAGGTGTTTTTTTACTTTGGACACTCTTTGATTTCACATTGCAAACTGAAGCAGTTATTGGGAAATTCAGTATCAATTTCTTTCTGCTGATCTTTGCTGGGATTTTTAAAAATTTTATTTTTAACATTTGTATTAGCTGGGCAAGACGGGGAAGTTTGATTCAAAATGAGATCCCTGGCAGCTGCCAAGAAGGCAGAATCCAAAGATGTGAGGCCTTTGCAGGCAGTCTGCAGAACAAGCTCTCCCAAGAACACCATAAATGATCTTGGATGTTATTCAGAATATCTGTCTTCTCTCAGGATTGTGGCTGTAGTTCAGTGGATTTCTTTGTTTCCATGCAGTTACTAGAATAAGGCATCATCTAATTTACTATCAGATGCTGGAGCAAAATTAGCATTTGTGGAAATTGTTATCCTATTGTTCCTTTTCTAACATGCCTTGTTACTTCATTTAATTTAGAAATTGGACCTGGAGAGAGCTGTCCAAATATGCTCCAGCCTTGCAAACTTGCAGAGTACGAACAACTGGTTATGAGTGGGAGTTCAAGGAGCTGAGTAAAAAGACTCTTCTGTGATATGAGAGTCAGAGTTCTGCAGCACTCTCCTGAGAGGTGAAGGCTGGCAAATTGTGGGGATATGACTAGCACCACAATAACTACAAAACATTTTATAGCTGTGCATGGGCCTTGGAAACAGAATCTGGGAGCTTAAGATTCATGGTGGAGTGTGTGATAGAATAAATAAATCTTTATTATTAGGATTCCTGTATATCAACTTTGACTTGTTCAGTTGCGATGTTGAACAGAATCTTTAGGCTATTCATAAACATTTAAATACACACTGATCTGTTCTTTTGGTGGACAGGCTACTTACTGCCTTAACTCAATCTGAGCTGGCAAAATTCTCTGTCAGAAAGAGACATGACCCACAGACCTTCTCAGAACAGCAACATTTAATTTAACAGCAAGGAAACAATTTATTGAAATACATGCCCGTCAAGGCTTGGGAGTCGAAGGTCACAGACCAGAAGAGAGTTCTTGTAGAACAGAAATAGCTACCTGGAAACCCAGAAATGGAAGCTCTGCTGCAAATCTGTTTCTTCTGATCCCTGGATATACCTGGACACCAGCTGTGCAGCCCACAGCCTGAGAACTGTGTGCTGAGCCGAGGGCAGGAGCACTGCTGGGAAGTGTGTGCAGCCTGGCTCGCCAGTTACCTGGAAGTCATCTTCCTCTCTGCCAGCTGCCCTAATTTTCCTTTCTTTCAGCACACTCTGAGCAAGTGGCCCAGTGCTATGCATGCTGTGAGTGGCTCAGTGCTGTTTGAGGTGAGGATGCTGTTGAGGAGGTGCATGTAGGCTAAAGCTGCTCTCCAGGAAGCACAGCTACAGCTCCATTAGCTCTGGGACAATTTCTCCATGTCGCAGATGGACAACAGCGGAGATTCATAGATGCAAGAATCAGCATAAAGGCAAGACAGCTCTTGCCTTTATTAAAACGTTACCTGAAGTACAGCGCTGTGCAAATGGTTGTGCTGCTATCAAACGCAGCTCACCATGACAGGTGCTTTTGGGTATAGTACCCTAGTCTTGACTCCAGGCAGGACCACCAAGATTCTCTGTGATCCTTTTTAAGGAAGGGTTGTTAGCACAGGCCAAAATCTTACCCCCACACTGCAGGAGCTGGAGAAAAACTTGTCACAGGACTTGTGTGCTGGACTGGGTGACTGGTAGGGCTCTGGAGGAACCTGCTTGGAACTTGCAGGGCTGGATGTGAGTCAAATACAAAAGGCTGTGCTATTGAGAAGGTCTGTATGCTAGGGGAGGACCTGTCCTCTGCCCAGCATGTTCTATAGTCTGTCTGCTTTCTGATTTTTTCCTGCTGTTTTTCATGTATTCCAGATGTAGTGACTGGTTTTCTGGCCCTCAGGTGGATGCCTGGAGAGAAAATTATGTCCACTGGTAAAGGGTTACCTTCCCTGTTGTAAAGTGTCAGGATAGGCAGGAAGCTGAAGGCTGCAGAGGGAGAAGAATCCATGCAGTTGGGAGGTTTGGGAAAGCAGGGCAGCAAGTCAGCTGACTTTGCACGTTAAATGTTAGACTGGGACACTGGGATTAAGGCTTGCTCTATACATGACAGTGGGGAAGAGAACCTCTCTCAGGTTGGGAGAAACTTTGGCAGGGGTGCAGTCCAACCTCCTGCTCATAGCTGGACCAGCTCTGACATGGAAGCAGGTTGTACTGGGCTGGATCCTGTTGTGTCTTGGAAACCTCCAAGTCTGGAGACAGCACAGCCTCTCTGGGCCCTGTTCTGGTGCCTCTCTGTCCTCAGAGGAGGAATAAAGCTTCTCTTATGTGCGGTCTGAACCTCTCTTGTATCAATTTATGTCTGTTGTCCCTTGTCCTCCCATCATGCAGTGCTGTGAAAAGCCTGACTTCGTCTTTGGTTTGCCAATAGCCTGTGGCACCTTCTAATATAGGTCAGGCTTCAGTCCTTGTTAGGAAATTGTAACTTTGTGATTAATTAAAGTAAATAAAAATGCTTATGAGCTTGGAATTAATGGCAGGGATAACATAGTGATATATTGATTACATTATGCAATATAGCATCAGTGAGTGTAGCTATATTGAGCAAGCTAGCATGTAGACACTAATTGAGAGGGAAAAATCTTTATTTACTTTTGAGTGTACTGTTTGCAACAACTTTATGCGCTTCTCTTTGTAGAAGAAACAACCATACACCCATCAGTGAGGGAATTGAACATAGATTTCGAACTGTGTTGGAAGCCTCCAAATACCAAGGTAACTGATCTGTTCTTAGAAATGCCAGAGCATCTGTCTTTCAGGCAGGTCTTTCAGACTTTTGGATTTCAGAATTTTAGATACCAGTGATTTAGATAATCAGGGTTTGTCTCTATATCCAGAGGGTTTTGTTCATCCTATGGAAAGCTAATAGTGAGCCAGGCATTAGCTTCCTGAAATAAACGAAGAACTCCTCTCTATTATTCTGGTCTTTATTTCCCATTTGATGAAGCAAAATATTATGTGTGTTTGTCTAGGTTTATTTTATTCATTCATAAATAAAATACTAGCTTGTATAAAAAAGACTTTTACTGTATCAGTGTGTACCTGACTGATCTGATTAAGGCCCTGTCCTCAGGTATCTGATCAACTTACAGAGTATCTCTGTGGTCACTAATCTGTAATTCAGAAGAGGTGACCACTGTAGAAATTTTGACTGTCTTCTCAGGGACGCACAGGGGTAAGATGAGAGGCATTGGACACAAGCAGCACAAGGCCAGTTACAAGTAGGGTAGAAATTTATACCATGAAGGTAAACAGCACAGTTGGTTTCTCAAAGGGGCCATGGGATTCCCACTCTTGGAGATGCTCAGAGGTCATGTGAGCAGCTGATCTAAGCCCCCCCTGTGCTGAGCAGAGGTTGGACTGCACTGAGCTTCACAGAAGTCTTCCATCCTATATCATTGTGTATTTATGTGCAAACAACATCCAGTGTTTCAGTGACAGAGGTTGTAGTGCTATAAGGTTAAGACCCACTTGCTTAGTTTGAAAACCTCTATTGTAAGAAGGATGATGCTTCTTATCAAGCAATATAATTAATGAAATTTTATGCCATAGGTGACCTACAAGTCTGTTCAGCAGGCCTATGTAGCGAGCATCTGGAGTTTAGAACTGACACATTGTGATTTATTTCTACAAGAAGCACTTGTCTTTGCTGTTAAGAGTAGAAGACAGTTTATAGGTGCCTGAATTAAAGCATCCTTGGCAGACTTCTGTAAATTGAGGATTGAGTTCAGTAGGTGAGAGCATTCTGAAGACAACTTGAAATAAATTTTTCTAATCTATTTAAATGTACATAGTTTTGATGGTTCATTTGCAGAGGGAATTAGCATTTATTTCCATTTGGAGCATCAATTTATAATAGTAGATAGTATCAAAGCATGCAAATTTAATTAAAAAGTAATTAAAAGGTGAAGTAACATGAAGCGTGTATGACAATTTTCTTGTTCCTCTTTCAGACTAATTTTGGCTTTGACTTAACAGAAATGCAGTTTAGGGAGCATTTTCTTTCCAGTGGCATAGAAATCAGGTGCTGCATTAAGACCTCCTGACTTCCAAATGACTGCAGTTACACTGAAGCAAGATTTGGGTTGTCCAACAGAGCTTGCCCACAAATGAGACTGGATTTATTTCCTTGACTTTCACTGTCTTGCTTTAAAAAGTTTGAACTGTTGGTGTTAAACTTTCCTTGCTGTTAAATTGTATCCAGTGCCAGATTGTTGAAGTTCTTGTTTTGCATTCTGCCTCTCTGTATAGAGGATGCTTCTGGAGGAGATGTGAATGCAGCTGCAGCTTAAGCAGTTTCTCTTGGCTGATGTCTCCTTTTATTGTGTCTGGTTGGCCATTTGTATCTACATCTTCTCGGGCTTTGCTATATTGGGAAAAACCTGGCTGAAAGGCAGAATTTTTTAGATTAAGGAGGAACTTTTAAGTGCATGGTGCCCAGGCAATCTAGCAAGTGTTTCTGTTGTTTGTGTTTGGCTCTTGGACAACTTCAGTGAAGAGCAGCAAGATTTAAGAGTTTTATATAGTAGGGTGGCTGTAACAGTTTGTCATTAAAATCCCTTTTGTGAGGGTACTTCCCTTCGCTCTTGAGTGTGAAGGTATTTTGAAGATTTGCTTGGAACTTGGCTTGTTGTTGCACAGAGTGGGGTATCTTCACTTTTTTCCACCCAATTAATTTTTACCCGTCTAAACATGATTAGTTGTTGGGATTACATATTCCCCCTTCGCCTCCAGAAAATTGTGTTTAAGCTGCAGTGGTGTTTCCTCTGTGCTCACTACTGGTATCATCTTTCTAGTGTTTCCAAGCTGTGTTACACTGGGTCTTAGGGACACCAAGAACACAGAGTTACAGATGTTCAACCATATTCTAATTTGAAGATGGATGGAATAATAGTCTGAACATTTTTAAGCAGTCTGTTGTGACAAGTGTCTGTCGACTTGAGTGTGCCATTTTTGCTGTTTTCTACTGTGAACCTCTGGGGTTGATCTCTGAGAAAGTGAAGTGTGCCTTAATGCGTTCCTTCATCCTCCGTGAGCAGGAGGAGGTAATGGAGTCTTCACTAGGAAGTATGCATTCATTTGGAATTATGACAAGAGTGCTGAGAGTTGGATTTATAAACAAAAAGCAAAGAATCCAGGAATGCTGGTGAGGAGAAGAAAGTACCCACGTGTTGGAGTTGTGAACTTTACTGGAAACAGATGTGGTACCTTTCTTTGCTTGTTCCTGCACGCAGTTTTGCAATACTAGAGTTTGTTTTAGCAGAAGTAGTGAATAAGAAACAGTAATGAAGAGTGTTTTCGAGGGAGCCAGAAACTGTAGTTTTTTACCTGTTTGAGGTTTTTGTTTTTTTTACAATTGGGTCTGACCCTTATGTTGGCTTTTAAGGTCTTGTCTTTGTTGCAGGGAAACATCTGGCTCTTCCATCCTGATCCTGTTGTTAAAACAGCTGGGAGTACTTTTACAATGTATTGCCCACATTGTGTTTCTTCTCTCAGATTTTATGTACAGCAGAAATATGTTGTTGCCAAAGTTATTTCTCATCATAGGGTGAATTCAGATCCAGGCTCCTGCTGGTTTGTGGTGCTGACTTCTGACCTCATCTGACTGAAGGCAGGCTTTGACATCCCTTGCAGTGTGTCTGAAAGTGAACCAGCTGAGCACACATCTCTGCTAGAAAAGGCGGAAAATATACTTGGATCACATAATGTTTATGATCCCTTTGATTTCTTTCCATCAGAGGCAGGATTTTTTTCTTTATCCAATGTGGAGTAAGTGCTAGCACTCAGCTACTGTAATTCCTATCAACAACAGTTTACATGTAATGTCTTCCTTGACTTCTCTTTGATGTAACATGTGAGTGAGTTTTGTAACTTTGCAAAATGTGGAAGCAGGGAGGAAAATGGCTAGTTAGGTGTGAATAGGCTTCTGTTGAATACTTGTGGTGTGTGTAGGCACAGAAGAAACCTTATGCTCCTGTAGGGCTTTCCTTTTTTAATATTCTGATGGCACCAGTATGGTGTGCATGAAGTTGATAAACATAGTTTATCCACAGAGGAGTACTTGGAAAATAAATAAGGGGAAAGCAACTAAGATAGGAGTCTGCATAATGTTTTTATTTCTTTTTCAGAAATAAGATGTACATAAAAGCCAATTTGAATGGTGTTACTTGATCAGTTTTCCTCTTTGCAGGAACCAAGTGGTTTGTGGTTGCTGAGGTTTTGTTATTTAGCACTTTTTGTATGATGTCTGTTGGGGGTAGCAATCAAATTCTATTTGATTTCTTAAGCTCTAGAAATAGTGAGTACTGAGATACTGAGGCAAAATAAAAAGAGACCTAAAACACCTGCTTGAATTCCTAGTAGGATGTAGGTCTGGAAACACTTGTTACAGCAAGCAAAATATTTAATTCACAAGAACAAAGGTGTAATGGCAGCTAAGAGAAGTTATTCAAGTCATAAATACATACTACTAGTACTTGATTTAAACTTTTTTGCATCGGTTTTGAAGAAGTGGGATTGGATAAGAAATAGTTCAACATGTTTATACAAAAAAACCCCTTATAATTCTGGAGTGCATTTGTTATAAAATGCATGTTCAGCCAATGGACTTTGCATTTAGAAAAGCCAAAAAGCTTTTATTCATATGATGGAAAAATATTTTTAATTTTAATATTTTAATTTATAATATTTTATCTTATGTAATTATGCAGATTACCTAAATAAACTCTTAAAGAACTGCCTGTAGATAGTTACTTGTCTGAAAAAGAAGATGTCTGTTAAAATTGATGGTAACTGCGGTGAAGTGTCACTTAGGATTTTATTGGTCATGCTCAAGCTGGCCACCCTAATATTACATTTTGAGAAAAGAGTTGCAAATTATATGTTCCAACTCTTTGAACTGAAGGAAAGCCCTTCAGTGCAGCAGGGAGCTTTATGTAAGCCATGGGTGGGTATGTTTTTGATGGCTGAGACTTGTTTGCTGAGTGACACTTGGAAATGTGCTGAATGACACTTCTGGAAAGTAATGGATGTGGCTGCTGCCAGGGTTCAGTGCTGGGTTATGAAAACGAGGTGATGCAGACCTCATCTGCACTGCCGTCAGCTGAATCAGACGCTACCTGTGCGTGCAGCATTCTGGGGAGGAGAAATCTCCACCCTGTTTGTTTTGCACTGCAAGTGGAACCACTGTAACTCCCTGTTGTATTTGTTACTTATGGTGTACTTTTTCATGAGGTAATTGCCACTTGAGACGCTTTGGAAGTGGTCAGGAGCAGACGCCGGATTCGGGATGGGCAGTTTGGTTCTTTGCTGTGCTGCTTTTCTATTGTGGGTTTGAGCAGCTTCTGGGTAGTGTGTGATCTGCAAATGGGAAGGCCATTAGCCAGAGAGCAAGGTGCTGCCTGTCTGGAGAGCTTCA
This sequence comes from Molothrus aeneus, assembly GCF_037042795.1. Classification (NCBI taxonomy): domain Eukaryota; kingdom Metazoa; phylum Chordata; class Aves; order Passeriformes; family Icteridae; genus Molothrus; species Molothrus aeneus. Next base: position 13,799,722 of record NC_089649.1, read on the forward strand.
GCGTGTACTTGCATTCCTTTCTGCACCCTTTTAGTGGACAGAGATGGACAAGGAAGCCTGGAGGCAGCATAGCCATGGAGTACCATATTCTCTGCGTGTTGCCAGGAGATCCATTGTCCCTGTGGAAAGTCAGGAATCTAGTTCAGGTGGAGAGAGGGTGAATGCCCTAAGAAATCATCTAGGAAAGCTAAATCTGAATCTTGTCTGAAAAACATAATCCTTTTGTCCAGGAAAGGTTTTGTTGAACATGCCAATCAGTATACTTCCCAGAGCTATTTCTCCTTTACACTGGAGGTTCAATAAGGCAGGAAGGTGACTAAGCTATGCTACCCTCTTGACACTGACCAGAACTGGTTCTCCTTTCTCAGAAATTGCAGCAGTTTTTGTCAGAGTAGCTGCTGTTTCTTCTTGAGGGCTGCTGTGCCTCCCCTAGACTGAGGGCTGTGAAGAGACTGGAGTCATTTGAAGTGTTTTCGGTGCTTCTGGAGTTTTGCACTTGACTGGTGGATTCAAAACTGACCTGTTTTGTTGCTTAGTTTAGTTGCATTTGCTAACTGATGACCACAGGGAGAATTAAAGCTTGGGCAATGCTGAAGATTGGTTGATGGAAGTAAGGTAGGAGTGCTTTATTTTTTGGCACCACAGAAGGCATTTAGTTCTTGTCAACTATGTTTAAATAGGACCTCCTGCTCCCCTGTGTTTATTGGTTTTGAGACTGCAAGTCAAAACAATTCACTTTGTGCAGATACATTTGATAAAGTCTTTCTCAAGCTATTGTGATGTGACAAAATATAGAAGTAGGATAAATGTAGGAGAATCAGGACTTAGAGACAAGGCATTCCAAATGTACTATGGGAATATAGATAAAGCATAGATAAACTTTTGGTTCAGGACCAAGTAAATAACACATATGAAAGAGGGTTGCAACTGTCTTCAAGGTTGTACTTCCTCATGACCTTTCTTACAGTTCTAGCTAGAAAAGATGATGATAGTACCCTTTAATTTCTGCTCTAGGAAGCTTATGGGTTTTGTGTACTGGTAGTGTAATTGGTCATTTGAGCTTTGCAAATATAGTAAGCGTTAATTAAGTTCAGTGCAATCGCAGTCTGTTCTGATTTGGAGCCTGAAACCTCCACTGTCTGTATTTAAAAACAAAAACTGATAATTTTGAACATGAGAAGCATTTGGTTATATAATAAAGTTCTAATAGGGTGAAATGCAGATAGCTGAAACGGCAGTTCCTTATTTGTTTTAAGGTTTGTCCAGTAACTGTTCTATGACAAAAGGACCATTTGTTTATCATCTTAGTTTAAATATTTACTTGCTTCTGCAGAGATAAAATCAAAGTGCTCTCCCAACTTTTGGAGTTTCTGAGTTCCATGCTCTAATTTCTACAGTTTTATGTGCTGTGTACACAGGTGGTATTTGGTTGTGGCTGCTGGTTCCTTACTTTGCCCCATGAGCTGATAGAACTGGAGGGAGAAGGTTTCACGGTCATGGATGATGGAGTTAAGAGAGAAATTCTCCTTTAGTTGTTAATGCTGAACACTTGAACTTGCTAGCAAGTTATTAAAGACTTTCGAGTATAGAACAACATAGTAACAAAATTTTAACCTCTGCAGCATCACAGTGTGCAAGATCGTCATGTTAGTGCTGTCTCTCTTACAAAGCCTCTCAAAGGTATCTGAGGCTGTACTGCTTTTTTTTTTACCCAAGTCAATTTCCCCCCACCAAAATATTATCATCTTCTTTTAATGTACAAAATATTAAAACAATAAATTATGTAAGTAGTATTATGTTGCTTTGGGTACGCCTGTGTTGTGTGGTGCTCCAGAGTGTAGGAACACTGTACTAATAATTCCAAATGGGACTGACTCGGAATCAGAGGTAAAATAATCAGAGGTCTGCCAACTCATGGCTAATAACCAAGGTGCAGCATTTCACCTAGTTATCTGCCAGGTCCTACAGGAGAACCTTGTGATGGATTCGTGGAGTTGTGCTCAAGTGAGCTCAGACTTGATGCCCCTTGTTGGCTTGTGTGTGTCTGCTTGCAAGATGAATATTTTATAACTGTGAAAATAATGAGGCAGACAAACTAGGGGAGAGGCCAGGGAAAACTGTGCGTTCAGTAGCTTCACAGTTGCTCAGCTAGGTTAGTATCAGTGTAGCTTAGTTCTTATTCCCGTGCTGTAATGGTGGGAAGTCACTTGCTTCCTCAGAGGGATGCTCTTGCTGATCATGGGCTGTCAGTGCATTAATTACTGGGCTTGTGCTTTATATTAACTCTTTTAGCCCTTCATAGGCTCTCAGTGAGTGTCATTTAATCAGAGAAATACTGCTGTGTTGTCAGTTTCTAGTTTGCTACTGTTCCTTTTCCCAGAGCTATTTAAAAGATTTCTTAGTTTGTGGAAGTCCAGTTGTCATAGGAATGACTCCTCTTTCATTTCAGAAGAGCAGAGCTCTGTGACTTCATTGTCACATTTATATTCTAACCTTTTTCTCTTTTACCTAGTGAGAGAGCAGCTTTGGTGTTGAAGAGAAACCTCGGAAAGGAATGGGCCCTGTTCTCTTGAAGCTGTTTGCTCTGATCCCAGGAATGCTGTAGAGGTTAGTGATGTGAATGTTGAAGAGCTTTTGTGGAAATTGCCTTTTGATTTGTAATTGGCACACCCTTCAATAAATTCTGTGTGAAGCAGTTCATTTGCCTGTCACAGAAAGGGAGTTAATTCAGGCACTGTCAGAACACAGTCAGCTTAAAATTGCTCTACCCAAACAAAATTTAGGATTCTGTTTATTTGTGGGGATGCTGTGGAAATACATTGCTGGGTGGTCACAGAAAGTTGTGTGGGTGTGATGCATGCTCAGAGACAAGCTGCATTAAACTTGGAGGTTTTCATCAATAGGTTAAAAAAAAGGGTAAGAATGATCATAATACACGAGTCTGTAGTGCCTGATTCTTCTTTGAATTTCTCAAATCTCTCATTTTTACTTTGAGAGAAGAATACTCCTGATCTTCAGTAGAGTTGACAGGCTAGGAAGGGTCCATTCTGTATCCACACAGAGGTAATGCCATCTCTACTTGTGCCTCAAGTGACTTGTGTTTCAGTGTTATATCCTAGTTTACTTGGGTTTGTACAAACTCTATAGACTGCTTGCTGTGAATGTTTTTCCCAGGAGCTCTGTAGTCCTTCTACAAATATTACAGCCTACAAGAGGCTTCCTTTTGCAACTAGAACTTTCAGTCTAGCTTACTTCCATGTTTTTTGGAAAGTTGCCAATGATTAAGTAGATTTATCACCTAGTGGATTACTTTTTAACTAGTGAAGTAAAAAAAAAGCTTATGTAGCTGTTAAATTCAGTAAGGCTTGGTTTGCTGATGAAAAATAAATGTAGCAAGTAAAATTAGATGGAGTAGTGGGAGGGGGAGAGGGAAGAGTTAGGTCTGTTGAAGTGCACTGCTGAAGCAAAGAGGTGAATTTCCATAGGAGGAGTTGAGTTAAAATCTATTAAATCTGTCCAGTTTTTTAGAATCTGTGAAGGATTCTAATCTTTTTTAGCTTACTTTACAAGCATAGGGGGGTGTGTGTGTGGTGTGGCTACTGAAGAGTAATGTCCAAGCTTTGCTAGGACACCCTTTAACATAGAGACCCGTTAGGAGCAAAAAGAAAAACAACCCAGTGGAAAAAAGGCTGCAGCGTGTCACAGATACTGAAAGTGAAGAAGTGACCCAGTGGGAAAGACAAGAAAATGTTAGTTGGCATCCCTCTTTGAGGCATGAAGAGCTCAACAACTGCAAGTGCTGCCACTTCTTATTAAGAGCTTTAGTCATTGATGTATTCTCGCCATCTTTATCTTGCTTTATATAAAACTGAGAGTTTTATATGAAAATGTGAGGTATCACTTCTAATTTAACAAAAGCTTAGAGAAAGACAGAAACCTCAAAGCACGTCCTTCCATGTGAAATCCTGCACTCCAACATCAGTACTTTCATTCTAGCTCTGTGCTGCTGCTTTTGTTTCCAATGTTTTATTCATTAACAAAAACCACAAACCTGCCCACAAGGGGGTCTGACAGAAATATGCCTTTTTTTAACTTTAATAGAAAATACCTACTCCCTTCAACCTATTGTGTTTAGATTTTTTGAGACATATCTACTACTTTATGGAGAATAAAAGAAGATGAAGATGAATCCCCTCTCGTGATGGTCTTCCTCTTGACTTAGTAAAAGCAGTTGGTTTCAAGCGGCCTGTTGAATGCAGACTATTTTGTGACTCTGTGAAGACTGTCTTGTTAGAATCCTGATCTGCTATTCAGATATTTATGTAGTAAATATTTCCTTGGCACTTCATGCGTCCTGTTCTTTCAGTTCTGAGGACGTGCAAGAACTGGCAGAACTTAACAGCTTGGTTTTATAGTTGCAGTTGTGTTCCTTTCAGACCCAAGCCTGCTATATTTGATTTGGTTGAGATCTCCATGGGGCCACGTTGAGTTTCTCTCCAGCTGTGGAATGACTTACCTGCAGGTACATGGATAATAGTAAAAACTGTGATGCAGTTTATGAGCACATAGGAGATAATGAGATAAGGGAAGACAGCCAACCAACATAAATTTGCTAGGGAGAAAATTGTGTCAAACTGATTAGTTTGCTTCCTTGACAGATGAATTAGATTAGTGCATAAGGGAGGCAAGGGATAGAAGTGATACAAATAGAAGTGTATAAGGTTCTGAAGGATGTTCTTTTGAGCCTAATATGTGCAGTGTTTTGGTTTTTTAAATGGGATCTTCCTTAAATTACTATATTGCAGGAGCAAAAATTATTAAAACTGGTTCTGTGGAGCACTTAATAGGGATTTGAGATCACTTGGAAAAGCATTTGAAGTAGGCTTCCATACTATACTAGCTTGTCATGGCTGGATTTGTCAACGGCACCCATTATTTGGATTTTAGTACATGGAGTAGAGTTTACTTATGAGCTGTGCAGGTGAGGTCAGTCTGGGAGTAGACAGAATGTGCAGCTCAGGGAGTTGATATGAAGCTGTTTGTCACTGGGGTAAGCAAAGTGTGTGTGTTGGCTTGACCTGACTGACTCACCCTGTGTTTATTTGTTATACCAAAGGAGCTAAGTCAGTGTGTATAACCTAATTATGCTGAGTTTACTGCATTGGATGGCCTCTTCCAACACTCACAGCACAGCTTGTGGTACTTTTTTATCCTTTAGAAAACTGTAGCACTGAAACCTAGAACTAGAAAGGAAGTGTTTGTTTATTTGTAGCAGTTTCTTTATTCTGCCACAGGGAGAATGATGTGTGAGTAGGGAAGAGTGACCATATTTTTTAAGAGCTTTTGTAGAATGAGATATGAAATATGGAAATAATTGTCGTCTTGGGATGGTGTCAGAGGAGTCTGTCATACTGCTTTGTTTTAAATTCCCTGTGATAGAAAGGGGTGTTTGTGTGCCATGCTCTTGTATACACAATGCTCTTCTCATAGTTGTCAGGTTATCATGAAAGATTCATTTCATGGCTCCCTTAGAGGTAAACACTAACATTTCACACTGGGTCAGTAATTTTTGCTAGCAATAGATTAATGCCTAAAACTTCCGTGTCTGACACGTTCCCATCTGTGATGCCATAGTTTCTTACGGATGGGAAGCATAGTGAGGCCAAAAAAAAAAAAAAAAAAAAATCTCTATTTAGGTTATCTCTGTGGGGATGCTGCTCTCTGTTTCTATGATCCCTGCTGCCGTTTTCCTGACTCTTTGGCGTATGGCTTTTTCCTTGGTATCCTAGCAAATGTTTTTCTAGCAAAACTAAAATTAAGAAGGTACATGTTAGCAGCAGAAAGTGGTGCACCAGTGTTGTAACTGGAATTACAGGAATGCTGTGAAGGTTTCATGCCCCATCTTCTGTCCCAAAGGGAGGGGAATATTGGAAGAGCCATTGCTGCTAAGTGATAGCCTGTGAAAGGCAAGCCTTAGGCAGTCCCTTGGAAAGACTTTTAAGTCCCATGAATTGAAACAAACTGGAGGCATGGTAAACCTAGTTTTAGAGCTTTCCCTTGTTTGATTTTAATTTCAGGAAGTTGCCTGGGAGAAATCTCAAAAGCGCATTCCTGTAGATGCAAGAATAACTGTTCAAAGTGCTGGGAGATGAAACTGATGTGCAGCAATTTTTATAAGTGAGGAAATAATAGTGCAGAAGTGGGCTACCACCTGCCTGTGTTGCAGTGAGAGTATAGTAGAAGTACGGTTAACTCTTTGGTGTTGCTAAAAGGTCACCTTAGGAGAAGACAGAGAAGTAAAATCAAACTAAAGAAAGAAATATACGATAAAACTGTGAAGGAATATATGGATGTATATATTATGGAATATTATGTATATATTATGGAATATATGGATGTATATAAGAGAAGAAGCCTTCACTTTGATTGTTGATTGCAACTATTGTTGCAATTAAATCTTAGTATTGAGCATTTATTTGCCTAATTATTTCATGTGTCTTTGTTTGCCAGCATATTGTTGGGTTTCGCTCTGTTTATTGCATTTTGTTTCTCGTAAAAATAAACAAGAAAATAAGAGTAGTTATCCTCATTCTGTATGCTGCTTACTGTCTTAAAAGAAACACAAAACCAGAGAAAAGGGGTAGCGACTGAAAAGTCTTCTTTTCTCTCTTGTGAGGAGCAACTTCTGTCCCCAGGTTCTTTGCATCCAGAAACAGCCAAGCACAGTGCAGGTCATCTAAGTGAGGTCATACACTTTCACAGATGCACCGCAGAAGAAAGGACTTGCATTAAATAACTACTCAGTGATTTATGTAAATGGCATTACAATACATTTGATAGACAATTACTCTCTCTTTTTTTGTTCTCTTCTTAATGTTTTTTCCTTCAGCAAGGAAGTCTGTTTCTTTAGTGTGAGTACTGTGTGTATGCGTGGGTGAATCCAAGAGAAAAATGTGAATAAACTCCATGTCAGTAGTTGTGCTTTTACTAAGTGGATGCTCAAACTCTCTTCTGGGATAAATTTAGTTGGAAAGTAGTGTCCACTATAGTCATCATTTGAGTATCATTCTAGGAGAATTCTTTTCAGAGAACTGCAGCTTCAATCATAATTTGTTTTCTGTACCCTTGCTTATTACTAGGGATAGGGGCAAGTGTAGTAGTGAGACATAACATGTGAGTTTGGATAACATAATAGATTTCTTTGAAAATTCTACCACTTCTGAATAGTTTTTGTTATTGAAACAAAACACCTGGTGGTTCTAGATTGTATGGTGCTGTGCATGAAAGTAGCATTGCAAGCTAGAATAGTAAACAGTGTTAAAAAAAAACAACAAGCCAACAAAGCCCTGAAAAGCAGAAGAGTTAATCAAGAAAATCCACATTGCATCCGATCCAGATTCTAGAAAGGAGCGTCTCTTGTCCTTAGTTTATTTTTTCCCTTAGAATAATTAGTTCTATTGTAAGCAAAATTGAAATGTATTTACTTTCCTGTGTGATAAGAGAAGCAGGAAAATGTCATCTTGCAAATTAATTTGTAAGCCATGATACATCGTTCTCCTTTGCAGTGATTGTACTGCTGACCAGATGTCAATTTACTTGAGCACACAGTTTTTCATCTTGATCTGGTGCTTGTGTTGGATGTATTCTATATGAAGCAGCTGTATCAGTGACTGGGGCCTGTGCATTGGACGAGGGATCCCTTCCCTTGGAGTCCCAGCCTGCTGGGAGAGGGAGCAGCTGCTCCTTGCTCACAATCCCTCCCGCCTGGGCACTGGTACAGTCGGCGCGGGGGCTGGTGGCGCAAAGCTCGGCAGAGCCGCCTGACCGCCACAGGGATGTTTACTGACCGAGGGCTGGCAGCACCTTGGAGGCACGGGAGCTTGTCTCCTGTCTCCAGTGTCTTACAAGGGGACCACTTGGAAACTAAGATGCTGGCACTGGACTTCAAGAATTCAAGGTAGGATGAGACCTAAATGAATCCCAGCCACTTTTAATTCTTTGCATGATAGTTTTCCCCCACAGACTAAAATTTAATTTCATGACTAGCACGTGTGAAGTTGTACCTCTTGTTTTCAGACTTGCTGTTATAGGAGAAGTTGAACCAAAGCTGTGACTGATCAAAGGTTTAGTCACAATCTAGTGATATTTTTGAATAAAATGAGTAATGCACCACTGCATAATTTTCTGTGTTTAGGATGTTGACTTTAGAGAAATAAGTTAAAAGTAGGTAGTTGACATTTATCATCCCAGCTAAGGAAGAAAACAATTGATTTTAGTTTGTCACATGGGTAATTTTCAAAATACAACTAATACGAGCCTTGAGTGCAGTAGTTTTGCTGTGAAGCAAGCTTGTTATCGAGTTGTGTTACACGTGTTCTAAGAAATCTAACAACTTGGAGAAAATAATATTAAGGTAGTATTTTCCCTGTCTCTTGAGTGCTATAGGCTTCATTTTTTCCCTTTGAATAAGAGAAACTCACTTTTGGGAGGATTTCTAGCTGCCGTATTTAATCTTGTAATACACTGCAAACTGGTGTCGAGAAATCATTTATTCATTGTGAAATACAGCTTTTATTTTGGCACTATTGCCAAACAGGGCTAGAACATGAGTAATGAAGAGAAAAAACAAAAATAGTTTTGAAAGTAGTTTTGGTAAATAGTAAATATACCAACCTCTTTATCGGCAATCAAAAATGAGCAAAATAAGTATAGGTTTTCTAAAATGTTGCAGCTTTTTCCCTTTATGAGAGACACCAGCTTTAATACACAAAAATATCTATGCCCACCTTGATAATTTAAAAGTGTGCCATTGAAAAAAAATTCACTGGAGAACTGGAGGAATCCATTCAATTGAGTAATTAATATTGCTTTTAAAGTCTGCAGTTTTAGTCTGCTTTGTAGGTTTGTGTTTTTTCTTGTTAAGTGTTTATTTTGTGGGGGTGTTTTGTCTTTCTCCTCTTTTGTTTTTTCCTGTTTAATCCTTTATCTGACACATTCACTGCTGGAGATGGAAACCTTGTAGATCTCATGGGCTACTTCTAAATCCAAACAGTTCAGTCCTGCCTTGGATCTGTCCCAGGCTTTCTCTGCAAGACAGTGTTCTGGGAGCAGCAGTCTCTTCTGTTACTGAGGAGCTAGAGCTGTTTTCTATAAGGAAAGGTCCACAATCAGCTCTTTTGTCTTTGCTCCATGTGAGGCTCCTGAGAAGTGTTTCCATGTGCAGTCTGGTGGAGCTGGATCCAAAACCACCCTGGGAGCCCAGGATGTTAATCTAGCTCTGCCTGCAATCCTCAGGAAGACTGAAGATGAGACTGAGAGGGGTTGAATTGCTTTTATCTGCAATTTGTGACTGTAATCCCCAGAGGATCTTCTGCCATCCAACAAGGAGGAGGAGAAGAGTGGGAACATGAGGAGAAAAGACAGTACTTTTCTCCCATTGTTACAATACTTGCTTAGTTACACAAAGCATAGGAATCTTTACTGGTTTTCCCACTGGTGGTGCCTCTTATGAGGAGCAGCTGAGGGAAGCGGGATTGTTTAGCCTGGGGAAAAAGAGGATGAAGAGGACCTTACTGCTCTCTGGAACTACCTGAGAGGAAGTGCTAGTGAAGTGGGTGTCCATCTTCTGTGCCAAGTAACAGGATGAGAAGAAATCACAGAATCATTAGGGCTGGAAAGGACCTCTGGAGATCATCCAGTCCAACCCTCCTACCAAGGCAGGGTCACTTGTAGCAGGTGACACAGGAGCACATCCAGGTGGATTTGAAATGTCATCAGAGACGTAGACTCCACAACCTCTGTGGGCAGCCTGTTCCAGGGCTCTGCCACACTCAGTGTGAAGAAATTCTTCCTCCATGTTGAGGTGGAGCTTCTTGTGTTTTAGTTTTTGGCCATTGCTCCACTTCCTGTCACTGAGCACTGCCAGAGAGTCTGGTACCATTCTTTGGGCACCCATCTTTGTGGGCGTTAATGAGATGCCCTTCAGTCTTCTCCAGACTATACAGGTCCAGCTTCCACAGTCCCTCCTCACATGAGAGGTGATCCAGATCACTCATTGTCTTTGTGTCCCTCCTCTGTACCCTCTCCAGTAGCTTCTTGTCTTTCTTGTCCGAAGGAGCTCAGAATTGAACACAGCACTCCAGATGTGGCCTCACCAGGGCTGAGTAGAGGGGCAGGATCACTTCCCCCATCTGTCAGATGCACCCCAGAATCCCACTGGCCCCAGCCATCAAATATCCTCAAGTTGTGCCATGGAAGGCTTTGATTGGATATTAAGAAAAAGTTCTTCACAGAAGGGATTATCAAGCACTGAAAGAGGCTGCCCAGAGAAGGGGCTGCTCCAGTCATCATATTTAAAAGATGTGCAGATGAGGCAGTTGGGCACATGGTTTAGTGGTGGACTTGGCAGTGCTGGGTTAGAGGTTGGACTTGATGATCTTAAGGGTCTTTTCAAGCCTAAGTGGTCCTTTGGTTCTGTACTGTATGGTATGCAGATCTTGATTCCAGTGGAGCTCAGTGGATGCCTTTGGAGCATCCTAATTTCAGGCAGAAGATAACATGTATTTCTGCTGCTTTTCCATTAATCTCTGGAATTGCTGATTATAAGGTCTTGGGCTGTTTTATTTTGTTTTACACTTAGAAATACTATGAACATGCAGCTTAAAACATTGGGGTTATTCACCCTTACTTACTTCCTCTTGCTTCAAAAATAAACAAGCATTTGTGCCCAGCCTTTAATGCTGATTTAAATGCAGATACGCTGCTGGTTTTGTTACAATCTTTCTGCTTCGATGGTAGCAGAGAGAGGAATTTTATTACATCAGCCAAACATGTGCTGGTAGGATAATTTTGTTGTTTTTCTTATCTGTGTTGTTAGAAACAAGGGTGGCTCTATGGAGACAGATTTTACAGGTAATGGGCTTCTACTTACTGCTCCTTCATATGCAAATTTCCTAAAGGCAGAAGAAATGTTTTCTTTTTGGTGTATAAATGGTTGGTTTACATGGCTGCAGGAAGTTTTTGCTTTAGATTTCTGTTGAGAAGAAAACCCACTACCACCACCACCACAAATGGGGACCGTGCTCCTGTTAAAAAAATTCGGTGGCTTTTTTAGCTAAATGTGAGAACCGTGCTTAGGGTCACTATTGTCATTACTGAACATGTCCTGTTTGGTGCTTCTTTGCTTCCTGCATGGCCTTACTGTGAGGATATACAGGCTCTCTCCTGTTCCAGTTTCGCTGGTTTCCTTCCCCATCTTCCCCACCGCACCCTCCCACTCCCCATTACTTGGAAAGGTGAATAGACCAAAGCACTCTTCCCCGTTTTTGATGGTGGCTCATTGTTTCACTATTGGTTCGAATGCAATAACTTTCCTAGGAAGGCTTTTTTACTTTGCTTGTTTACTGTGAAGGCAAGAGCCACTCTCCAGAGCAGTGTTATTATTCCTCTGCATTTGTTGATGTCTGCATTCCAACGAAGCACACGCTTGTCTCCTCAGATGTCAGATTATTTTGCATTTTTGTTTGTTTTTCTGTGCGTGTCCCCTACCCTCTCATCCTCTCACCCCTTTTTTGTTTTCTAGGGGCTTCTTAGCAGAATTTTCTCTCCTGAATTCATGGTTTAGTCATTGTCCTGCATTTCGGGACTTCAAACTAAAATTTCAGTTCTGCTGTATGTCCAATGGGCTCTAACTAGTATCCTGTTTGTCCAGTTAAAGCAAATCAGTTTATTTAGGCCTTTTGAAAACAAAACAACTCAAAACAAGAAAACCAGCATTCACAGATGCTCAAGATATTTTTCCATGGAACACGTCAAGAATTCAATTAGAAGTTGCTCTCCAAGATATTGAGGAAGCAAATAGTCTGTTCTATTTTAGTTTGAGTTTTTTAACAAGTTGTTACCTATCTTTGTGGTATTCTGTGTATTTTTTCTGATGCTGCATAGGTTAGTTGGTTCATAAGCTTCCGATAAAATGTTTCAATTGATTCCTCCATTTCAGGTAATTTTGCTGAGCTGCAAATGTTCCTGAGATGTTACAACTCTGCCAGCATATGTTAAAAATGAAAATGATGTTTCAGTATTTACTTTTTCTTGATGTGTTTTTCAGCTCCAGATGTTTATAGCAATATTGAGGTTTGCAGGATAATATGAGTTTGCTTATCTACTGTCTTGTCAACCAGCAGGTGGAAATGGGGGTCATTCCCACCTCAAATATCCAGTTACACAGTTCCAGATTAACATGAATCTGACAAATTATAGGTTCCAAAACTAATCTGCTGGGTTTATAATGTATGCATACTGGTTACACTGAAGAACAGAATTTCTGTTCCCTCAGTCCAAAACCTGTTAACTTACTAGGCATCATTTTTCTATAAATAAGTGTTTCAAAAATACATGTTGGTGAGCAATGTCTCTATTTTTGTCATGTTTTGTGTCTGCTTCAGCTAAGTTGGACTTTGCTTCTGCCTGTCAGGATTTTTGTATTACACATATTTTTGTCTCCTCGGTTAGCATATTCTTCTGGTAAAAAAATGTCCTTTGCATTCCTTGAGTAGAGGAGGAATTGTATGTCCAGAGCTAGTTCAGACTTTGCGGCACTCAGAGCTGGATTGCCAGCTTTGAGACCACACTGGAACAGGTTAGAGGAGTGGAGAAAATGTCTCAGTGGTATGATTGCACAAGCAGGGGCAAATGGTTTCTTGGAGCCTGGATGTCTATGAATGAACCACCTGAAGGTGCTAATCCAGTGTCTCCTTTCTAACATAATACCTGCATAGAGCCCTATACTTTGAACTTCACTGTAACTGATGATTAGGGGTAATGAAACATGCAAGAGTGACTTATTTTCTGGAATGACCATTTCTCATCTCATAAAGCAGAAAGGTTTCTTTTACACATGAAGAGTTTGGTTGGTCCTCAGCCCTGCAATGGCAATATATTTCTGCCATGAACAAATTATTCAAAACCTTTTTCTGGTGTAAATATTGTCTTTTTTCTCCAACCTAAGCAGATACCATGGAGCAATTTTGAGGTATGGAATTTTCCACCTTCTTTGATGGCTAGGAAACCTAAACTGTTTTTTTGGAGATCAGATCTGCGTTTATATGCAGATGAGGTGGTTTAAGACTTTGCATTGAAATTCAGAGATGAAGGTGTGTAGAACCTGGCAGTCAAATATGGATTTCAGGTAGCCTTAGGGTTTGTTGGATGGTATTTCTTGGTCTTGTGAAGAGATGAAGGACCATCTGTTACAGATACCTCAAAGATGAGGTTTTCTGCTCTTCCTAGCTGGGTACAATATTCATTACATGCCATTTGGCTTCTGAAAAGTGAAAATTACTCATTCAGTTCCCGTGATGTTTTTCAAAAGCTGCTTTTAAACAAGTAGTGGATTTAGCTATTTGAATGTTTACAACAGCAGATTTACCTTTTGGTTCTCAGGATTGTGTGTGATAGTTTGAGACAAAATAAGAATTCATCTTTCATTTTAATTGAAAAAGATGTAAAGTGTAGAAAGGCAGACACCTTAAATCAACATGTCTCCAGTTTAAATAGCCTGTATTTGAGCTTTCTGGCAGTTTGCTTTTTCAGCATTTTCAATTCTTTAGCTTGGTTATCAGTTTATTACTGAGCTGAGAAAATGGAAGTCCTTAAGTCTTGTTAAAGGCTTCCTTAAAGAAAAACAGTACTGAGAATTGGGTTCCTGGTGATGACAGATCATAATGAGTGCTAAATAAAGATGTAGGAAGTGGAATTGTCATCATCCAGCCAAAAATCACGTTCTAGATGCAGTGTGGACAGATTTGTTCCTCACAGGAAAAGGTGGCACACATTTGCTTCCTTGTGCGCTGTCTCATCTTTACTCTCTGTAAAAGTAACTTGTAGTTCCCTTCTGTTTCATCAAGGTGTGAGTTTTGTACACCATCTCCAGATGTCTGTGGGCAATGATTGCAGTCACATCCTTTGCCTCCACGTGTGAATGGGTAGTCCTTCATGCCAGGTGTCTCTTGTTCTGTGCTATCGCTCTGAACAATGATGTTGGAGCAGGGTCTTCAGTCCCAAGGGCATTCTGGATTGTGGGACTGTACTCCTGGTATCGAAGTTGTCTCTGCTTTTCTTGCGTGGAGATAGCAACGAAGAAAAGTGATGCTGCTTCAGCTGAGGTTTGGAGAAGTACTACACACTATTTTCAGCTAGAGTAGGTAGGATTTAATACTTTGGATTACAGGCTTTTTTTTTTTTTTTTTGGAGATGGCAGAAGTGTTTGTAGCCTGGAAATAATTTGTTGTAGTAGTGCAAGTAATTTTGGGTAATGTGGTTATTAAAGCACTAGAAAACACAGTGACAGTTATCTTCTAGATACAAGCTTTACACAGTAAGTCAGGAAAAAAATAGGCTATTTGCAGAAGTCAAAAGCAGTACTTTATTTTCTTATTTGAAAAAAATGAAGTGCAAAAAGTTGATATTACTAAAGGTCATTTTCATTTAAGTTATTAGTAAGTAAGAATATGTTCATTATTAGTCTTTAGCAAGACAGCTCTCCTCTATCCCAGCAGCATAGGTCAAAAGTATCACTGTTATTTAATTGTTGTCCTTTTACACTGAATATAAAACATTAACCTTCAAGAGGGTACAAACCACAGGAAATCTACTCTATCAGCACTTGCTATTATGTGTCATTATCATGAATAATTTGTGGGAAATCGAAGAAGACTGATAGTCCATGTTTTATAGCGTTATCTTTCTCAATAAACAGTTACTAAAGTTCTTCATATTTGTTGAAGCATTAGAATTTTTGTTTTTGCAGAGATTTCAAGGCATTAAGGTCAGATTGAGTATAAGAATAGCATTTCTAATATTGCAAATAACAGAGAAATTTGATCTTTAGCTGTCATCTGAGTGGAGTTCAGAGAACAGGAAAAACATGTCCTGAGTAAGGATAGCAAGGCTTTTTTGTTTGTTTGTTTCTTAGAGGTATTAAAGCAAAAAATAGCTGCATTGAGTTCTCAGGTTTGGATACTACCCTGTGAACTGAGACACCTCTGTAAGCAGCTCTTCAATCTATAGAAACAGACCAGTATTAGCTCTTTTTTCATCTAAAAAAGCCAAGACTGTTTTTAGGTGGTAACATAAGGTTGCTCAAGAAATTTTGAGTTTTTTCAGTGCAAAGGAGGGAAAAAGCCAAACCATACACACAAAAGTCATGACTTTGAAATAATAGCGTGACCTTGCAAATCCTTGCCTGCACACCTTCCTTAACTTCCTTAGTGATACTTAGCAATACTTAAAAGGTGGAGTGGGAGTTGGTGGTGTTTTCATGTTGGGGAGGTTTCTTAATGAAATAGTTCCCGTTTCAGCCAGATGACTGGATACTTAACAAGAGGAAACCATCGTATGGGAGTAGGCACTTTTATTACTGGGGCAGAATATGAGATTTACTTCAGGCTCTCTCTTACCAGGCAACATTCCCCAAAGGCATGCGTGCCAGTTCAGTCTGTCAGGGAAAGCTCATGGCATCCCTTTCAGCAACACAGCTTGCTTGTGCATGATTTTCTTTGTGTGTGAGTAGTTGTTTTGTGTTTGGTGGCAGTACTGGTGGGGGGGAAGGGAATGGGAGGAAGTAGTTGTGTTCCTCGCTTCCCCTCCTACTGATGTTTTTGTCTACAAAGAGAATTTTTTATTCCTGCTCAGTTCTAAGCAAAAATGGATGTGTATCTAGCCAGTAACAGCTCTTTATTGTTTCCTCTGAAGGCCAGACAATGGCCTTTTGAATAGTGCATATTGATGATCATCTTCAGAATGTTAGTACTCACTGCATGGGTAGGGAACCTGAAATTCAGGAAAGAAGTAACAGACCTAGTGGGGAGGGAACTAGAAGGTGTGGAATTTACTGATCCTAATGGACTTCTGAGATTGATTATAGGAAAAATACTTAAATTTCATTTTCCTGAGGTAGTTGGGGTGGAGGTGTGTACTGGTGTCCCATTATAATCTGCAAAGAGAGAAGTTGATTCCTGTTTCACTGCTAAGTTGCTGATGTATTAACAATATAGTGCCTGGAGAAACAGGCACTTGTGACTGTAATTACTTAGCAGTTAATTATCTAGCTGCTTATTTAAATAACATCCTTTTGGAGCTAGATGCAGAGCTCGGATTTATAATAGCTGTTGTGAAAATGAGTGTGTCTCATGCAGCTTCTGTCTGTCTACTTTTTTTTGTTCACAAATGTTTTGATAGCTGTAATAGTATTACCCGTACATTATCATACCCTAACTCGTGTTAATGATTATGTGTGTGTGTTGTGTTTTTCTTGTAGTGACTGTCTTTGAGCTTTGTAAGTTGTTGGTGTTTTCTGTAATGTAATTTATGATCGTTTTTTCAACAGCTTCCACTAACAATAGAAAACACTTTAAAATATTTTGAAGGGTAGAAGTTAGCTCTTGCACTAACTCCTGTGAAACTTCTGGAGAATCTCCTGGGTTCATCCTGGAGATTCCCATATAAATTTACCAGGAAAGTTTAGAACCTTGGTGAATGGCTTTATATCAGAGCTGCTCAAATGGGTCAGCCTTGCTTATGCTCATGGGGAAATGTGCAGCCATCTGACAGCCTGTGGAAAAAAACAAAGGGCAGTTTTTAAAGTGAGGATGCTTATGCTATGCTTGCTTCATTTTTCCTCACATGGAGATTCTTCTGCTTCTACCACTAAGAGAAAACTGTAATGTTTACTACAAGAGCAGTAGTTTTATTGTGCATGTTTGTAATCTACTCATCAAGTGTCTTATTTTAGTCTTGGTCCGTACAGAACATGATGCTCTGCAACTGCCATTAATTCACATTTTTAGCTCTAGTAGCTAAAATGAGTACAATAGGCTGAAATGCTTCACACTTCCTGATAAACTACATGCCTGTCACGGTGGGGCTGCATCATAGAACTTCCACTCACTTGGTTTGCTTTTTCAGGATAACTTCTTCAGTTTAAAAAAGCCAAACACCCAACAGCTGGTTGTCCAACTTACGGGTTCCCTATGAAGAGTGTGCCTGCTTGGACATGCTGGGGGAAGAAACTCATCAGGGCTATGTAGTAGCCCTGATGTGGGGCAGCAGTGGGATGTATGTGCCAGAAGAGGGAATACGAGGCAGGGAAGAGGCTCCTGTGCTGAGAACAGGTTTCTGTCCTTGCCACTTCCACAAAACTCCTCTTGAGGTTTTTGGAGCTGTCCTCTAATTGCATCTGAGTGTACTGGGTGTTTAGCTCTGAGATCACAAGCTGAGAGGAGAAGGACATCAGCTGGTCTCTCAGGGACACAACGCAAGCAAGCAGAAAGATTCAAGCATTGCAAGATTGAGGGATTAGCTGCTCTCCAAAGCATCTTCAGTTAGATACCATATTATTAGACATGATCGATTTTAGCATAAGGGAGGATGTGTGTTCATTGTGTGGATATTGAGGCTGTTGCAGTGCCTGTGCTGTGGGGCATATCTGTGAAAGGAAGTTGTGATGCATTCTGATCCCTGAGGAAATGCACTGCTGGGTGTGCAGAGCAGCCTTTCAGTCCAGGTTGTAGGAACCAAGGTGTAGCATCATGCTCAGAGGCATGAAGTAACAAAATACCAACCAGCTGCTCATAAAGCATCTGCTGAGAGGGGCAGGAGGCTCTCTGGGGACTGTAGGAACTGAGTGTGCAATTTAAGACTCTACTGCAAGGCATGTGCAGAGCCAGGCCAAGTTCAAGCTCTACCATCATTTACAAGACCGGCATTCCCTAACTTTTGAGTTTGCTTGTCTTAATTACTGTGCTGGGTGCTCGATTGTCATGTGCTGTAAACAAGCAGTTGTGAGCAGGTGAAGTGGCTGTTTTACTGAAAATACTGGAATCTTTTCATTTTTGACATTAAGGGGTCTGCCAGGTCATAATGCTGAATTCAAGTCACATGTGATGGTTGCAACTGACTGAGGATTGTGCAGATGCTTTCACTTAGAATAGGAAGGTGGTTTTTTCTAGATACTTTTTGTTTATAGTAAAAGGTTTAGGTATACTGCTTTCTCTTCTTCGGGCCTAATTCTAAACAAAGAAAAGATCAGTCAAAATATTTGTACAGGACAAAATAGCAATACAACACTGTTCTTTCTCTGTGCACTTTCACATGTCTAAGATTTGGGCCTAATGCTGGAGGTCCCAGAGCTGACAGCTCTCTTCCCATAGATAATCTGTGCTGTGATAATCAGAGAAAATACCACTGGATTTGGACAGGCAGAAATAAATCACAGAAATTCTTTCAGCGTTTATGTACAATATATTTTAGATTACATTGCCTGGAGCCCACTAATAAGAGAGAAACACAGTAGGAGACAACTCTGGAATAATTCCAGGAGTAGTATCTACTTTGGAATTTGGTTACTTTTCTGAAAAAAAAAAAAAAGGCAATTAATTGGGATGACATCATCTCCCCTCCCCTCCTCTTCCCTCCTTGTGGTGGGGAATAGACAGGAGGGACCATGACTGTGTTGAGGAAGTGAGGACTATTGTAATTGTTCTCTTTGTTTGTCATCCCTTGGAGTTAAGTGCCACGGTGGAGTTAAATAGACCAAAGCTGCGAAATGCCATTCCAGTAGGCTTCTTTACACTGGGAAAATACTGTGTAACATTTCTTTGGACTTCTCTGACTATACAAAACTTGTCAGATCTATAATTACAAGTGTGTGGCTGAACCAGTGTAAATTTCTGTTGTAGGTGAGTGCTTAGGCTGAATAAAGCAATAGAATTTAAAAGAAAAATTGGTCACATGAGCAAAAGCCCACAGCAGTCATGGATTTGATGACAATATGAATTTTGGGTGGGTATGTAAGTTCTCAGCATTTTGTGAATCATAAAAAGAAATTTAAAATATTGACTTTAAAAGATTTTGTTAAAAAGAAGATGCAGAGTTTTTTCCTGCTGCTTAGACAGTGAAGATTTGGGTCTTTGAGCTCAGATGTGGCATTCTGCTATTTTACCTGTTACAGCAAGAGAAGCATCTTCAAACTGAGGAGTTTTGGAAAAGCTATGGGTTTCTGGAAGAAACTATGTTTTGTTTTTAGCTGCATGGTTAATACTGATTTGAAGTGTTACTGGTGTTATTTCTTAGGGATGACATACTAAAGGACAACACTCATTTCTATCTAATTTTTTCCCAGTTGTGAAAAGCCAGTGAACATTTCCAGCATGGAAATGTTGCTGGCTTTAACTTAGATTAGCTTTTTTGATGACTTCTCATTTCATGAATTACAAAAATAATGGTACTAAAATGTTCATTAGCTTTAGTTCCGAATGTTTTACTATGTTTTAGTAAAATACTCGATGAATATGTTTTATGAACATGTTCCAGAAAGGTATCTTTTTCTTGGGTTAGAGAGAGAAGATTTTTCTTTTATTAATGTTTCTTATTGATAGTTAATTGCCTTCACTTTCACAAGCATAGCTCCAGTTTGTTATTGATGTTATTTTCCTGGCTTTAGCATCCAGCCTACAGTCTTTCATCATAACTTAATCTTTGGGTTGGAGTTCTTCAGTAGTGTCTACTTTCCCTTTGTTACTCTAATTACAGCACCTTTGGAATCACCACCTCTCCTTTTATTAATTGACCCTTCATGGTAACCTCTCTTTTTGACAATTTAAATAATTAAGTTCTTTAAGTTTCTTGCTGCAAGGCATTTTCTACTCTTGAATCATTTTTACAGTTAAATTTAAGCAGTGAGATGTAGGCATTGCAATTCTGTGGAGTATTTCATGGTTGGTGGTCTTTATATATGGAGCAGCAACTGTTTTCCATGTATTCCACTTACTCCTTCCCTAACATGACTGTGGTTGTGAGATTAGTCCCTTTTGCTGCAGTGGTTACATCTGTTTAGGGATTGATTACATCTATCTAGGGATTGGTTATATCTGTTTAGGGATTTATCTGTTCTGGCCCTCACACCTCTCCTACAAGGTCCTGCCTGATAGACTTCAGTCGCACAGCTGGAAGACTTGGTCCGTGTTGTTTTGAAGACTGAGGTGTTATTCTGCAGAGCCAGTAGCTGAGGGGTGAGATGAACAATAGCTCCATTGGATAGCTTTGTCTCTTTGCCACAGGAAAGTCAGGAAAAAATCTGTGCTTGTCTCTGTGTGATAAAGCTGATGTCTGAGAGAGTTGGAAGGTCTTGTGTGATTAGATTTTAAAGTACTGTTTTTATTCTAGAATTAATTTGAGAATATTTTGCATTATGTAGATAACACTGTTGTAAATGCTGTGGGATGTGTACCAAAGGGCTGTAAAACTCATCCAATAAAAAGTACCAAAGCATTTTGCAGTGTTCAAAGCCTGGCCAGCCATGCTTTCTGCTGGAGAATATCGGATGTTTTGCTCTTTCAAGTTGCTGGCTTTAAATTCTCCTAATCAATGCCTGGCATATAAAATTAGCTGATGCTCTTAACTCCAGTGTGGTACTTACTGTGAGGGAGGGTGCTACGTATTTGAAGGCTTTGGTGGAGTAATGCCTCAGTCTCCTGTATTGAGCAAGTTCCTTTTCCTTTCTGAACAGGATACGAGGGAGCTTCCAGAAGTCAGCCAAGATGAATATGGTGAAGAGGATCATGGGCCGGCCCCGGCAGGAAGAGTGCAGCCCCCAGGACAACGCGCTGGGCCTGATGCATCTGCGGCGCCTCTTCACGGAGCTCTGTCATCCTCCACGGCACATGACACAGAAAGAGCAGGAAGAAAAACTTTACATGATGTTACCTGTGTTCAACAGGGTAAGCCAGGCAATTTGCAAGTGTTTTCTTTATTTGAATTGTTTGCTCATATTTTGTATTCCCTAGACCTTTGGGTTCTAGCACAACAGGTTTTCTCCCATTGGCATCCTTTCAATTTTCTCCTTATCCTCACATGGTTTTGTGTTAGGGGATGAACTTACCTTTGGAGATTTCCTTTTCTTATCACTTTTTCTCAAGTGCAATCCACAGATGCATGTAGACTGACAGCTTTTCTGCAGTGCTCACTGCTATTACAGTCATCTGATTTCCAACCTAAACTTTGCAAGCAAGTTTATACCCACTTTTTTTTGTGTGACAGCACTGTCCTTGAGTCTAAATAGCTCTTCTCCCTTCTTTGCATTTATTGTACTGATGCTTATTTAGAGATAGCAATCATAATATGTCCTGTCAACTTGGTTTTTCTAGGCTACATGAGCGGAACAATTTTTATTTCTCATGTGTTCTTATCATCCTTATAGGCCATTTTCTATGTATTGAGTCTGAATCTCCCTTCACGGACAAGGGACATTTTGAACAAGCAATCTGTAGGGAATGTATAAGAGCCACTTTTACTGTGGCATTCATATTTCATTATTCCCTTGTACTTAGGCACTGAGATCTTGTTTTGAAGCAGAACTATGGCAACTGTCACTGGAATTAATGGGAACTAAATCCTCTTGATATCTTCTATCAGTCAGTTACCCTACCAGGTTATTGTGAATAATGATTTTGATGGTAGTTTTAGGGTCATGAAAGACCAGTAGGTACATATTTAGCTTTCTGGTTTTTTCCCCACTGTGTGCTCTTACTCTTTACTTTTTGGGTGATAGATTTGTGCTTGTATATGCTAGCTCAGATCTGGAATAATCCAAAAACTAAAAAATTAAAAGGATGTTACGTTGAAAGTATGGCTTATGAAGGTGTTAGACATGGAGCTGCTTGCATGCTTGTGCTGGTTTTGCTGGGATAGAGTTAATTTTCTTTAAAGTAGCTCTGTGGGCTGTGTTTTGGATTCATGCTGGAAATAATGCGACACTATGGGGATGTTTTAGTTGTTGCTGAGCAGTGCTTTCTCAGAGGCAAGGCCTTTCTGCTCCTCACCCCTCTCCACCAGTGAAGAGGCTGGGAGTGCAAATGGAACTGGGAGGAGACTCAGTGACCCCAGCTGACCCAGTGGATATCCCCCACATACGATGTCAGGCTCAGCATAAAGCAGGGGCAAGAAGAAGAGGGAGGTGGAGGGGATGTTCAAGTGATTTGTCTTTCCAAGTCACTGTTACCTATGATGGGGCCATGCTGTCCTGGAGAAGGCTGGGCACACTTGCCCATGGAAAGCAGTGAATGAATTCCTTGTTTTGCTTTGCTTGCTTGCATGGCTTTTTCTTTCCCTATTAAACTGTATTTATCTCAACTCATGAGTTTTCTACCTTTTGCCTTGCTGTTTCTCTGCCCTATTCCACCTGAGAGCAATGGGCTGGTGTGGTGCTTAGCTGCCAGTTGAGGTTAAACTATAACAATGCTATGTAGAAAAATTAATCCTAGTCAAGACATAGTGTTACTAGGATTTTCAGTCTACTAGGTAGTGTGCTTTAGTGGATGGATCACTTGAATGCCATTCCCTTGCCCTAGGTCTTATTTCTACTGGTAACCTGTTGTGTGAGTTTGGGAGAAGTAAGCTCATTTCATATGCCTCCTCTTTAATTTATCTTCTTAGATTATATGCCTTTTAGTTATGGACTTTCTTGATTTGTTTTTACAAATTAGCACAGTAGAGTCTTAATCTTGCCTTGAGCCCGTGAAGGTTATTTTGATGCAGGTATGCTTAGAAATCTCCCTCTGGTGGTTACATGAGGCTGATGCTTCTGGAAGCTAGAATGTCCCGACTTGCTTCAGCAATTAACTCTGATGTGCAGGTGGAGAAGAATTTTTTCTTAGCTTTTGAGGTAACTACTGGCAGAAGCATTATATCTATAGAAATGGTAGAGGTGATTTTACTGGGTTTAAGTAAAATTGGTGTACCAATGCATGTACAGCAGTCTAAGGAAAGACTTTGATTAGACTTTTAAGGTGAAAGAAAAATCCAAGTTTTAATTTCTCCATTGTTTCTGCATTTTCTCTTTTTTGTTTTCTTTCTTAATACACATCCCCCCCCCCTCCCTTTACACCACTTGCTGGCTTTGTCCTAATTCTCAGCTCCTCCTCTGCACTCTGCTGAAATCCAGTTGAAGTTACTTCCTGTCTTTGCACCATATGTTCTAACTCTCCTTCATTCAGCTCATGTGCTGAAGCATTCTGGAAACCAAATCAGTAGCCCCAAGTTTTCTTTTTACTTTGTGAAAATCAGCTCTTGTCAAAGTAATCTCAGGTACCATTTATATTCTTGAACAGATTGTTGGTTTCTGTGATTTCTATTTGTATGAATGCGTCTTGGCTACTCTTTTCTTCAGTTTTTCTCTTTTTTGTAGTAGCTTTTCCTTCTCCAGGTTCCCCATATCTCTATTCTTTTGCAGAATCTCTCTAGTTTTGTTTATGGGCTCTTTTCTCTGAGTCCTAGAGACTATTTTGTACCCTTCTTTACTGAAGTGAACTTGGTGCTGAAGGCACATTCTTACATGTTTGCCAGGTATTTTCTTTTTCAGTCCTACTTCTGGCTTTCCTCATTTTTCTCCCCTCCAATTTCCTTGTTTATTTTTAATATTGCTGTCCTCAAGCTCTACCTTCTTTGAGTTAGTGAGCTTCTTGGAGCTGTCCTTTGTGCCACAAATACAGGGTCCTGCCAGATGTTGTCACTTTAGTTTTCAGTCTCTAAAATCTGGATCATAACTTGGCATATTGAGGAAAGCAGGTGTTGTTTCTGCTCTTCACTTCCTTTCTTGCAGACCTTGATAACTATTATCAGTCATTGATGAACTGGGATAGTGTAACCCAAACAAAACTGGTTTTTCCTGATCAGTCAGCTCTCATTCTGTCTCTGTTATAGGGGGATTTTTTTTCCTTTCATTTCATGTAAAGGCATTCTTCTTTTCCTGTATTCAAGAGGCTGAGCAGTTGTGATGCCATCTATTTCTACTTTTGCAGTTTGCATCTTTAGATTCCTGGTTAATGCCACCTTCTTTTGATGTCTACATACAGAGTCTGCTGTGGCTTCCACACCTTATCTAGTTTTATGTCTTCTGGAGTGTCAACTCTTGATAGTACAGGTTGTTTTGTAACAATCCTGCTAGCTCAGTAATGCTGCAGGTCACAGCAAGACAAATTGTGATTGGAATAAAAAATAGTACAAGGAAAAAAAAATCTCATTTTCTAAAGAGTCTTGGAAGAGATTTTCAGTGGCAGATATGGTAAATCTTGGTTCACTCTAAAATTCTGACACAGCTTTTCTCTGAGAAGGGGCACTTTTGCTGTCAGGAAACACTAAAACATTATTAGAAGTTCCTTTCTAAAATTTTTCTTGTTTCTCCAACTTAATCCTTAGCTGCAGAAGTTTAAGTGATCAGTTAATAGCTTTGTTCAAATTCAGACTCTGAATCCATCCATCAGTTAATTTCCATGGTTATCTTTATTCTGTCAAAGGTTTTGAAGTGTAATAGAGTACTTTTCCTGTTACTGCCTTAAGCAAAGGTTATGATGCTATATTATAAAAGCATTTTCTGTTACAAGATTAGGATGTTTTTATTAGGAGGAGAAACTCCTGTTGTGAAGCTCAGATCAAAACCTCTGTGCTATGCCTTTATGTAGTCCAGAATGTCTCCTATACCAGAGTGGTGAGCTGTTGGAAGTGGGAGCTGCATGTGTTTGGCTGCGATCTGTGTGTGTGTGTGCACAAAATGGAGTAAGGAGTCCTGGGAGAAGCATTATTAATTTTTGCTGAGTGCAGAGATCTAGAGTGAAGATGGTAACTCTGCTTCCCAGAGGCATCCAAGTGGCCAGCAGCTGGCAGCCAGCTAAATAACCAGGGTAGCCAGGAGCTCTTGGGACTTTCTTGCTTAGCCATAGGATTGAGTTTTTTCCTTTTATTAGAGGTATCTCAAGTTTTGTGGGAAATGCAGCCTCATTTCCTTTTTATTTTTTTGAGTATTATTAATGAGTATATTCAGCAGAGCTAAAGCATTCTTAAGTTTGGTTTATAGATAGAACATGTCTCAAATCTTGCTAGTTCTGGTAACAAGTGGGTTTACAGACCACTTCTTTTTCTTCATTGTTCAGGGAGGCTTATGAAATGATGAATCACATAGTAATGAAAAGCTAAATTGGTGTGTAATTAAGAAAAGATTGGCCCTGTGGAAGAGTACTCAAAAGGCTCCTTTCAGAGTTCAGTGAGTTTGTGGAAGCACTGCTCTACCAACGTGGTGGTAATGCTTGTGCAGTATGTGAGAAAAGTGGATAGCATGATGAAGAGGCTGGTTTTGAATAAGTGGTACATTGTTACATTATCTTGAAAGAGCCTTGCTTTTCCATATTAAAAAGATGATTTACTGCTAAAATGTGTAACATCCTGTTCTTGGTTTTTACTACCACTTTTAGTCTAAGGGTATATAAATATCCAATGGAGATGCCTATGCTACATAGTGCAAACTTGGTTATGGGGCAACTAATTAAAAT
Organism: Molothrus aeneus; assembly: GCF_037042795.1. Taxonomy (NCBI): domain Eukaryota; kingdom Metazoa; phylum Chordata; class Aves; order Passeriformes; family Icteridae; genus Molothrus; species Molothrus aeneus. Next base: position 13,825,098 of record NC_089649.1, read on the forward strand.
CCACTTGACCTCAGTTAACCTTTTGCTGTAACTTTGAGTTTTCTGCATTTCCTGGTAACTACTGATGAATCTGAGCAAGCTCAGGACAGGTAACAGGGCCAATAGTTTTTCCTCTTCACTTGGTCTGCGTGAAAGAGCTTTAAACAATTAGTGACGACAAGATGCTAGTGTGCATTCTGGTCTAGATAATCTTGCTTATGTTATGTGAGCATGCAAACCTCAAGGCCCTCTTCCCTTCTTACAGCTTTGTGGAAGTTAAGGGCTCTTGGATGAATTGGGAGCTGATGCAGACAACTGCAAAAGGAGGTCTTGTGAAATATTTAGGGAAACTTGGATTGTTGGTACTAGGCGTGTTGTGTAGTCTGTAATTCAAATGAGGGGTGTTTTTCTTGGTGGGCAGAAAACAGTTGTCTGCCTGTAATGTCTGGTCTCCCATTTGCTTGCTTTAATAATAGTGGTTGATCTTTCCAATATAAGAAATACTTATGCCTTGGGTGAAAATTACTTTTATTTTGAGGAAACTGAGTGTTCAATTTCAGTGTTGTATTTCTGGCTCCATTTCATCATGACTTTGCAATGCAAGTAGACAGGAGAAATATTTTTGGCTTTTTTGTGATGTGCTGGAGCAGCTGATACTAAAGGAGGTAAGAAGTCAAACTTTGACAAAGGTTATTCTTTCCTTCTGCCTTTTAAGTCTTCTTCAGTGACTTAGGGGTTCCAAGGTTAGCTGGCATCACAATTACCATGCATCCTTGCTGGCTGTAATAATGGATTTCACTGGATGCTCCTGGACTTGAGAATGACCTCAGCCAAGTATGTCAGCAGTTTAGCTGTAATAGGATAACGGGGTCACCCAGAGAAAGGAGACGGGGTGAAGCAGCTGTTGAGTCCAAATCAACTGAACTGTTGTAGAACACATCCTCTTTCTGGGAGGCCAGTGTAACCTGTTGAACTTAGGTTTTGCTAGAAATATGCTGTCATCTTTTATGCTCATCAGGAACATTACTGAACGTTACATAAATATCTATAAGGGGGAAAAAAATTTAAACAAGCAGAGACTGTTCAGGTGCTGAGCAGGCTATTCTGTTGCTTCAGCACTAACACAAGTGATGATACCATAATTGGGATTGCATGCTTTGTTAATGAATATTGTGGGTTTATAATGACCATTTTAGTGCAAGTTTTACATTGGAAATGTGGATAAAGACTCCATTTTTTGTGCAGTCTTGAATGAAGAGTAAATTACTGCAGCAACTAGCTAATCCATTTTGAGATTGTGTTCCACAGCTTAGTGTAATACCACAGAGTTAACACATTTTTTCCTGTTATATGTGATCTAATACATTATTTCATAACAAAATAAATGCTTAATCATGAAGAATAAGTTACTAGAATTAAGTGACAATTTATAAAAAAAAAAAGCCTGCTGTTGCATTCAGGGGGATCTCAAAAGAGGAGAGTAAGTCAGGATATCAGCAACATGGGAGACTTTGTGGTATTGTCAGTTTATTGGGGAAGGACATAACAGGGCAGTTCTAATTCTTAGTCCTTTTAAAAGACTTTACACGTGTCGTTATATTTAGTAGATAGTAAAGGAGTTTATCTTAAAAACAGAAGTCCTGTTGGAGAATTTGTTCTGGTACCTGTTCTTTACCTCATTAAGTGCAATCTCAGTCTTTTGGGGTTCTGCAGGGTTTTCATCTTGCAAGAAAACTTACAACCTTCTTTTCACCTCCATTCATCAAATTTTACCTCCCTGAATGAGGTCTGAATTCCAACCCTGACATATCTTAGAGCATGCACTGTGCAAACCAGTGCAGTGATGAATGCTGCAGCATGTAAAGAAAAAGTTGTAATCTCCATAGGAATACTTCTTCACAAAGGAACATGGTAGTGATCCTTGTAAATGGAATTATTTTAATGCATTTTTCTCTTGGTTTAGGTGTTTGGAAATGCTCCTCCAAGTACAATGACAGAGAAATTTTCTGACCTCCTGCAGTTTACTACTCAAGTGTCACGATTGATGGTGACTGAAATTCGACGGAGAGCATCAAATAAGTCCACAGGTATTGCATGGGGCACAAGGGTGGCCTTTTCCATATCTGTGCATTGTGATTTTCAGATCAGTCAGAATACTAAGAGCTGCCATTTACAGCAAATGTGCAGGCTCAGAAACTGAGTTTTTAGCAATGAAAATGTGTTGCCTTTTCTTCCTTTGTACTGAGGTAGAGAGGAGGAAGAGGTTAGAGGTTTCCTCCCTGGATTACAGAGAAAGCTGAGTTCCACAAAATTTCAACAGCTGCGACAGAGAGGTGTGAACTGAGTTGCATGACCTACTAGGAGAAGGAGGCCAAGAACATGCATGCGAACAGCTGCTCTTTCTTGCCTGAGGTGCCTGTTGGTGGTGTGTTGTGTCACTTGGATATGTTAACATTCCAAAACTATGCATCTTAAATTAGCTGCTGCCCAGGAAGCTAATAAGATGTGAAAGTAGAGAAAATCCCACATTCGGACCAACAATGCCAGCCCTAGAAAACTGTTAGTGGACTCCTCTGATTGTCAAATGTCAGGGTGAGATTTGGTTCTGTTGACCCCTGCATGTATCAGAACCTGATGTTGTATTGGCAGTTGCATAACTGAGGACAGTGCACCAGAAGGGCAGTTTCATTAGCTTTCCTCTTAGTCTTCCTTTTCTGAAGAGGAGTGCTTCCAAGAAGTATCAAGTCTTTGCCTACTAGATAATTTTAAGATCTGTGCTGTGTTCTCAGTTTGGATTTGGTGGTAAATGAAGACTGGAAAAGGCTCTGAAAATTATTGCACAGGAAGTCAGGAGTCACAAACTGTGCCAATTACAATATATTTCCACTTTAAGTGGAGTGACTAACAGTGAAGCAGTGAAACATTCCAGATGGCTAAACAGATATCATAGACCAAACCTGTTCTCTATGGGTAAACAGGCGCAAAATGTCTTTTCTTTGAGTATTAGGGGGAAATAAGTGTCCAACAGCCGTGCTGGCAGAACGGAGCTGTTTGCTTGACCTTTTTTCCCAGGGAACATCTGTTATGCCTGCTAGTCAGTTGGATTCTGTGGAGAATAACCATTTTTGTGTGTTACTTCAGCCATATCTCTGCTTATTGCTCCGAGATAATCCAGTTCTTAAAACCTCACAAGTTCAGAGTTAGATTTTTGTTGATGGTGATGGTTTGGGGTATTTTTCATGGTTTCCACCCCACTTGGAAACTTGACCACAATGACTAAAAGGACAGTTTGGTGCTCTTCTAAGCTTTAATGTGATGAATACCAATGCTTCTATTAAAACAGAAAGCAGTCATTTTTCCTCTGTTATCAGGATTGCTGTTACTCTGGTCAGTAAACCTTTTTTAGACCTCAGGAAAGCCTGATGGGTCCATGTTGTGCAGTTAGATTGTGACTCTCGGTGGGACCAGTGAGTTGCAGTTTTCTCTCCAGAAATAACCAATTAACATGCTGTTAAAATTCAGTTTGTAGACTGCTGTGTTAAAATGGTTAGATACACACTTCCTGTGATGCTGATTTAAAAAAAAAAAAAAAATTATTGGCTTTTTAGAATATGTTTTATGTTAAAGACCTCATACTGTGTCTGTGGATTGTGAAGATTCTTGCATAATTTTTTTAGAACTACCATTCTTCTTGTGTCTCAAACACAAAGGTATAACATGTCTTAATAGTTGCTGACAGAAAATTATATCTCCTAACATGTTTTTAAAAGTAAAATACTTCAGTAGCAACAACATGCAGGAAATGTCTCTGGTAATGTACAAGTGCAAATTCCTGTTGGTATGAAGTGCTCCATGTAAGTCAACAAAATAGCTGAGCCTGTGTTAGAGACAAGCTTTCCATACAAGTCAACTTTTGATAGTTAATGACAGGGAAGAAATTTTGCAAGAACTTGATTTCTATAAATGTGTTGGCAGTATTTTACAGTGAGGAATGTGGTATGGTTAAATCTTGCCTGTCAGTATGTTGTGGTTGTTTGGGGTTTTGGGGGTTTTTTTGTGGCTTGTTTTTTTGTTTCTTTGGTTGGTTTTTTCCTTTTGCTTTTTCTTTTTTTTCCCCTACTCCATCTGATAATGGAACACAGGGCAATTATTTTCATCAGGCCTTTGAATATTTATGCTAATAGCTATGTGAGTAATGCCTGCCATGGTGGAGGCATATCTCAGTTATTCTTGGCAGACTGTAGTAGTTTTCTCAGAATAGTGTTTTGTGATTCAGTAGTAACTGTGCCAGCACCCTGTCTTAAGTGGTCTCTGAACATTGCCATTGTAGTTGTGTGTTCAGCTACATTTCAACTGCTTTATTTCTCTGGTAGGGATAGTAAGAAAAATTAAGCAGTTACATCTGAGTTAAATTATCTTGCAGGTTTCAGTCTTTGCTGTACAACAGCAGTTACTGTTTATGAGGATTAGTGAATAGTTTCCCTTGCCGTGGACTGTCTAGTCTGTTTAGAAGATGGTGGGGTCATGGGTGAGATAGCTCTATATACTTGAGATTTTTAGCTGCCACATTTGTCACAAAGAAGTCCAATTTTGTGTCTGAATTGATCAAAAAGTTGTGGTAGTACTATGTAAAATATATGTTCAAACATCTATTTCTAATATAGTCTCAGTTCTTTTCTTTTGGGAGCAAGTGCATCTGGCTCAGAGCTGAAAAACACTTCTGAAAAAAGGGACAGGCACAGCTGAAACTTGGTAGAACAATGTGGCTACTAATGACTACTTTGGCTGGAGAGAAAGCACACTTTCATTTAATGTGTTTTTCTAAAGATATACTCTGGGTGAAGTTGGTGGTTCTGTGATTTTGCAGATATTCTAACAGCATGTCTTTAAACTAAGGTTGCTAGGGAAGGAATTGGAGAATATTCTTAGTTGGAAGGGAGCCACAAGGATCATCAAGTTCAACTCTTAGGTCAGTGGCCCCTACATGAACTGTACCCATAACCTGGTGTTATTAGCACCAGGCTCTAACCAACACATCTCTTTCGCTCTAAACAGCTTCTCCTACTTCATCAGTTGAGGGTGTGCAAACCTGTTATTTGGTGGGTACTGGTTATTATTTGTGGTAGTGATTATTCCATTTTTACTAAAATGGGTTTCTAACTCAGTCCTCTCCATTGTCTGCATCTCAAGCACACCAAATGGCATCCAGTCAGGGCCCATTATTTAATGCATTAACATTTATCCCAGGGAGATTCAGAATGATTCCCTAAGTGATGGGCAGTCCTGCTACCTGGAAAGCCATACTGTAGACAGAATATGAATAAGTGGTTACAAGGACAAGTGAAACTGAAGAAGGGTAGAAAACTGAACAGTGAGAAAGCAAAGTGGTACATCACAGGTCTGGAACTTTTTAGCCTCCCTTCAAAGACAGTTTCAAAAGTTTGTTTGATTTTTTTTGGTGATTTTATTTGGATAGCTAGTGTACATCACTGCTTTGTACACCTTCTAAGTTCAGTTAAGCTGTGTCATTATTAATTTCAGTCAGTTTTTAATTTCATATTTGCAACATTTTTTGTTTATGTTTGTTATGGTGTTTACTATTGAATGCTAGATTTATTTTTACTGTACTGCTGGGCTGTTCAGCTAATCCTTCCTACCTCCAGCACTTTCAGTTGTTGTTTATACCGTCGGAACCTTGAGTGATTTTGTCTTTTTTAAAGGTTTATTTTTGGGGGGGTAGGAGGGGTGAGTTGGTTTGTTTTCAGCTTGATTTTTTTTTTTCCCCACCCTTCTTTATAGTTTTTAGGGAGTGTTTTTCTTGGTTTGTTTGGTTTTGGGTTCGTTTTTTTGGTATTCTTTTTTTTTTAGTTTGTGGGTTTTTGTGGGGGGAAGGGTTCTACCCCCAGTTTCTTTCTTTTCCTCCTAATTTCACAGATTTGCTCAAACTGTTTCATCACTGAAAATCCTTTTAACCTCCTCAGGCATTTTTCTAGCAGATCTGCTGAAAGACTGTCATTATCTCATCATCAAACCATTTTGGGAGATAAGTTGATAAACATCTATCATCATTGCAGAAAACCACATCTGTTCTTGATATTTGGCCTCTGAGAATGCCTACCTTTATTCTTCTTAAAGATTCATTAATCTTCAAACTAATGGGTTTTTTGGGGTTTTGTTTTGGTTTTTTTGGGGGTTTTTTTTGGGTTTTTTTTTTAGTTAATCTCTGTCACATCAGCAGAACTAATTTTATGTTTATCCTTAATCCACAGAAGTTAGTATAATTTGTTTAAGTGCATCTTGCATTTGGGTGAATTACAGATGATAATTGAAGGGATCTTCTGTTATTAAGGTGTGTTTCAGGCTCCTTAATGAAGTCTGAAGTTTTCCTGATAGGGAGTATCTTTGTCAATAAAAGAAGTGCACTTAGGGGCTGCTTTCAGACTTTTTTAGGTATGTTAACTTTTCTTCTGAGAAGAGACTGTTGGAAATTATTTCGCATGCTGGAATTGCACATCTTTTCATTGCATATATATGTTCCTCCTGTTCTGTGGGGGACTTTGCTTTATAAGGTGATTCTGGTTTGTGTTTATTGAAATTGCTCTGGAAGGGAAAAAGAAGTGTCCTGTCAGCTACTATTCATTAAAAGCCAGTTCTGATCAACAACTCCTATATCTTATTACTTTTGGTCAATCTTTCTGTTTGCTTTTGGTGCTTTCTACCACATCTTATGCAAGGCAAGTGTAGTACAATATAGTGCCTTTCCAAGAGATCCTAGAAAGTGTTCTTTTATCATCTGCCTTAGTGAGGCTAGAAGCTGGCACAGTTGGGTTATCTCCAGATGGGCAGCCCTCCATTCCTGCACACTGCAAAGGCATCAGCCACTTCATATCTGCCACGTGTGATGACAGCCCAACTCTGCTCCTGATGATGGAAGGCAGACTTTGTGCCATCACGTTTTTATTTGGGTTGATACTTCTCTCTTACTATCTAGGTAGTTAGAATTATTTGTATTCTGTAACTTTAGATACCTGACTGTGTCTTCAGGCATTTCCCAAAAGACGAAGCAGAGACTTCTAGAAGGTTCCATTAGAGAAAGGATCCCTGACTTCAGCTTCACCTTCAGCACCTCCTGACACACCCTTCCATACCTTTGACTGCACCTCCCCTCCCACCCTTGGCAGATGAACAGATTTTTTTTTCAGTAATATTGCCCTCCAGAATAAGTTTTACAGAAGTCTGATTATGCTGTTATATGCTGTTTATGGTTCTTGATCATCTAACTAAAAGCTTCTTGTACTAAATTTGCCCTTAGTGCTATTGTTATAGGCAACAACATTGCTTGCAGTGCTTGTAGCGTGATTTTTGCTACCCATCTGAATTACTCTAATCCCACTGCTTGCTACCTTTTGGTTTTCTGAAGTCCAGGATGCAGTGCACTTCTTACACATGAGAAAAATCTTGTTGTTTGATTCTACCAAGCCTCTATCCCATATATACTAAATCCATGCTGGAAAATCTGACTCCTGTGTATTAACCATGTAACTACATAGTCATGGTCATACTCATATGTACATGCTTGCACCATTGTCTCAATAGGTATATTTACATATTATTTTATAGGTTTTTCTCTTTGCCTTTTTGCTGTTTTTACTAGTTAGCATATCCTGCTCCTGCGCTGGCTTTCTTCTGCAGCAGAAGTTGAAGGACTAAGGACATCTGAGTGGGGCACATAGAGGATGTTATATTAAATGATGTCTTGGGCTCTTCAAAAACAGGGGAAAGGTACAAGGAATAAATTAAGACTAGTGCTGATGATAGAAGGTAATCTTAAATGATAGCGCTATCAAATTTGCTCAGAGCAGATGACAAGAGAACGTGTTCCAGCACTTAAAATGCTGTCTGTGTTTTAGGTAGTGCTTAATTAAGAGTGACAGTTTTGAAACTGCTATTTATAGTGTTCAACTGCTATGCCAGGATGCCAGCAGCATGACAACTTCTTCAGAAGCATGGACTTAACCCCTGAGTTTCACTTTCAAAGATAACTGAACCAGCCCTTATTCCATAGGTGGCTTTGGAGACTGTGCCCAAAGGAGGCTGTGCACACCCAGTTTGGTGTGCAGTCTCTTGCAGGCAGAGACTGATTGCCCAGCTCTGTCTGCGGTGGGATAGAAAAGTAATAGGCCTACAAAATCACTCCTTATGCTGTGCTAGTGGGGCACTTGTAGCAGCAGGGCATGCTTTAGACATGCTTGGCTCTCAGAACTTAGGAAAACCAGCTTTTGTCAGGAATTCTGGCATTTTGCCTATGCCTTTAGTATAGGGAATGCAAGTGTGTCATGGCTGTTGTGCTTGCTAGGTTGGCCTGTTCATATACCCAACCATCTGACCAGTGCTTTGCACCAATAATTTCAGGTCAGCATGCTGGGAAATTCCTACTTGTCCTTGTTTGTGTGAGTTTTATAAATTGCCTTACTTTTCACCTTGGTATCTCAAACTTTATCTCAGTCTCATGGAGGGAAGTGGTAGGGGCCTCTCCTTGCTTTAGCACCAGAATTGGAAAAGCCAGCGGTTTGTACAAAAGTTTATTATGGAAAAAAGTCTGCCCGACAAAAACATGAGAGAGGAGCTGTTGAACAAATGAAGCAAATCTGCACAGCTTACAGTGTGATGCTTCAGAAAGTGATCTTCTCACTGTAATTGATACTACAAGTTTGATAAGTACTTGGCCATATGAAATGTGCTGCCTTTCAAATAAACTTCCCAGGTGTGTGCTGGGGAATCTCAACAGCAGGTGAGGCAACCAAGCCAATATTAAAATGGGATTTTTCTTCAGTTGCAGATTTATTCCTCCATTAGTAATTTCTTTGTAATTTCTTTTTTATGTGATATTATTCACCTTCCTTTTCTGCCCTAGTTGACACTAAAAGCACAGGAGATGATTGATACACAGTTATTAATGAAAAATGTTTTTAGATATCTCTTAAAGGTAAAGGGCAGACATCACAACTGGCATTTTAGACTTCTTACATAAGTGTGTATTCATGCAGCAGTGATGATATAGGGTTCCATTTTCTCTTGATTTATTTATTGAGGCTGATAATTTGTTTACTAGTTTGAGTATTTGTCTTTGGCTCTGACTGATATGGAATAGCATCCAGAAGTGGTTCTCAATCATAAGAATTATCTGTAAGCTGTTACTGTTTTCATTCTCAAAAAATATCGGATGGGGATGTGGTAATTGCTGATCATACTCTCAATGTTACTTTTTTCCCTGGTTTTTTATTCCTTTTGTCTTTCAGCACTTCTGCTTCCCCAAAATCCCCATTATCATCCATACTGTTGTTTCAGTGCAGCTTTTTTTTCAGAAATTTCAGCTCTTTCCACAGAGGCCGCTAATTGATGGTGACTTCATGTCCTTGGAAAAAATATATTATATATTGATAAAGCAAAACTGCTCTAACAGATGTCACTGCAGGTTACTCAAATCTGTCTGCTGGTCAAAGGATGATGCATGACCAAAGAATGTACTTCTTGCAGCCTTGCCAGTGTCAAAGCCAGTGTATGTGTAAGACTGGAATGTGTGTCTGGAAGGTATAGGCCTAAGCCTAGTCCCCTTTTTAAGTAGTGCTGTAAAGGTGAATTTATGCTCCGTGCTTGGGGCTGCTGAGAGGATGTGTTCCTTTCTGCAGACTAGCAGACTGAGTTCTTACTGCTTTTTTTCTTTTTACTGCCCCTACAGAGGCTGCAAGTCGTGCCATAGTCCAGTTTCTGGAGGTCAATCAAAGTGAAGAAGCAAGTAGAGGTTGGATGCTGCTCACCACAATCAATTTACTAGCTTCATCAGGACAGGTTAGTCTGAAACAGCAAAGTTACAGATAAATTATGGAGTGGAAGAGACAAAAGCAATAATAAAATCAGCTGCATGAACACTCACCAAAAGATGTAACTATATTCTGCTTTTCTGTGTGAAGATCCTCTTTCTCTTGTATTACCACAGGACTTATGCTTTAGCTCCTTATGGTTTCAGTTGCCTGAAAAAAAGAGTAGTTTTGGGACTTGAATTTATAATGTTCTTTTGAATAATGCATGCAACTTTTATTACTGCCCAAAGGCTTCTCTTGCATGCTGCTGCTTAGTGCCCCATGAGATTCATGTCACATAGAGCACCTAAAGAGTTCAGACCTTGAACTTTGCACACCTCACTGGAGGAGGGCCACAGCAGCTGGAAAAAGCAAGGCCAGCAGCAGTGGTGAATGGGGGCGGTAGTGAATCATTCCTGCCTCTGCTTCTGGTGCTGTGCTCCATCAGAGATCTTTCTCTGGCAGTATATTGGGCAGCTGTGTGGTTTGTTATTTCTGCTCCAATCTGCCTTTGTAATTCAGCACATCATTTTATCTCTGTTTTAGTATGTCACCAGCCTCCACACCAATTTGTCTTTTCTTCCTACTGATGCTTTCATATTTTCTACTACCTTGCTTCTTACAGCTCCTTACACCTTCTTGCCAAGTGAGAGCATAAATTGAAATGTCCTCCTCTCACTCCCATTTCTCCTACTACAAAGAATTGATAGCTGATGAGGGCTTGGCTGAAGGTCTTGTAATTAACTTGTTAACTTCTGTTGGCAGAGACTGACAGGTTTTGTTTCTGTCCTGTGCATTGATTGCTCTGAACTGTGGCTATGAGGTGCTGTTGTAATGTAAATAAATCATCCTATTTTTAAAATTACTGTTTGGATAGGCACTCAAGAATAGATGGTGAATCTGTACTGCTATGTCAACACATCGCCAAAGGTGTGAGAAAGAAAAAACAGCATTTCAATCAACTGCATTATTATGTTTGGAATATACAATATGCTGAACTGGTATTTTTTGCTGTGTTTTCTTCTTCCTCAGAAAACTGTGGACTGCATGACTACAATGTCAGTGCCTTCCACACTTGTTAAATGTCTGTATCTGTTTTTTGACCTTCCACACGTGCCTGAGGTAGTTGGAGGAGCACAGAATGAGCTACCTCTCGCAGAGCGCCGAGCGCTACTACAGAAAGTCTTTGTACAGGTAAGAAAGGTAAAATAGGTCAGGGAATTTGCAGGAGGAATGTGAATACTCCATGTGAGCAAAGTCTAGAAACTTTTCACTTGAGCCAGGTTTTACTTTTCCTTGATTCTTAAAAAACCGATAGCTAAGAGAGAGGTGGATTTTCCTGCAAGCACAGTTGAGGGTAAATTCCCACTCTTCCTCTGGTTTTTTGTCTTTGACAAATACCTCTTGCATAGAAATCTGTGCTGCTTTTCTGTACAGATATTTAAAAGAGCAACATGTGGACTACTATTCTGTTTTCATCTAACTGGTCCTAGTACTTGTTACCTTTGGCTGTTACTGATTGAAATAGATGTAAAAAAGGCTAGTATTGATAATAAAGTGGTGCTCTCAAATGAACTGACTGGAACGAGTGAGGTTTCAGACCTCCCCATCCAGTTGCAGACAGCCTCTCTCCAGTTTTCTGAGAGGGAGCCTGAGTTTTTCCTGCACGAGATGCAAAAAATCAGACATTTCAAAACATGCAGAAAAGGGAGTGCGATGTAGTAGCTTCACTTACACAGCTGCATTTTGTCTTGGTTTTGGTAATTAGGAAATTCAGACCAGGTGCCAGTTATTCAGGTAGGTTTGCAGTTTTGCTGTAGCCTTTCCTGACAAACTTAATTTGACCAAAATGTTATGGTTGCTGCTGTGCCAACAACCCATCAATAGCCTTCTTCCTGCATTAGGAAGGAATACAGCAGTTTTCCTCACAAGGCTTCTCCCTCAGTGCAGAATTTAAACCTGCAAATTAGGCAACTGGCAGATTCTCCAAGAATGGAATATTCTGGTATCCATGCAAATATGCTGTGTCAGCCAAAGAGATTTAAATTCTGCTTCCCAGTCTTCTGGTAAGCATTTTAAACTGAACTGGGACTTGAAATAACCATGTGTCACATAACCTTGTCTTGTGTTCAAAGTATAGAAACACACAAAGAGAAAACAGAAAATTACCTTTTTTAATGTGTTTCCTCACTGGAAGAATGTTTCACCTTTTACTAAGTCTAGGCAAAATTTTCAGTGATACAGGTACTACTGCTAGTTGTTTAATGACTTCCTATTTCAGATCCTAGTAAAATTGTGCAGTTTTGTGTCCCCGGCGGAAGAACTGGCTCAGAAGGATGATCTCCAGCTTCTATTCAGTGCAATAACCTCATGGTGCCCTCCCTATAACCTGCCTTGGAGGAAGAGTGCAGGAGAAGTACTAATGACCATATCTCGTCATGGCCTTAGTGTCAATGTAGTGAAATACATCCATGGTATGGCTCTTTCTTTGGTATTATTTATTGGGATTTTTTCCTGCTCTTCTTTCATAGTTTTCTTATTTGGGAAATAGGCATGAAAATAATAGGGAAGCTTCTAGGCTTTTAGTTTGGACATGTGCTAGTTTACATACAGATAACATTTCTGAGCTGTTATGTAGTGAGAGAGCTGAGTCTGTCTCATTCACCTTTCAGTTTAATCTGGAAGGAGAGTTTCATGTTTTGGTGTAGCATTCATGATAACCAAAAGGAAAGGCTTTTGGTAACTTCAGTAACTGCCTGTATTGAAAAACATTTGCTGTGAAGATGCATTAATTCTTAGCAGGCAGCTGTCTTCCTCCCCTGTGGTTCAGCCCAGCTTTCCCAACCCAAGGATGTTGTTTCTAGGGCCTGGCCCATGGAGGCTCTTTGCTTGGCTGAGAACCATACCTGTGCTGGATGGGTTTGGAGCCCTTATGTTTTCCCTGGTCTGTCACTGACTGGATTGCTGGCACTTCAGTCAGCCTGCATTTCTTCTGCCAGGCCCTCATCTTCCCCACCTTGCTTTACAGATTGAAGATTTTGTGCATTCTGAAGGCCAAGTTAAGTTAACTCATGGGCTTAATCCAGCCTGTAAGTCACTAAATGAATGAAGCATCCAGAATCATTCCAGTTTGTCTCCTGTCCATTTTTAAGACAAGTAGATCCTGGCTGTTGCTGGCATGGAAACTGTATAGGGACATTAGCTGGTTACAGATTTTGGTAGCTAATGAAAGCAGTATTTTAGTCATCATCTATCTTTGCAAGGAGTTGGTAAAAAGGGAGGTGCCAAGCTGGTTGACAACTTGCAGATGAAAACCACTGTTTGGAGAGGATATTAGCTGCCTGGAAGCAGCTTTGCATACAAATTATTCTTTTTGCACTAATTGAAAACCATATGGGTGTTTAGGTATGCAGGACTTGAGGTAAGAAATCTGATAATAGGGCTTCTAATATTATATTTAAGGCCTTTAGACTGAGGGGCAACATAGGAAGCCTTTGTAGTTTTTAATTGGACTGACTGTTGGAGTGAACTAACATCCTTACACATTTTAGCAGTGTACACCTACTGGAAAAGAAGAAACCCACAATTTTGGGTTGCTCACACCCTGAGAAACAAGTGGCTACAAGGCTCTATATTGATGGTTGATTGAATACATCACCCTGCTCTCACATATTTCAGAGAAAATTTCAGTCTGTTTTTTTTTTCTTCTGCTAGCAGTGTGTTTCCAATTCCAGTCAAAAAGATGTGAATGTACTGTATCACTCAAAGCACAGCGTAGTCACCAGTTGAGTGTTTTTAGGACTTAAAAGGTGATAGGCTTCTGGTGGGCTTTTGATGAGTGTAGAAGGTGTATGTATATGTGTGAAGCTGTTATTAAGTGCAACAAAGAAAATAACTGGAGTTTTGACTGTCATTTGGCGTGTTACAGTTGCTACCATTACTACTTCTCTATGGGCTTGATCCATAGAGGAGGGAAGCTGGCATGTGGAAAGATACTCTAGGTTCTTTAAAAAGTGAAATGGAGTTTTAGAAAGAAAGCCAGTAAGCATTACCTCTTTCTTTTTGATTAAAAAAGTGAACCTGACTTAAGAGATAACAACATCTGTCACAAGACTCAACTTATATTCAGGAAAAATTTAAGATATTTCATCATATGCAAAGGAGCATCTTTCACGCTCTCATGCTCTGATTTAACCTCTGAAAAATTTTGTTATCAGTCTAGCTAGAAAGATTTGTGCTTGTGTTGTGCATGCTGCAAAGCTAAACTAGCAAATAATTGAAGGGAGCATCTTTAAAACAGAGTGCAACTTAAAATCTCACTATAGATTTGAGGAAACTTTGTTACTGACCTACTGAACTGATGGAATGTGAGAATTATGCTGGGCAAGGCAACTATGTCTCTTTGATGCCAGCTAATGAAATGCCAACCAGAGAAGGAATAAGATGACAAGTTGTAAGGGTTTATATGTATGGATTTAATAACACTTCAAGTTAGTGCTTTGTATAACTTTGTGTTTTAAAAGAAAAAATATGGTTTAGAATTACTTACAGTTGCCATATTTGTCTTTTTATTTTGTTGAGTTATCTGGTCAGACTTTTTAGGTAAAAATTAGTATTTATCTACACAGTTTCCTCCTTACAAGAGTAAAGGTTGTAAAAGGGAGGAAGAGGTTGGCAAAAAGAGGTTAGGGTTCTGATCCAAAGCCATTTGAGAATCCTTCTCATCCTCAAGTAGTATTAAGTGTTCTGTGACAAGAGATACTTGAATTTTATTGCTGTGTTTTGTGTGTTGGTTATGCCTCTTGCTGTCATTAATGTCAGTAAAATCCTAAATTTATCCACTGCAATTCTTTTCAGAAAAGGAATGTTTGTCCACATGTGTCCAGAACATGCAGCAGTCTGATGACCTTTCTCCCCTAGAAATAGTTGAGATGTTTGCTGGACTTTCTTGTTTTCTCAAAGACTCCAGTGATGTATCCCAAACGTTGTTGGATGATTTTAGGATATGGCAAGGATACAACTTCCTCTGTGACCTTCTCCTCAGGTAGGCAAAAATGCTTGAAGAAATGTAGACAGATCACTGAGAATTTTTCAAAAAAAGTTTTCTTAATAAAGAGTAAATGAATAGATTTAAACAATAAGTGATTATAGATAATTATGGAATTAAAATATTAAGACCAAAACATTGAATTCTGTGTTTCTCTTCATTTATTAAACTACGTTGTTGAACTTCTTGTTCTTTAGTACTGGTTTATTACTAAGTGTTTCTTGCTTTGGAAAGATAGCAGTTGCTTAAAAAAACTGGTACTAAATATTTAGAGAGTATCCAGAACATAAAATTTTGGCTGCAACTAGTGATTTTTGAGTGGTTGGAGTTTGTTTTGTTTTGCCTAAGGGAGTGGTTTAGTGGTGGGCTTGGCTGTGTTGGGTTAACAGCTGGATTCAATGATCTTGAAGGTCTTTTCCAACCTAAATAATTCTATAATTATTGTCTTATCATGCTATCATAAGGAAAAATCCCATATGTAAATGTGGTGAATCCTATGAGGGAATAGGGTTTTTTTTCCTAATTAAAAGTACTTCTAAGCTGCTAATGCATTAAAAAATATGGTAATGAAAATGCCTGCCCAAAAAACCTTTGGTATGTGATTTATCCATGATCTCTTTTCTTTCCATGAAAGAAACTTCTTTAATTTTCTGACTGAGAAAGAAAAGAGTGTCTATTGCTTTATTTGTGTAAAATCTATGTAAAGTCTGTGTTGCTTTGTTTGAATATGAAGTTTTGAAGAAGAATGCTTAGCTGTTGCTATTGTAAAATATATATATTTTATGAATCCAAGGTACATACTGGGTAACTATAAGTGTACGCCTTATGACGTATATTTGGGTCAAAGATGCTTCAGACATTATTACTAAGAAATGCCAATGTTGTTATCTCCCTATTTTTGGTGTTAGTATGCTGAAGTTTGGCACCCAAATATTTGAACTAAATTTTCCACTACATTATATACTTCTTAGGGAGATTTCTGTTTGTTTTAAATGGATACCAGACATAGGCATGGCATTTGACATTTTTAATCACACTTAAAATTACTCATAAGTTACCTTTGGTGCCACAAAAGCTAAAGCACCTGTTAAGGAATTGTTATTTTTCTTGTTCTATAAGTGGAGTTTTGGAGTATGTTATATTCCCTAATGCATTAATTCAAAGTAGTATAATTCAAATGCAGTTGTTTTCCAGAAGCTGTCAGCCAGAGTTTAGGGAAAATATGAGGGGAACATGCTGTCATGTTACATGTTGAGGTACTAAAGTGATTCTCTGTAGATCAAGTGTTTTAAACAAATTCTCCCCTAAGCTTGCATATCCTTAGATCAAAGAATGGGGGATCCCTGCCAAATATATAGGAAACCTAGAGATTTGAATGTCTCATTGAAAAAGGAGGACACCTGGGATCATCAGGTGACATCAGTAAAGGTTAATAGCATAGGAATGTGTTATCCTCATTTCTTCCTGAGGGGGTTTTCTAGAAGAAAACAGTTCCTTGCAAAAAACAGTGATCTTGAATGAGCCCATGCATTGGTCAGTGATGGACGACAGTGATGTATTCTTCCTGTTTTGGCTCAAACCTGCCTACAGAGACTTGTTCACTCTGGGGCACTTTTATGATGATAACTGTCATGTGAGGGTATGAAATCTGGACACTGGGTCTCAAGCTGCAAAGAAGAAAGGCTTTGGAGCTGGAAAAGCAGAAGGATGTGTGAAGAAGGTGGCTCAGTAAGAAATTGCAGAAGATCTGTGAGGGCAGGAGGAGCACTTTGGTAATTTCATCTGGATGATGTGAAAGGGCATGTGGAGGATTAGTAGAATGATAATAGGTGAGCTCTGTGCTTCTGTAGTGGTTGTTTGCAGGAGGTTCTTGTTTGAAGGAGGTTCCTTCCTCAGCCACATCTGGCTGAGAAGATGGAGGATGCAGAATGAGCTGCTTGTGAAGGGCTCCCACAATCATTTGTCAGCAAGAAGCAAAACAGAGCTTGCACTGCCTGAGTCTATAGAAGAATGTGGACGCCAGTTTACTCCTGAGATCTACAGTTAGTAAATAATTAAACATGGTTTTGTTTGTGGTGAAGTGGCAGGAAAATGAGGATGGTGTTAGGATTCAGAGTCAGTTTTTAGGATTTGGTCTGATGGTGTGTTCCTGTCAGTAAATGGTTGGAATGGGATTAGCATTTCCATTCTCTTGTGTTCAAAGGTGCTAAGAGTTTGTAGTTCTAGTGGGCGTGCTTCATCCCATGCTTGTGAGTGCTAGGCCTTTACCAAGATACCATTTCATTAGCACAAAATATTCACTCTCAAAGTGGCAGATGTAGTCTAGCAAGTTAATTACAGATCTATTTAATTACAGACTATCCTATACTTTCCCTCTACAGTATCTTCATGTCTGTGAGAGGATTCTTAATGTAATTTTTCATGTCTCTCTGCTGACTGTTGAGTTCAAGGAGAGATTTGTGAGGTAAATTCCTATGGCAAATAACTCTTTGCTCTTTTAAGTCCAATGTTTGAATAATCTAATGGTAGGACATATGGACATGGAAAATACTGCAGGAATCAGGCAGTAAAATTAGTCTCTAAACTGATAGAACAAAACAGACCTTACTGAAGTGATTTGATTCAGATAAACTAGTGCTGCTAACTTGATCCTATTATATTTTCTTTAGGTTAGAACAGGCAAAAGAAGCTGAATCTAAGGATGCTTTGAAGGACTTGGTTAATTTGATAACTTCCTTAACAACATACGGTGTCAATGAATTAAAGCCTGCTGGTGTTACCACTGGAGTACCTTTCCTGCTACCTGGATTTGCAGTCCCACAGCCTGCAGGCAAAGGTGAGTCTGCTTTCTTTCTCTCTGTTTACTTTTTTTGTTGTTCTAAGTGCAAGTGACAAGATACAGAGCCTGCTGTGTATTGCACAAACCCTTTGCAACTAAGCCTAAGTTCTTTACCTAAGATTCTTTATCAAATACTCAGTTATTTTGGTCTCAAATATTTTATTTTGGGCTTGGTACCCAAAGAAGAAAGCTTAGGTCTTTTGTCTTTGAGGACAGGTCCAGCCTCTTCACTGCAGAGCTTGCAGAGCTGACAGTTTTCTATGTGGAGATTTGAAGAGATTATCTTACTGGAGAGATGCACTGATTTGATTTATAGTGTTTTAAGCTGCTCTCTTACTAAATTGATATGAAAGGCTGATGTGGCTGGCTTGATTTTTTTTTGGTGTTTTTTTTGGTTTTTTTTTTTTTTTTTTTTGTTGGTTGGTTGGTTTTTTGTTTGTTTGTTTTTGGGGTTTTTTGATTTTTAAATCCTTCCCCTTTTTCACTTTGCTTTCTGCTAGCTTTTGTCAGCTCAGGCAGATGTAACTTGTGAACTGAAATTGTTATTTCATCACCACTGTGATCAGAGCGATAAAATCTGTGATGTGGTTGAAACCAGTCAATTACAATTTGGAGATAAGGTTGAGGAAGTCTTGGGGGACAAAGGGTTGTATAAAAATAAACTCATGTTTCATATCCTGTGCATAAACTTAAAAATCAGGTTAGTCTTGTATGTAACTAAGGAGTTTGGAATTTAATAGTGACCGTAGAGCTACTTTGAACTTTTATGAGATATACCACTACACAAGAAAAGTTTATGCTAGGATTGCATTTACAGATTTATAGACTAATGAATATACATCCTAGGTTCCTTGGACAGTGACATCCTTTCTCTGGTATGGAGAGAGTTCATTGTTCTTAGAAATTGTTTTTCTTTTGCACTAAATTTACAAAGAAGGTGAACACTCAGAGTTTAATTTCTTCATGTCTTGATAATAATTTTTTTTAGGGTAATCAGCTTGTCTGGTACAATAATATGAGAGAACCATGGTCTGTTGCAATCTGCAAAAGAATTCTTTACCTTTGTGGTGTTTGTCAGGACATCTCTGTTCCTTTTACCTGCTTTTCATAATGTTTGAAAATTGTCTTTTTATGAAGACTTTGTTTTCTCAATTTACTAATTTCTCAATTATTTCCATTTAAATCATTTTAGTTCGTGAACTCTGAAAAGCTGGTTAGAATTTGGTTTCTTCAGGGGTCCTCCTAATAATCAAAAATAATTTATTAATCTACTTGATTGCCTGGAGCAACTGTTGATACTAAGTTAGAATATTAATACTTGTATCTGACACTATTATGTTCCTGTCACATTTAAGAAGTTCTAAATCCCCTCATTTGAACATTTTCATAGTAAAGAAAGCATGTGAATAAGTCCTTTTAGGAACAACTGTGTTATAATGTAACTAACATTCTTCCAGATGTGAAATTGTTCCAATCTTCTTTTACTAGGGAGTTTTCTCTTGCCTTCTGGAGAAATACTGAAATGGAAGCTGGGGAGGCTAGGCATGTAGTTAACTGCATTTACTGTTCAGTTGGGACAACTTAGTTTACAAAAATGAAGAGAGTAGTGTGCCATAGAGAATACATAATAAATAAGAATTTTTTGTTTATGAAAGGCTTTTCAAATCAGGTTAAAAGTTTGCATATACCTTTATTGGGAAAAAAAAAAGATTTTATTGTTAAAGCATCCTAAATGCTTTGTTTAGATTGTCTTTAAAGTTCTCACTCTTGATTGTGTATTTTGTTAGTTATATTTTATCATTAGTTGTTTTCTGTATCATGGGATCTGTCCATTGTGTCTTGTACTATTCCTACAGAAGTTTAAAAAGTTGAATTTAAGGCATCTTTTGAGTAGAATAATATCTGCCCATAGAAAATTTTGGGGCACACTCATAAATGATGTATTCTTTAGCTAAGTGCGTGAGATATCAGTCAACTTGAAGGTACTTACAAGATGAAGTGTGACTGAGTTTAAAGCTGTGAGATATTTGTGTGCTAATATTATAGCTACTTTATGCTTTACAACTCTTTCCCTGTGTTTTAATTCTGTAATTGTTAATAGTACTGGACCCTGCCATAGCTTTTTTTATTCCCAGCTGCAAGGGCTGTGTTCTGCGTTATGGAACACAGAACCTATCACTGTTGCTATAATGAGTTCTCCTATGGCATGGGTGCATCATGAGCCGGCTTTGTTTTGTCTCTAGGACTGTACCCCATGTCCATTTTAACACTAAATCAGTGTACTTATCTATTTTAAAGAAATTATCTTTGATCAGCATCTTTAGCTGCTTACATAAACTCTTACTACCAAATATATATTAAGATGCCATCTTAAAGAATAGTAGGTTGTGGAATTTGCAGTGTAAGTGGATGTGCAGAGGCTTTTTTGAAGTTAATTTTAATGATGTTTTTATTAAAAGTGACATCATACACTGTTATTCCTACTTATTAAAATGCATGGATCATGATTAATAAGTGTATTCATTGTTTATGATAATTAAGAACTTTTCTCTTTCCTTTTTCCTCCCATCCCACTTTATTTCCTGATTTAGGTCATAGTGTGAGGAATATTCAAGCATTTTCTGTCCTCCAGAATGCGTTTTTGAGAGCAAAAACCAACTATCTAGCACAAATCATCCTTGATGCCATCACGAATATTTATATGGCGGACAATGCCAACTACTTCATTTTGGAATCGCAGCACACATTGTCTCAGTTTGCAGAGAAAATTCCTAAACTTCCAGAAGTGCAGACCAAATACTTTGAGATGCTGGAATTGGTTGTCTTCAGCTTGAATTACATACCCTGTAAAGAACTGATCAGTGTGAGCATCCTTTTAAAATCCAGCACTTCTTTTCAGTGTAGCATCATTGCCATGAAGACACTCTTGAAGTTCACTCGTCATGATTACATCTTTAAGGATGTCTTCAGGGAAGTGGGGCTTCTGGAGGTGATGGTAAATCTTCTTCATAAATATGCAGCCCTTTTGAAAGATCCCACTCAGGCACTGAATGATCAAGGTAGTGTGTCCATTTCCATTTTTCTAATACTTGTCTTTTTTGGCTGGAAATACTGGAGTCTTGTATTTAAGAGAAAGGAGAGAGTCTGAACATGTACCTCAAGGCCTGAATTCTGCTGAGGACTGCTGTGCCATCTTAAAAGCTCATTGGAATTGCTTCTCTCAGTTTCTTGAGAGAAGCTCGAGGCTAACTTTAATGAATGATGCTGTATGAATGCAAAGTAGTACAAGCTTGTATTTTCCTTTCTAAATGATTTTTTGATGTACTGGTTCAATATTTGTTACTTAATGTGGAAAAAGTATAGGGACAATGCATACCATCAATGTTCTTCCTAACAAAAGGTACTTTGTAACTTTGTGTTTAGCCCCAGATTTGAAAAAATACTATAGAGTGCATATCTGAGCTCTTAATAGGAGACTTTTATAAGCTGGGTCTACATTTTTCTAAGCATTAAAAAAAAATAAATGAAGATGAGTTGTCTCCAGACTGGAGCATCTCAGATAAGCTGTAGCTGCTAGGCCTCCAAAGCAGGCTCTGCCACGTGCCATAGGAGCCTACATGCACAGACAGACAATTTTTTTTACATTCTTCATTCAAACTGCAGTCAAGCTTGTGTGCATCAGTGACATTTTTAACCATAACTGCTGGATGTTTCACCTGGATTTAATAGTATGAAGCTTCATTAGTGAGTGATAGCTGTAGATTAGTTGCAAAGCTTTGCTCCCTTCAACTCCATTGGAAAACGCATCCGTTCTTATATTCCTGTAAATAAATGGATGAAACTGTCATCTAATCAGGGTGCTACCTGGGTGCACATGTCCTTGTGTTGGGGTTTACCTTTTATTAGAGTAAGTTAAAATAACCAAAAACCTACCGTTTTTCCTGGAGTGTTTCTCTGTGCGTACTATGCCAATTGCAGTGTTGGTCTGCTACACCTGTTAAGCAATCAGCACGTTTGCTGTAATTATGTGAGTGTAGTTTTGTGGGTTTTCTGCAGAGTTTCTCTTTTCAGGTACTGAAAACTGAACAAGAGCAGATGCAGTTAATCTTCAACTGGTGGTGTTTTGTGGCTTGAGGAAACAATAGCTGCAATGTCAGGAGCTCACAATGCTCTAAAACTTCAGTTTAAATTATTGTCTTTATAAAATTAACTTTTCATATGATTCATGGTTAAGCTTTCCCAGGAATGCATGTGTAGATTAAATCGCAGCTTGCTTTGGAAAATTTTTGGGCTGCATGCTCACTGGAGAAGCAAAGAAAATAAAAGTGTTGATGGAAAGTATTAAGAAGCATCTTTGAAAAGAGTGATATTTTCTATGACTTTAGCTTCTGAATTTTTTTTTGTAGTGGATTCAAGAAACAGTTCATTTGAGGACCAAAAGCAGCTGGCTTTGTTGGTTATGGAGACCCTGACAGTACTACTACAAGGATCAAACACAAATGCAGGTGAGTGAAGAGATTGTTGTCAAGATATGTATAAAGAAAATCATGTCTTGACTTTCTATCTTCAGGCCAGTATTCAACTACACTGAAATACACGTTCTCTCTGGCCAAGTTTTCCTAGCAAAGAGAACAGACAGCATAGCCTAGAGTGCATAAAATAAGGAGAACAAGATAGTGTTTAACTTAAATTTCTTTGGTATTGTTTACTTGAAGGCAAACACCAGACCCATCACTCTTCAACAGGTCTATAATAATTCATGGTAGTGTTTGTAAGACTGTTTGGATATTCAAAAATTTAAGCACATAATTAGAAATGTAGTTCAGTGTTCAGTGTCATGTCTACTTAATGTAATGGCTGTACCTTTAGTTAAAGATCTTTTTTCATTTATATTAAAGAGTTATTCCCAGTCAATATGTACAAACAGGGCTCTGTTACAGTTGTCCTTTTGTAAATGTAAGGCAGTTCTGTATTATAATTCATTAACCAAGACTTAGTGATTTTGAGACTGTGGTAGCATCCATCTGCCTTGCAACAAACCCTTGACTGCTGTTAGATGGCATTCCTGACCTCACCTAGGAAGCATCAGTCAGCCATCAGGACCTCCTTGCTGCTTCTCAAGACTGATTTAATATCTGAATATCCACTGGAGAAACAACAGTGGGAGTGTAAAAGACATCAGCACTTTGGGATGATGCCACAGATGATTTTTCTGAGGAATCTTGGAGAGTTCAACGGCCTCATTTCACCAGTAGCTCTCCCAGTTCTGGAGTAGGACAGAGCATACAGGACGAGCTGAGAAACTATTTCTCGAAGAGTTTGGCTGCTGTCTGTACTGGGATGTGAGCGCAGTGGCGCTGTATCCAGAGGCCAGCAGGGGTTATAGGTCATCACAGAAGCATAAGTAGGCACAGCCTTGCAGTGATTCATACCACACTCAGTGCTTGGTTTCTGATTTTAAACCAATCTCTCTGATAAGCTTTCCAGAGTATTGCAGAACTGCCAACTACATTTCAACAGGAAATTTGGATGTCAGACCCACACAGGTTTGCTGGATAGTTGAGAACCTACACTAAGAGTGGGAGAAACATAAAATGTTATCCCAGTCTCTATGAAAACCTGACCACAAAGGAGATGGGCTTTACTTCTGAAGGGGAGTGCAACAAGCTCGTCTGTCTCAAGGTCTGAGGTCTCTCCTTTTGCACTGAATCCATCTCTGATGCAAAGGACATCAGAGAAAGCAGGAGACAGGAAATGGATAATGGGATTCATGTCAAAGGATCCAAAGGACATCAGAAAAAGCAGGAGGCAGGAAATGGAT
The DNA here is from genome assembly GCF_037042795.1 of Molothrus aeneus. Lineage (NCBI taxonomy): Eukaryota > Metazoa > Chordata > Aves > Passeriformes > Icteridae > Molothrus > Molothrus aeneus. Next base: position 13,848,644 of record NC_089649.1, read on the forward strand.
AGTGGGATTCATGTCTGTGTATATATATGTGTGTGTATATATATATATATGTTAGAGGGAATCAACTTATCAACTTGTTAATCCTGAACTTGGTCATTTAAGCTGCTCTTTGAGTTTATCATCACATGGAAAATTATCCCTTTTGATGCAGTAATGCAGCATTGATCCATTTCCCCAGTCAGTTTTCATCTTCAGTAATTAACATAAGAGCAATGCTCTAGGTCCTGACACTGTACTAAACACACATTATATATGCCATATATATACACTTTGGGGTTTGTAATGCTTTCAGAATCAATTTTCTTATAATTTTTGGTTATCACAGTAGCCAGCAAACTTGAAAAACATTGTTTGACTTATGCTTAATCTGTACAGGGATAGATCTTGTCACAAAAAATCTGCAGAATCTTACAAATGATGTGGATAGACTGAACCACTTCTCAACCAGTGCTCATGCCCAGAAACATCCCCGTTATATTTTCAGTACATAGTGCATTTAGGTCATTACTAAATGTAAGATAACACTACCCTAAACCAGAACAGTATATGGTCCTCACAAAACACGGAGGGTTTGGTACATTTTTTATTTCATCCTGAGACCCTTTGACCTCTAGCATGTAAAGAGTAACTGCTGTTGGAGAAACAGAATTATTGAGGAAATTCTTAGTGCTGACCTCCATCCTTGTACACAATGCCTTGAGTGAAAAATTTTGTCAGAAGACATTGAAGTTCTATTTTTGTTTGTGTTAGAGGAGGAAAAATAGTAGTAAATCATTTCACATCCATAGAGCTAAAACTCTGCCCTTTATTCTGTAGAAATGAAAAGTAACACTTTTGGTGTTGTTTTGTTGTAATTATTTGCCACTGTTTTTATTTTGCTTACTCTTAAAAGTGCTTACTCTGCCACCCTCTTTCTGAGCAGGCATTTTCAGGGAGTTTGGTGGTGCCAGGTGCGTGCACAACATTGTGAAGTATCCGCAGTGCCGCCAGCACGCGCTGATGATCATCCAGCAGCTGGTGTTGTCACCCAGTGGAGAGGATGACATGGGCACCCTGCTGGGGCTGATGCACTCGGCCCCACCTACGGAACTGCAGCTCAAAACTGACATCCTAAGGGTAGGTGAAGGGTTCTTCTTCAGCACTCTTGCTCCTATGGTGCGGTTCCAAGAGAGAAAACACTGAGAAGGGGGTTGGATTGAGCTGGATTGGATGGGTGATGTTTAGGTAGTATGTAGATTGTCTCTGGAGTTGAAATACGTATATTTGATCCATGCTTTTATTTTTCCTTTCTACCATCTATATCCATGGTAGGCTTCAGAACTGGAGCTGTAGGCTAGTGAATATGTTTTTAGTGTCATCACATTTGTGGATAGAAAATTAGGTTCTGCAGTTAGGATAATTTTCCCTGGTGGGTTCTTACTGAGTTAAAAATAATGGGAATACAAACAAAAAAAAAGCAAGCAAGTAACATACATTTATTTTCAGCTCTGACTTGCATTTTCTGTGGCATCTTATTTTACCAATTTTTATCTATGAATGCTGAAATAATTAATATAAATGCAAATTGTAATGATCATAGTAGAAGATAAAGCTGAAGAACTTGCTTAAGCAAAATAATGGAATAGTAAGAAAGTAAGGCTGGGAGTGGAGGAAGAAGCAAGAAAACTCTTGTCTGTTTCCTGTTGTATTAGGTATTTCGTTTGCTAATCTAGACCCACAATTTCTCCTCAGAGTAGTTAATGTTATTTTTTAAATTGACAAAATACTGATTTATTTTAGGGTAGAAAAGCTGAGGCAAATAGTAGAAAGCAAATGAGTCTTAAAGAAGAGGACTCAGGCATCTAGGTTAATTTCTGTTCAAAGGAGCTGTAGTATTTCTCTGGCAGATGAACAGCTTCATATTATTCCAAAAGACATAAAGAAAAGCTAGTAATAAAACTATTCATTTTCTGTGTAATGTCTGTGAAGGTCTTGAGCAATTTTTGAGCATGTGTTATTCACCATACCTACGGGGAAAGAAAAGATATTGGAGTTCCCCAGAGGATTTAACAGAAAATCAGGATTTCTGTCTTTCCCTTGACCTGTTGTACTTGTCCTCCCTTGATGCTGTTCTCAGACGTTTTGGTTATGGAACTGACAGCCCAGAACAGTGTGGTGATGTGTCTCTTACTGTTTGTTCAAGTTTGTCAAGAAAGGAGATGGTGCCTTCAGAGGAATGACAGTCTTGCTATTTCACTACCTATCTTCTGAGTGCTTAAAAAAGCAGCTTGATTCTGAAGAAGTAAACTTTCAGTCATGGGAAATTCTCCCTGGCCTATTTTTCTGTATCAGTAACATTTTTCTGTTGTTTATGATGCTTTCTGTAGGGAGACTTTTTCTTCTTTATTCACACGTCGTTCAAACTTCCCATGACAGGTATCCTTTTCATTTGTTTTTGGCTGTATGGAGGGGCTTCTCTGCCTCCTGATTTCACAGATAATGAGTATTATTCTCTAGTACCCAAGTTCATGTATTTTCTGCTGTTTATACCATGGCTTTGCATTTATTTGTTCAGCAAGTAAGGTTTTATCCACTTTCGTTTCTCTCTACGGCTTACTTTTGAGAAGAAACTCTTAAAATATAGTCTCAGTCTCAAGTCAAAGATTTATAGAGGAAAGCTAAAAATAAGTGGGCATATTTGGCTAATTTTTACTGCCTGAATTTGCTAACTGAGTTGTTACATTTGAGTTCTGTTGTGGATTCATAGCTGCCAGGTCTTTCCGCATTGTTGATTTCTAGGGGACTGTTAGGATGCTCCAAGGTTTGGAATTCTCATTGCTGAAAGAAGTAATTTGCCTTCTCTTGTTTGAAATTGTTTGTGAAGTGAGATGGCAGAGAAGATTCCTTTCTAACAGAGATACTCTCCACCTAGTCACTAAGAGAATTATTTGGCAATTTTGGGTTCCATTCTGGGCTTGGTCAGGTCTTTTCTGTTGGAAGGTAATTTCTTATTTCTAAATAAGGGTCAATGTTCTACTTTGCCCCCTGATATTTTTATTTATTTTGTAAACTTTTGAGTTATCAGAATTTTTGTAGTAAAAGTGGACCTTCAGAGATTTCAGGCATTACCAAGTTCTGACAGACAAGTGACACGAGGATTTTACTGCCACAACAATGTTTTGTGAACAAAAATGTTCCTACCTTTTCCCAGGCTGTTTGTAATGCTGCTGCTTGTTGTTGCTGTTGTTTCCCTGTTTTGATTGTTTGTTTTGTCCTACAGGCCCTACTCTTGGTGCTGAGAGAGAGTCACCGCACAAGAACTGTTTTTAGGAAAGTTGGTGGATTTGTGTACGTCACATCTTTACTTGTTGCCATGGAAAGATCTTTGTGCTCACCACCTAAGAATGGCTGGGAAAAAGTAAACCAGAACCAAGTGTTTGAACTGCTTCACACTGTGTTCTGCACATTGACTGCAGCAATGCGCTACGAGCCAGCCAACTCTCACTTCTTCAAGACAGAGATCCAGTATGAAAAACTGGCAGATGCTGTTCGATTACTTGGCTGCTTCTCAGACTTGAGGAAAATAAGTCCCTTGAATGTCTTCCCTTCAAATACACAACTGTTTCAAAGGCTTTTGGACGATGACCTAATATCCCTGGATTCTGTGTCACCTACTCTAAGACACTGCAGCAAACTTTTTATTTACCTCTACAAGGTAGCAACGGATTCTTTTGACAGGTATGGCCTTTGCTTTTTTTTCCCTTCCTTTTCTTTCATCTTCTCTGCCTGCCCCACACTAGTGTTCCCCAGAATAGTTCTCTTCAGATACCTTCATTGCTTTTGTATTTCCATTTTAATCTACTTCTTTCTTCCTTCACTCCACTGAGAGGAGGATAAGGTGTTAACATCTGACCAAATAATGACTTAGCTTGCTGGTGTTCTCCAGGGTGTACAGCATTCTCTCTGATGTTGGATGTTTTTATCGTGGCTGCAGTTAAAATAGAGATATCAGTTCATGGTTATATTTGATGTGTTGAAGCAACCTGTTGGTTGATAGGCTGACAGGTTGCATTATCATAATTAGAAAAACTATGCTTTTACTAAGTGAAATGAAAATTTGGTTGTTGAATGTCATACCTTAACTTCATGTTTCATTTGATATGGAACTTTAAAGTAAATGATTAAATAATACCATGATTAATTTAAAAACATAGGATCATTTAGGCTGGAAAATACTCTTAAGATCAGGTCTAACTCCAAGTTTGGCACTACTAATCAACCACTAAACATGTCCTTCAGTGCCACATCTACATATCTTTTAAAGACCCCTAGGGATGATGACTTAACTCCATCCAAGGGCAGCCTGTTCCAATGCTTGATAAACCTTTTGGTGAATTTTTTTTCCAAATATCAAATCTAAACTTCCCCTGGTTCAACTTGAGGCCATTTCCTCTAGCCTTTTGGCTAGTTATTTGGGAGGAGAGGTGGACGCTCTACTGCTATGACCATCTCCCAAGTAGTATTAGAGACTGATAAGGCCTTCCCTGTGCCTCTTTTTCTCCTTGCTTGCACATAAGATGAACATCTTGTTTGGCATGGATTTGCTTGTTCTTTAAAGTTTTAGGTAGTCTGTAAATTATTGTTTTTTTTAATTTAAATGGGAGACACTCCCAGAGTGAAACAACTTGAATTTAAATTGTAGTGAGACTCAAAATGAACAGAAATGTGTTTTAAAGGTTCAAAATGACAACAAAACTTTGTGAAATATGTATTGAAGACTGGCTTGTCTTAAAGTACTTTTTGCCACAATTTAAGGTACAAAACATGAAACACAAACCTAACCTTTGTATCTGGGACCTTCAAGCTATTTATACCCCAGCCTTTGAATGTATGTGACCCTGTTATAATAAGATGGGCCATCTTGCCCCCAAAGCAAGAGATCTTAGTGCTTTTCTTTTCTTTAATGAAAATTTTAACAACTAACAAACCAACAAAAAAACCACCCTAACACACTCTCGCACTCACACTCTGACATATTCACCAAAAAGCCAATTTCAGAAATCAGTTTAATTAATCTCATTTTGAAGTGTTATTAAAGCATTCAGGTAGCAGGAGGACAGTTTGTATTAAGAGTGTGTTACTCATACTTAGAAGTTGACACTGGCTAACAGTAGAGAATGAGGGAACAGTGGGGTAAGTAAATCACATGGTGATGTTGCATAAGATACCTCACGAAGTTCCCTTTTTTTTTTTTTGGCTTTTATTTTCAGTGATTTTTTTCTTCTTTAAATTTTCTGTTCATCATTCATTATTGAATTTACATTGACTTTATTTCTTATTCCTGTTGGTTATATCTAATTTACTGAAGCTTTACTTCTCCTCTGAATTTCTGCTGTTGAGCGCTGAAAGATGTTCTGCTTTGCTGGTATCTCAGCAGAGCACTGAACAAGCACTGCAGAGTCACACCACAAGACCTCTGCACACTTTGCATTTCTGTGTGTTCACCTGAGGCTGTCGTTCAATTTGTCCTTTGTCATCCATGTTGTTTCTGAAGGGTGGATCCAAGTAACTATTTTATTGGTGCTTTTGTAAAACTAACAAGCTTATGGCCTCTGGTTTCTTCTCTAACCTCTCTGTCCTACCCCTGTCTGTTTTGTCTGTAGTCGTGCAGAACAGATCCCTCCTTGCCTGACAAATGAGACTTCTCTCCCCTCTCCTTGGGGTACGCCAGCTTTGTCCAGGAAAAGGTACCGACCCTTCAAAGAGAAGCTGATCTCCTTTCCAATTTTTCTCTCTTGCTGTTGTGTTTCTTCGTTTTGGGGGAGGGATGTTTCTCTTAAATTGCTATTCTGAGGAGTGCATTTCCACTTGTGTGTTTACTGGATAAAAAAAATGTAAAGGCATGTTTCATAGTGAATCCTAGGCAGTGATGAGATGAGAGATGTCTCCAGATTTCCATAGCACTTAAAGTTAGACTTGTGTTTCAAAACCAAACAAAGCCTAGTATAAGAAATTATCTAAGGGAGGTATATATCACACTCTCAGGAGCAGTTCAAAGGGATTCAGACTGTGCTAGTACATCAATGAATACAGCAGGATTTCTTTTTTCCTGACTAATTTTTCAAGGAAGCTTACTTTTGGTGGAAGGTGGATGCTTGTAAAGGTGCTCATTTGTTAGTAATTGCAGAGAATAAAAGGTAAAGAATGAACCTGTCAGTACTTGACTACCAAATCATGTAGAGACATGCTGAATTAAAAGGTTTGGAAAGAAAGCACAAATGGCCCAATTCAGAAATCCAAGCACCTGCTTTCACTCCCAAGCTAGTCTTTTCTTATGCATCTTAATGTGTCTGGTAGACTTTAATATTTTTTTAAAATAAAGGTTACTCTATGAACAGTGTTATTTACAGGTTTGTGCAAATGCAAAAAAAAATTTTCCTGGAGTCCCCAGGGAAGGGAGCAGCCCTTTTCTATCTACAGATGGAAGTTAGACAGAGATTTGCTTTTGAGAGCTAAAAAGGCATTTGAAAGACACAGGGTTATCTGACATGCAGGTGCCATGTGTAGAAAATACGATCATTATTGATTGGTATACTGCTTAAGATAGGCCATCAAGCTTCATGCTTGGAATGTAAAATATTTTGCAAAGGAAAACAACCAAAGATGCTTTTGGAAACTGATTTGAAAGGAATGCTTATACTAAAGCAGGTTAATAAAGAGAACCTTTTTTCTTTACTGAGTGATGTTACCCAAGTCATACCTGGGTATTCTACAGGGGTGGCTTGGACAAAGGCACCTACCCAGTAACCCAGAACCACTTGATTGTAATTTCCTTTCTTTTCTAACACTGAGGCATTTAAGAACAAACATTATAGTTTACAGAGAAAAACCTTAGCTGCCAAAGTATTTTCCCTGCCATTTACTCTGAAGAAACATGTGAGAAAACAGTGTGTCCTGTGGAGGCTCTTTACAGCTTCAGCCCTGCATTAACCTCTAGTGTTGCAGATTGCCCATCCCTTTGCTACATTTTGCTGTTCTCCCAGGTGTAGGTGGCAGGGCTGCTCAGGTTCACTGAATTACTCAAATACACAGATATGCAAAGACTTGCAGCAGAACGCAAGCAGTGCCTGCCAAACAGGAGCTGATTCCAGGGTGTGATGAACAAGACTGCCAGATGGGTGGCTGACGCAGCCTGGAAATTAAAATATAAATATAGCTATATATGAATAGATACATTAGGCTTCCCTTGGGTTTTTTTGTGGTACTGAAAATGCAAGCAGTTGCTTGAAAACCCAAGGTAAAGATTGGGTAGTTTAAAAAGTCATTATCCATGTGGGGTGCTTGCAGCAATTCAGGTAAGCTCCAGTACAGTAATGTAGGTACTTGCTGGGGTTAAGTGCTTTTGAAATGGATTTTCACAAACAAAAAAAGCCTTTGGATTGTTACAAATTGTGTAAGACTCAAAGTAAAAGTGGACAGAAAGAATGATCGCGCTTGCCTGGGTGACTTTCAGATCCTTTCTGAAAAGCATGTTTTAAGTTAAAAAAAAAAAAAACCTAGGCATTCCAGAAAGTCTGTTTGAACAGCTGTCTGCTTTCTCACAGCATCATGTTTGTCATTCCTAGTGAATTCAGTGCCAGTGGCTGTGATCTTTCTGCTTTCAAAAATAAGCAGCTTGGGGTTTGTAGTCCAATATTATTTTTTTTCTCCTCCTAAATGTCAGATACAGTCAAATTCTGTCAAAGTTGACTCTTCCCAGAGAAGTGTTTGCTCTTCTCTTACTGTTTTCTGTCTCCTTTGCTTTGCATCCCTGGGATCCTCCCTTGTTGTGGCCTAGTTTTCTGCCTTTTGACTTGTAAGATAGATGCCTGAGGGAGAGCCCTCTGTTGTTTGGCTAAAAGAGCAAGCAGACACTGTGCACACAAATAATTCTTATAAACAAAAATAGCACAGTTCTGGTTTCTCACACAGTCTAGAATAGTTTTAGATGCACTGATATGCTAATATTATTGTCTCTCAGACATGTCTCAAAGCTGTATTTTCCTGTGGAGTGCTGCCCTCCAAGTGTTCTCCTTTATGGAAGCAGAGTAGGTGGGACTCCTGCAGCATGTGTTGGGATGGCAGTACATGGCTGTCCTCCCTGTTACCTGGAATGCATTGTTTTTCCACACCTGTGTAATTTGGATCAAGAACTACAGCTTTTTCAACTCTTTGATTGTTGTAAATTTTAGCAGAAATAAGCATTTTCTCTTTTTTTTTTAAGGACATTTTAGTACTGACAGGGTAAAGTAGAGATATAAAGTAGAATGTAGCTTTGACTTTTTAGCCATTATTTTTAAAAAGTTTATGTAGTGATCACTCTTGGGGAATGATATGCAGAGGGTTTATCTGCAGTAAATCTTACTTATTTCTTTCCAGATCAAAATGCTGGTGTAATTTTCATCAATAATTATAGCTAATTATATAACTAAAGTTATATTAATTAATTTCTCTTAAATTATATATTTTATTAAATTAGATTAGACATACAGATGCATGTCATCTTGTGTACACTGCCTTTTTCCATTATCTGCTTCTTCTTCTTCTTCCTTAAAGGAGGCATATAAGAATGTGGAAGTATGGCTAAATTAATTTATTGCAAGTTCTACCCTGACCCATAGAACTATAACATTTAATTAATATTTTGGAAGGATTTTGTAAGATCTCTTTTCTTTTTTCTGTGTAGAGATATCTTTACAAGCTGGTTTTTTTTCCCTCCTGAATTGATACAATTTCTCCATGTATATGGAAATGTATATGAAAAAACTAAAAATTGAAGGTATTTTAAAATTACGTGAAAAACTTTTAATAATATATGCTTTAAAAAAGAATTCTTCCGTAGTCTGCTAACAGGAAGCCTAGTCTGGACTGTATTGCCTTTTCGGTTGTGTGGAATGTTGCAGTCCAGGTGGTTTGAGACCAGGATCATATTTATGTTTGTGGCTCACAGTGAGCAATGTTTTTGTTATGTTCTCTGTGTACTACCATGTCTTAACCTCATAATTTACCTGACAAGGTGAATGTGATAGTGCAGATCAGTGTGCTTAAAAGTAAAATTTGTACTTAAAAGTGGGCAGAATGTCTTAAGGAATGGATTTTTACTAGACTTATGAGAATTCTTAAATATAAATGGATATTTAGGTTTTTTAACTGCATCCTGTAAAACTTGCATTGAGATGCTCAAGGTGACAGTGGAAAGAGGGTGCAGATTTCTCCTTCAGATGAAGAGCAGTGCTTTTAGGATGCATGAGAAACAATTGCCTGTGTTCCAATCTCTGCAGTAAGTCAGGGCAGAGGCTTGAGATAACATCTCTTTGTGATAGTATTACCAGTTGTTACACTGTTCTTAATTCCATTCATTTTTAAAAGCAACAGTGAAGCCTTTCTTACCTGCTAGATGTTTCCATAAGTGGTGGAGCTGACAGAGAAGTTTAGAAAATTAATGGCTTAAGGGTTTGTAAAAAACACAAGAAAAATTCATTTAGGGAGATCTTTTTCTTAGCAGTTGGTTTTAATAGAATTGCCATATTACTTTCTGTTTCCTGTAAGCATTAGCTAAATGAGTAAAGCATTGGTAATCTAATTTTTCTTAAAAACTCTCTTTTGAACAGTACTCTTGGGTTGTTCAGGTGCCAAGTTTTTGCTGATCTGCCATAAAGCTTTTCAGTAGGAACCTTTTTATTGGAACATTATTTATTGAACCAGTTTTCCAGCCAGCACAAGAAGATTGTGCTGTGCTTCTTGTTGTCCTGTTTTAGGCTGAATAATCTGATGTCTCAGCCTTCCCCCACAGATGTGTTTCTTGCTGGGGGATTGGGCTTGATGGCTATGTTTAGGGCAGAATTGTGTTTGCAGCCTTCCTCATTTCCCATCTATGTCCTGTTTTTCCCAGGAGAAGGAGGTTGCCTTGTTGGAAGTGTCTAAAGGATGAGGAACAGCCAGTCTCAAAGTCTTAACTTGTGTTAGGGTCAGGGTTTGAGTAAATTTCTGTCACTGAGAACAGAAACGAGGAAATAGTTCTTTCAACTGATATGATAAGAAGAAACCCTTCTTGTTTTGCTGTATTCAGTTGTAAAATAAAGGATAATATGTGATCATCAAAAAAATTTTTTACACAGAGTTTGTTCTATTTCTTCTTACAAATAAGTGTATGATAAATACTGTGGGCTATGACGATTTGGGTTGGGGTTTTTCTGGGTTCATGGATTTTTTCTTTTGGGGGTTTCTTGTGTGTTTTGGTTTTCTTTTTTTGTGGTGAGCATGAGTCTTTCAATCTCGCTTTTGCTTCTAAAGCACCATCTTGAAAGCATATGTTCAGTATGCTGCTCATGCTGTTTGTGTGTTGAAACCCTTGCTGAAAGAAGAGTGGCATCAAACTGATATCTCCAGGAGTTTCAATGAAGAACATGTTTGCATTTCTCAGCACCAGTGGTTGCTTCTAAGTCAGTGTGTCAAATCCTCTTTTCCCTGGATCAGACTAAAGCATCTTCATGCAGAACCAAATGGCTGTAACAGTCATGGAAGGCCTAGGAACATACAGATTGCTGGCATGAGCACAGAGACCACCCTTCTATTCCCCTAGGCCGATTAGAGATTGCTGAGAGTTTTGTGATAGTACATTTCATAATCAGTTGTTAATGAAAAGCAAATGGGGAGACACATGCAGAGAACAGGAGCAGTGGTAGATTGCTCACTGCAGTTGTTGTGTGCTGCCACTGCAACTAGAATAAAAAGAGGGAGGCAATAAAAACAATCTCTTAATTCTTGAAACTGTGTAGCACCTGGGAAAGACACTTCCAAATTCAAGAATAGTTGAGAAACTGAAACTTCTCCAGGCTGTCTTTAGGGAAACATGCCCAAAAGGTTTGAGAAGAGGAACTCTTGTCTAACTGAGGGAAGAGAAAGGAAAAGGGAGTAACATCTATAGGCCAGTATAATTTTACAGCTGTTTGAAAAATGCAGAGCTTATAATGGCTGGGTGTTGTAACCATGGGATGTTTTCTGTCCTGCAGGCACACATATCATTCTGTTTCAACACCTCCTGTTTGCCCTCAGAAAAACATAGCTGATGTGAAACTCCAGACAGGACCCACATCCATACAAAGCTCTGATGCAGTCATTATTCACCCTGGTGCTATGCTTGCAATGCTGGATCTTCTGGCCTCTGTTGGATCAGCAACACACCCAGAGGTAAGGGAAAAAAATGTGTGGTCTGAAGCTTTGGGAGTTGCTGGGGGAAGGGATGGCTGTGGGAAATAGGAAAGCTGGTGATGTCCTCTCATTTTGTACTGAAAAACTAATATATTTCCCAGGTTGAGTTGTATAACTGGTGGCATAGAGATCTGAAAGAAATTTCTTTATTTCATGGGCTTTCTTTTGTTTATCTCTTTCAAACTCTTGTAAGTAATGTAAGTTTAAAGAAAGGTCTGAAGTGGCCATCAGATAAGTTTCCAAGCACTGTGATTAATTCATGTTTTCCCTGATTTATTTGGTATTAATGCATACTGTGAGGACACAGGACTGAACATCATATCTTAGGCTATGCACACTGTTTGAAGGAGCTGGAATATGTTCTAGTTCTAAAGTTGTTCTAGTTAAAGTTCTAAATATGTTCTAGTTCTAAGTTATACTGACTGCTTTGTACAATTCCCAACCCAAAATGTCTTTGAATGTGAAGGATTTGTTGGACATTTTTGGAAGTTGCTTATGTATTTTTGTTTGAGATGTCTTCCCTGAAGAATACTTTTTATTTAAAAAAAATTAAGAGTTCTGAAAGCTTGCAAGAATTACTAGATTCTTCTTTCTTGGTCTCTACTGGTGTAGTAGAAAGCGTGGTAACTTTCTGCCTTCATGACATAAATTTGACAAGTATGTTGCATATATCTTTAGTTTTGTAGAGGTTATGGTGGTCGTGAGGAGCAGAATGAAGCCCATATAATCCAAGGGGAAGTAGTTAGCAACCTGATACACAAGTTAAACATTCACAAATCGATAGGGCTGGTGGAATCTGCCCAAGGGTGCTGAGGAAGCTGGTGGAAGTGCTCACCGAGCCACTTTCCATCATTTACCAGCAGTCCTGGCTAATCAGGAAAATTACAGCTGGCTGCAATTTAGTCAATGTGATGCCCATCTACAAGACTGGCCAGGAAGATCAGGGGAACCACAGGCCCCTCAGTCTGACCCCGGTGCTGGGGAAGGCTTTGCAGCCGATCATTACACATCCCATACTGCAGCACGTACAGAACAGTTGTGAAATCAGGCCCAGCCAGCATGGCTTTATGATAGGCAGGTCCTGTTTAACTAACCTGGTCTCCGGTGACAAGGTGACCCTCTTGGTTGATGAGGGAAAGGCTGTGGATGCTGTTTACCTGGACATTAGTAAAGCTTCTGACACTGTTTGCCGCTGCATTCTCCTGGAGAAACTGGCTGGTCGTGGCTTGAGTGGGTGCACTCTTTGCTGGGTTAAAACTGGCTGGGTGGCCAGGCCCAGAGTGGTGGTGAATGGAGTTACTACACCCATCTGGCAGATGGCCACCAATGGTGCTCCCCAGGGCTCAGGACTGGGCCAGATCTGTTTAGTATCTGTGTTGATCTGCATGAGGGAATCAAGTACACCCTCAGTCAATTTGTGGATGGCACGAAGTTCAGCCAGAGTGCTGATCTATTGGAGGGAAGGAAGGCTCTGCAGAGGAATCTGGACAGGCTGGATTGATGGGTTGAGGGCAGTTGTGTGAGATTGCCAAGTGCTGAGCCCTGCTCTTGGGTCACAACATCCCCAGGCAGTGCTGCAGGCTGGAGTGGCTGGAAAAGACCTGGAAATACTGGTCTACAGTATGAGCCAGCTGTGCCCAGGTGGCCAAGAAGGCCAATGGCATCCTGGCCTGTATCAGCAAGTGTGGCCAGAAAGACCAGGGCAGTGATCATACTTGGTACTGCTGAGCCTGCACCACAAGTCCTGTGTCCAGTTCTGGACCCCGCACTACAGGAAAGACACTGAGGTGCTGGACCCTGTCCAGAGAAAAGCAGAGGAGCTGAGGAAGGGTCTGGAGCACAAGTCCTGAGAGGAGTAACTGAGGGAGCTGGGAGTGTTTTAGCCTGGAGGAAAGGAAGCTCAAGGAGGTTCCTTAGCTCTCTCTAAAACTACCTGAAAGTAGGTTGTAGCAAGGGGAGGGGCAGTCTCAACAAGTCAAACAAGTGATAGGCTGAGAGGAAATGGCATGAAGTTGTGCCAGGGGAAGTTTAGGTTGGATATTAGGAAAAACTTCTTTACCAAAAAGGTTGTTAAGCACTTGAATGGGCTGCCTAGGGCACTCTTTGAGTCAGCAGGCATGGAAGTCTTTAAAAGACATGTAGATGTGGCACTTGGGAACATGGTGTAGTGGTGGGCTAGGCCATGCTGGGTTAAGAGTTCAACTCAGTGATCTTGAACGTCTTTTCCAACCTAAATGATTATGTTTCTAAGTTACTAGGAATAGCTTAATAGTCACAAAAATAAGAGTTTCTAGTTCTCTCTAAGCTGGCTATCTTTGCTGGTGAAAAGTAGAGGTTAGTTTAACCATTCTTACCTGAATTATTTTTCTTGACCATAGTTCTGCTAATCCTTTGTCTAACTAATTACCCTTTTTTGTGCAGAGTGTTTCTTTACACAGACATGTGCACACACACACCCTGAAAACACAAAAGTGCATGCATGTATATTTAAGTATAGTTAATTTTCTGTATTTATTGCTAATGGTAGTTTCTTTTCTATTATTATGTATAAAGCCTTTCTTCTATTTTCCTCCTCAGTTTGCACTTTCTCAAGCCCTGTGCTGTTCTCTTTTACAGCATGCGCTGGATCTGCAGCTGGCGGTGGCCAACATCCTGCAATCTCTTGTGCATACAGAGAGAAACCAGCAAGTCATGTGTGAAGCTGGGCTCCATGCACGACTTCTGCAAAGATGCAGCGCTGCTCTGGCAGATGAGGACCACTCCTTGCATCCACCACTCCAAAGGATGTTTGAAAGGCTGGCCTCCCAGGCTCTGCAGCCCATGGTGTTGAGGTCAGAAGGATAGCCCTGAAGTTCAGTTGGACTGAGGCCTGCAGCCTGCACTGTCCCTGGCTCACTGTAAATGGCTGGCAGTGGTAGAGAGCCTTAGTGACCTGATGTGGTAGAGATAGCACAATATCCCATTTTTTCTCATCAAATAGGTTGTCTCTTGACAGAGAGAGACTTTTTACCAGGGCCTGTAGTGACAGTACCAGTGCTACAGGTTTTAAAGTGCAAGAGGCTGGATTTAAATTAGACTTGAGGAAGACATTTTTTACAGTGAAGGAGCTGAGACACTGGAAGAGGTTGTCCAGAGAAGTTGTGAATGTCCCATCACTGGAGTTGTTCAAATCAGGTTAACAGGGCTTTGAACAACCTAGTGTAAGTGAAAGCAGTACCAGCACACAGCAGAGGGCTTAGACCAAATGACCTTTAAAGGTTCCTTCCAACCCAAACTGTCCTGGGGTTCTGTGGTCTCAGCTGTAAGAGGGAATTTATTTGTATTATTTCCTATGGATCACTGGCTGGCTGACCTGTAGCCAGGACAGCTGCTTGGTTCCCCTCAGCGACATGTAGCTGTGTCAGAAGGGATTCTGCAAGGAGCCCTTTAGCTCATAGTCACATTACAGGGACTTCAGCTTCTCTAAGCAGAGCCATTGATAGCCTGGGTAGCTCTATAGTGAGATAGTACAGTTATCTAGAGATACAGGTGTTGATAGCTGTGAAATGATTCCCCCAGCCAAATAGGACACACTGGTAAAACAAAGCTGAAGTCACTTACTTCAGCCTATGATCTGCCTCTCCAGAAGAGTTCCCCTTGCTGGACATACATCATCGAATGTCCTGATGTTCTCCTACAGAATGCAGCAGCCTCCTGCCATGTTTTCAAATGATGAGAAGGGAATTATCAAAATTGCTTTTTTTTTATGATAAATTACTTTATCAAAATTGCTTGATTTTCAAAATAGCATCAAATTTTGAAAGCATTTGTTCCTAAATTAAATTGTTTTGAATGGATCAAATATGTTATGGATCATAATTATGCATTGGATAATTTTCTTAGTTAAAAGTTTATTGCAAGCAATTACTGTCTTTTTTAAAAGTGCTATTAGATTTGGTGCCACTATAGGCAAATAAGTAGAGAAAAATACTTCCAAATTTTTTTTTCTCTTTCTTAGGGAATTTTTACGCTTGGGAAATCCTTTGAATTGTGGAGCCTGGGACAAAAAGTTGTTGAAACAGTACCGAGTGCACAAACCGAGCTCACTGAGTTTTGAACCAGAAATGAGAAGTAGGTGCTCAAGTGCTAAAAATGTGTGTAAATAATGTTTCACTCATGTCCCCCAATTGCATACCTATTTAAAATTTTTAGATAAGCATTCATAACAACCCAACTTTACCCCAGCTTTGTATGAATGTGAAATCATCAGAACAGTCAGACTGGAAAAGTTCTAAAACCAGAGGGAATGTAGTACTTATATTGAGTATATATCCAGCAAAGATTATTGCAGGTTTTTATATTAAGAAGTAACTGTTAAATATGGTAGTAGTTTGTTTTTAAGTCTTGAGTAGGTTGTGCATTTGTAGTTACTTAACATTATTTTTTCTCAGCTACTTTCATGTGCACACAACAAATCACCATATCTGTGTAGTATCTCCCATGGGTTCAGTAAGGTGTCAGATAACTGCTCAATCTCCTATTATTATCCTTGAGTTGTAGAGCTTGGGAATGGCTATTCATGTAGTACAGTAGAGTCTCAGTAAATTATAGTACAAAGAAATTTTTGAAAAGTTTCCAAAGCACAAGATATTTATTTCTGTGTGTCAGCTTGGTCATTATATGGCTGGCTGTGACATATCATTAAAAATACCTTAGTTGAAATTTTTGAAATATTTAAAAGAAACTAGAAAGTATCTTAGATGATACTGGATAAGCATTAAATCATGAAATAAATAAGCAAAATAAATTAACTGAATTTGTGTTATATTATCATGTTCACTAGATTTTAAAAGAAGGGAGAAGAAGAGATTCAATTTATCTCTTGGCCAGTGTTCTATTTATTTATATATATATATATATTTGGATTAGAGTATTATTACTGGGAAAAATAAACAATGAAAACAATGAAAATGTGAGACTAGAAAGTTTTTAGCCTAGGAAAGAAAATGCAAAGCTACCTCCTGAATACCACAAGTTAGGTTAAATTGCCTAAGCTAAATTCTCTTTCTGCTCACTGAGATTGCATCTGAAAAAGCACAAAGCAGAATTTTCCCTGCTTGTTAAGTCAGGTAGCAGGAATGCATCTGAAGAGGAGCCTCTGCAAAAAGGACACTGTGCTGACATGAGATAATGGGGAGGGCCTCTTGGCTTTAACTAACTTTCCTTGGTGTGTTGTGCAAGATGCCCATCTTTCTGCCTTGGTTGAGCCTTTTTATAATCAAAGCAATGCTGCCCAGCTCATTATCTTATGAGAAGCTGAACTAGATGACAATCTGTGGACAATTCAGCTATTCCACCAGACTTGAAAGGTCCAAATAAACAGCCTGAAAATGCCTCCCTTTTGCGATGCTGTATTGCAATGCTGTGTTGTTTCTTGGCTTCTCCTGTAGATAGCATGGTCACCTCCATGGAAGGCCTGGGTCCTGACAGCGTCTTCGGTGCGCACGAGGACAGCCGCTATCGGATAAGCAAGAGCCTGCTCAAGCCAGCAGAAGGGAGCACAGTGCCCCTGACCAGAGTCAAGTGTTTGGTCTCCATGACAACCCCACATGATATCAGGCTTCACGGGTCATCGGTGACACCGGCCTTCATCGAGTTTGACACATCTCTGGAAGGGTTTGGGTAAGGTCCTGCCGTGCTCTCAAGTAGCATGGGCACAGTGCAGTGTTTGCTTACTTCCTGTTTGCCCAAAGGAATGCTTTTAAATTTTAATAGACTGTTTGCAAGTAAGGAACAAATGAACTCTTTAAAGAGGAGAAAGGAATGCTTCGAGTCACATAAATTTCCAATTTCTCATTCATTAATATCTTGATAAAAAATGCTTGCTTTCCATGTATGAAAGTGAAAAAAAGAAGTATGTGTCATTGATGGGACCCTCTCAGTTCTGGGTTTCACATCCCTTTTGAAACAAAGGAATGCCAACATACCCTTGAAGGGTTGCTGAGATTTATGTATGACATTTGGATGGCACAGGTATTCTAAGACCCACTTAAAATTGCTGAAAAACATGAAAATGTGAAATTGCATCAGAAATACAAATGAAGCAGACAAGGCAGCTATGATGAGTTCAAAGAACTGAAAGAAACTTAGTATTACTAACGGGAGGCGTAGCCTGGATATCATGCTTAGCTAATTTTTTTCTTTTAGCACCACTTACTTGTTCTTCTCTCTCTAATTAAACACCTGCTGAGTGAAGCACTTTTTTGAGGATCATGTAATATGATTTAACTATTCAGAAGATGAAAGCATGACACCATTCTCAACATCTGTTTAAGGAAAATGTTTGGTCTTTTTGGTTATAAAAATGAAACAGAAAATCTTGAGTACTTGGGAGCTCTGCTGCTGTCTGCATTCTCTTTTCAGCTCTGTAAAGCAAGGTGCAGCTTCCATTTTCCATCTAGCCTTAACATCCAATACAGTCAGGGACAGACTTATTTTTTTAGTAAACAAGTGCTACTCTAATCTGTGTTCTACATCCTTCATAAGAGAGAAGAAAAGAAAATTGTCTGGACCAAAGAACTTGAAATAGGCTGGCAAAATGAATTTTCATTGTGTTTGCTTCAGGAGATTTGTGGGTACTGGTAACATGTCCAGAAGTAACTCACATAATGCAGTTGTGACTTCTTGAAATTTCAGCAAGTCAACTAAGAAGGCTTCTATAATAAATTAAAAAAAAATTAAGAACTTTTTTCCTTATATTGATTTCCATTGTGTCCACAGCATCAGAGGCTCTTGTAAGGACCAAACATAGCTAAGCTGGAGGAATATGATGTTAGTGTGAGAACATATTTTCTTAAGATAGGAATGTCATTGTCTGCAGTTGCCAGATCCTTTGACTATTTGGCTGATTCAGTCTCTTTAGAAAGTTCAGAACAACTCAAAGGCTGCTGCAAGATGCAGGTGCCCACAAGGGAACATCTTAGGCTATGGAGCCACGTGGGCATGACGCTATACCTTCACATCAAAGGCTTACACTGCCAAAGTTCTTTGTGTTAGAGATAATTTAGACTCACAATGAGCAATCTTGAGAATTAATTCCTATTTTTCATTACTACAGAAGTCACAAAGCATGTGTGCTTACGGTATATTTTCCTAAGCCATGTTTTGTTTGTACTGAACTCCACTTACACTGACTTCCATAAACTCCAGTGTGTTACTGGTCTTGTGTTTAACAGCTGCCTGTTCTTGCCAAGTCTGGCTCCCCACAATGCACCTACAAATAATGCTGTTACTACAGGACTTGTTGATGGTGCCGTTGTGAGCGGAATTGGAACTGGTGAGTATCCAGTGTGACTGGTAACAAAGTGTTTTGCATCTGATGTTTAGTTCTCTTAGACTTCTAAGAGAAGTGTCCAACCCCATACTTCATGGTTAGCCATGAATTGATAGTATGATGTTGGACACTGTGCACCCACAATCAGGAACTTCTTGTGTCCTTTTTTTTAATGTGTTTCTGTTGCCCCCAAGACAGTGAAAAGCAATATAAAATATAAATGTGTGATTGCTTTAAAATGCAAAGCTTAAAGCAGAAGGCTAAATTGTAATCAACCAACGTGTATGAGTAATAAGCCAGATGCATTAAGAAAAAGTTGAGGTCATAGTGTGTAGAGCACATAGGAAATGTGGAATGAATTTTAATGCCGTACTTGTGACTTTGTTCTGCTGAATCCTTGACTGCATTTATTACAGGCATAGTTGCACATACCATCACAAAAGCCCCATCTAAATTGTTTGCCATCACTTTTACATGTTGTGGATTATTCACCCTATAGGAACCAGAATGCTTAATTAAAAGCTGTGGGATTAATTGAACATGGTCACTTAGTTGTTAAGTCTAAAAACTAAGGTGAAGGCTTACTGCAGTAAGATAGAATTAGTGAGAGCATCCTGGGATATCAAGTGGAGTTAGATGTATGTGGTAGAGAGATGTTCCCTTAACAGAGGCTTCTTCAGCGTCTGAGAAAGCATAGCTAGCTATATAAGGAACAGGATCAAGTAGGTATCCTAACTGCAGCTATGTAATGGGCTTCTTTTTATTTTTAGGTGAAAGGTTTTTCCCACCGCCATCTGGTTTAAGCTACTCAACTTGGTTTTGTATTGAGCATTTTAGTACACCCCCCAATAACCACCCTGTGAGACTCCTCACTGTAGTGCGGCGCGCGAACTCCTCGGAGCAGCATTACGTCTGCCTTGCCATTGTCCTCTCGGCAAAAGACCGCTCACTGATTGTTTCAACTAAAGAGGAATTGCTTCAGAATTATGGTAAGAGTTGTGCCACATCATCAGCTGATGCTGGCAGTATTATAGGGATGCAACAGCAAGTTGACTTTAAACCCAGTATCCAGAAGAATTGTGTGCTGGAACTTAAATTGCTGCTTCACCGGTTCCTGATCTTTTTGACAATGGAAAAATGCAAACTGTAAACATTACATGGAGCTGTTATAATTTCCAAAGAAGGTTTGATTTTTGTATATAAAAGAAAAATTTTTGCCAAAACCCCAGGTAATAAGTATTCAAGGGAGGGATTACATCATTGGTTTTGAAAGGTTTTGCCTTTGATTTATATTGTGTCATTTATTTTAGACATCATCTTTTGAGGTCTTGATGTGCAAATTTTAACTGTCTTTGCTTTGAAGAAGTTTGGAAACAGTAAACTAATAGGTTGAAGGCTTTTTCAGTCTGGATAGTCCCAGTAGTGGAGGGAATTTTGAAGGCAAACAGTCATTCACTTCATGTTCTAATGCTGTGGTCAGTTTTCAGAAACAGTTTGTATCTCCATTTAGTATCTGTGCCCAAAGGAGAGGAATTACAGGAGGTGTAGTGAAGATCTAGGTGAAGCTGGTGATACCAATAACTTGAGAGTTGAAAACCCATAGTGTAAAGTAGGAATTAAACCTCCTAAATTACAAAGATACTGACAGTGCTTTCTTTCTCAGAGGACCAAATTCTAGAAGAATGAAGCAAGTTTATCTTCACACTAACTGCTTTAGCCTGCACTGAAGCTATAGTTCATATGTTTTTAGTTTAGTGAGTACCTATAATCAAACTCCCTGAAAGAGATTGGATTTGAAAAGGCTTTGTCAGAGAAGATATGAAGGTTTCTGACTATAAAGACTGTTTTTTGCTTCAACCAGGACACTTTGCTTCACTCAAATGCTACCCTGTTGTGTCTAAATCATAGTTGGTGGTGTACTGTTGAGTGCTGAGCAGGTAGGGACCTGAAGAACTGAGACTGGAAGTGCTGTGCACAACACAGGGATTGGAAGTGCTGACAGTCTCTTGTAAGAATAAATGGGGTGATTTAAGGACCCTTATTGAGAGCGAGAATTGTGCTTAGAGATGTTTGGCTAAGAAAAAGAACTTGAGATTATTTTTGTATCTGAACATTAGTTCTAAATACTCTGCTTTTAACATTTTCCTTGTGCTGTTTCTAAAGAAATGAGTGTTCTCCCTGTGCAGGCAGCTGTTGTGGTAAGAGGATTAATGGTTTCTTTTCCTTCAGTATGAAAGAGTGAAGAGAGATCTGAAAAGTTCATGGTTGAAACATTCCCTGGGTTTTGGGGAATTTTTTTTCCTTTTTTTCTTTTTTTCTTACTGTTGGGACAGCTTTTAAGTAGAGTAAGGGTCATTTTTGTGATGCAAAAGTGGGAATAAAAGGTCTGGGAGTATGGGTATCATCCTCTCCTCAGTGTGAGAAAGGTGAAAAATAGCTCTGTGGGTTTGGGGACACAGCTGTTGGTTCTTGGTGACTGCTACTGTAGAAACTTCTTCAGGAAAACAACAAAAGATCTTTCTGTAACTTGCATGGCAGCAAGAGAAAGTAAAAACTTCAGCCAACTAGTAATTCCAGCTAAAATTTTGAAGGGAGGGGAGAAGGTGAGAAGTAAAATACAGTTGTTAAAAGTCTGAATATGTCCTGCAATTTTTAAGCTCTTGTAACATTTCTGCTGGTGCCCACTAACTGGTGCTTTTCCTTTAGTTGATGACTTCAGTGAGGAATCATCGTTTTATGAAATTCTTCCCTGTTGTGCCCGTTTCCGCTGCGGTGACCTCATTGTGGAAGGCCAGTGGCATCACCTAGTTCTGGTCATGAGTAAAGGCATGCTGAAGAACAGCACAGCTGCACTCTACCTCGATGGACAGCTTGTTACCACTGTTAAGGTAAAATAAATCTTTCAATTCTCATTTTTACTGGTCTGAGTGATTTTTTTTTTCCTCTGTGCAGTAAAAAACCTTACAAGAAAAAAGTGCAAAATCACCACCACCACCCTGTCCAAAAGGTGGTCACCCCCAACAGAATAGAAAAAAACCCCAACCCAAGCAAAAAAAACAAAAAGAAAAACAAACAAAAAAAAACCAACAAGCAAACACCACATTTATTTGCAAAGATCAATACCTCATTATTAGGTGGAAGAAACTGCAGAGCTGTAGAAAAAACAGCATGTTGACTTCCAAAGTTTACCTCCCAGTATTCCTTTTGCAGGAGAAGGACTACAGTATGTTGTTATGCTGACAGCTGTAATACATGAGTGTCTATCTGGCCATCTGTCTGGCTATGCATGACTACATTTAATAGCTACAAACAGAATTTTTACAATGCAAATAGAAAAAAGCCTGTGTGGTTGTTACTGTCTTTATATATCAGCCAGGATCTTACTCGTGTATTTGTTTAACTGTTTGAAAAGTCTGAATTTAGTTCATCACATTTGCACTTTAGCTTGAAATGATGTAATTTCCAAAGGTTGGGTAAGGAGAAACAACACTACTTTGAGCACTGTGTCTTTAGAATTAAGACACAACTTCTTTAGGCACAGAATTATCATGTTCTCCTGTGTTTCCATACACATCTTCATCTTTTGATAGCCACTTCTGGTCTTCACATTTCCTTTCTGATTAATGTTCTTTACTGTCTACTTCAGTACAGTGTCAGAATACCCTCCGTTACATAGCAATCATTTGGTACCTCCCCTGGCTTGTAAAACGATTTTTGGACAAAATTTCTGATCTTGTCACGGTACCCTTGCTCCCTCACTAACTTGCCTGTGTTTTGTTCCCTCACAGCTTCACTACATCCACAGCAGCCCCAGTGGCTCTGGCTCTGCCAACCCCCCCGTGGTCAGCACGGTGTACGCCTACATCGGCACGCCGCCCGCCCAGCGCCAGCTCTCCTCCCTGGTGTGGCGCCTGGGCCCCACACACTTCCTGGAGGAGGTGCTGCCGGCCCCAGGGGTCAGCACCATTTACGAGCTGGGACCCAATTACGTCGGGAGCTTCCAAGCGGTTTATGTTCCATGTAAGTACAGGTCAGGTGGCACCTGGTAACTTGGGCTGGCTGGGCTGGACTTTTTTTGTGCGTACTGGCAGAAGAGGTGAGAAAGTATGCAGGAGCAGGGAAGAAAAGCTTGCTTTTCACAGGAAGAAGATTAGTAGCTGCTGTTGAAGAGGATGATAGGAATCCAAATTCTTGTGCTGAGATATAGTAGAAGTGCTTGTATTCCTCACTTCAGTTTTAAACCAGCTAGAAAAGTCATTATTCATACTGTATGCAATATTTATCTGTAGAAAGTGAAATCAGAAAGGATACAACATTTTAAAGATATGTTTATGTATTCTCTTTGAATCTTGTGTCTCTCATACCATTCCAAGGCAGCTTTCCTATCAAACTGTAATAAAAAACCAGTTGTCACAGGCAAAGATGCAGATTTACCAAATGCCTCTCTAGCTTTTGATTGTTTTCCTTCAGAAGAGAAGGGAAGTTTACAGCCTTTAGGCTGGACAGTATCACATCTCAGCTATTTGCAAAATCTTTTTTTAATACCTATTCTGCAGTGTAAGTTGCTTAAGGTTTTACTGTTCAAATTAAAAGAAAAACAGTGCCATTAATTAAGGGAACTTCTATTTTGCCTTTAAGGTAAAGATTCGAAGTCTGAAGGAATCAATCCATCACCAGTATCTTTGGTACCAGAAGAGAAGGTCTCCTTTGGTCTCTATGCACTGTCAGTTTCTTCATTTACAGTGGCAAAAATAAGGAAAGTTTACAACAAGTTGGATAGTAAAGCTATTGCCAAACAGGTATGTTGGGAAGTCAGGCAGTAAATGTGTATGACTTTTTCCTTTCTTTTAACTTACTTCAAGATAATCTGCTCAATGCAGCCAGGAACAGTCTAGTGCGATCCCCCTCCTGTGAGCAAGGATACCTTTCACTGTGTCAGGTTGCTCAAAGTGCATTCCAGCCTGACCTTGAGTGCTTCCAGGAACTGAGAAATCACAGCTTCTCTAGGCACTAGATGGCTGATCTTGGGGCCTTCTATGATGGGGTGACTGCATCAGTGGACAAGGGAAGGGTTACAGATGTGCTTTATCTGCACTGCTGTAAAGCCTTTGACATAGTCCCACACTACATCTTTCTCTCTAAAGAGATATTGGAGAAATATGGATTCAGTTGGTGGGCTGTTAAGATGTATGAGAAAGTGGTTGGACAGTTGCATGCACTGGGTAATGGTCAATGGCTCAGAGTCCCAATGGAAATTGGTGACAAGTGCTGTCCCTCAGGAGTCCATGTGGGGGCCAGTATTATTTAATACCTTCATTAATGACAGAGAGGGATCAAGTGCACCCTCAGCACATTCACTGATGAAACTAAGCTGAGTGGTGTTATTGACACTTCAAGGACAGGATTCCATCCAGTGGGATCTGGATGAGTTCCAGGGCTGGGTGGGCCCATAGAAGTGAGCCAATTGGATGCTCATGAGGTTTAACAGCACCGAGTACAAGGTGCTGCACCTGGGTCAGGGCAGTCCCTGGTATCAATCCAGGCTGGGGATGAGCAGATTGAGGGCAGTCCTGCTGAGAAGAGCTTGGAGGTGCTGGTGGAAGGGGGGCTGGACATGACCTGGCCATGAGCATTCACAGCCCAGAAGGCCAAACATGTCCTGGGCTGCATCCAAAGCACCGTGGGCAGCAGGTGAGGGAGGGGATTCTGCCCCTCTGCTCTGGTGAGACCCCGCCTGCAGTGCTGCATCCAGCTCTGGGGTCCCCAGCACAAGAAAG
Organism: Molothrus aeneus; assembly: GCF_037042795.1. Lineage (NCBI taxonomy): Eukaryota > Metazoa > Chordata > Aves > Passeriformes > Icteridae > Molothrus > Molothrus aeneus. The sequence continues at coordinate 13,872,962 of NC_089649.1, forward strand.
ACATGGACCTGTTGGAGGGAAGACCTCTAAGATGATCAGAGGGATGGAGCATCTCTCCTGAGAGGAAAGGCTTAATCCGGGTTTGTTTTATGTTACTCCTGATCACAGCAGGAAAATTTGTAAGTTAAGAATTTTAGGTTTGCATAAAATAACCTCTTCCCTTCAACCCCTGCTGGTTTTTTTCTTGTTTTCTTCAGCTGGCAATTTCTTCTCATGAAAATGCCACACCTGTGAAGCTGCTACATAACTCAGCAGGACATTTGAATGGACCAGCACGCTCCATTGGTGCAGCTTTGATAGGGTATTTGGGTGAGTTGAGCACTTAAGAATTATTATGCTTTAAAGTTATTAATTACTTGTCAGTAAGAACTCAGGTCTAGAAAATAAATCATGTGATTGATGAATGTTAATGATGTATTGTATTTATTGAACATTTTTATATTCTATGGACATACTGTTATCTTTTTTTTTTGCTCACATGGGATGCTTGTTTCAGTTTATGATTCATTAATATGAAAATATATTCAATACTTTACCTTAGGTCATAAACTATTGTTATATATTTCCTTCACTTTCTCTTCTAAGGTGTCATAATTCTTCTAGTAACATTCTTTTTAATTCAAATAATGCTAAAATGAAAATTGCTTTCACATCTTCACAATTATTTCTTGCAAAAATTTGATTTGAATATATTTTAATTCATTCTCTCTGTGCTCAGGAGTAAGAACATTTGTCCCCAAACCTGTTGCCACTACACTACAGTACATTGGTGGGGCTGCTGCTATTTTGGGACTTGTAGCCATGGCATCAGATGTGGAAGGGTTGTATGCAGCTGTGAAAGCCTTGGTCTGTGTGGTAAAGAGCAATCCACTGGCCAGCAAAGAGATGGAAAGAATCAAAGGTTATCAGGTATGTAAGAAATCTCTTAAAACAGACTAGGCTGATTGCATTGAATTTCACTGTTTGTCATCACACTTCCCGTGGAAATCTCTTGTGTTGTAACCCAAGTTTCCCTTTAAAAGTTTCTTGAGGTCTTGGTTAATTAGCATAGATGAATTATTTATGATGTCTTTTAAAGGAGAGGGTGAAAAGTTTTTTGCTAAGCCATTGTGCACATTTAGCTGCATTGCTGAAACTGAGCCTTCAGTGACATCACAGAAGAGCACAACTGTCGTACTTAAATGAGTCTTTTCTTGTGATTTTGAACCCACCCCTGCAAGCCCGGGAGCTTGTGTCTCTGATGGGCCAGCAAGAGAGAGGATAAGGGTACATAAAAAAACCCCAAACAAGTGAACTCCTAGAAGCATCCTTTTAAGGAGACTGCATGGATTTTGTAGTTAGTGATGCTGTTTCCTTTCAAGCTGAAGACATAATTCTCCACTGGGATGGGGAAAAGGCAATCACTTATGCAGAAAGATTGGTTGACTGATTCAAAGAGATCTTCACATGAGCAATGCGTTTTATGTTTCTCATGGAAGTTGCTTTACTGAAATGGAAAGTTCTGTGGTTTGGGCTGTGTATTTACAAACCTTGAAATGCTAGTGCCTGGTGCAGTTACATCAAAACCTATCATTCCAAAGAGCCTGGTGCAGACCTTGGCTTACTGTGAGCAAACAAGTCTAGACAGTGTCCTTCTTGTATCATGAGTAGTCAGTGGATCGTCACAAATGACCTTACATTCCACTTGTATTGAGATCAGCAAATAGTGTGGTTTGAGGGAGATTCCCAGAAATCTGTATTTCTTTTGTGTTTCAATGAGGATGGTAAAGCTGAACAGGCCAGAATGTTGAGTGTTTAAACAAGTTTGCTTCAGAAGAAAAGAGACTATAACAGTAAATCTGGCAAATGGTTCTTTCCCAGCCCAGGCTATAAGTTAGAGCAGAAGTGGGGACTGCAGTCATGCGTAGGGGAGCAAAGCATAGCAAGAAAAAAAGAGGCTTATTCATATTTATGTTACTTTTTTTCAGTGCCAGAATACCTCTCATTTGGGCATGCAGTGCTCTAGGCCTGCTCCATTTGTCTGCCATGTTCATGACTGCTGTCCAGGAATGTAACTGCTTAAGGATGTGCTGTCTTAAACTGACTGCCAGCGAGCTGAGAGCGGTGTGTGTGTCCCTAATCCTCAGGGCCTAGATGCTATCTGTGGTGTAAACAGATGTTTTATGAGCTAGAAAGTGTCCTGGATATGCTGCTTTTGTAATGAACTGCAATGCCACTTGCAAACTCTTTCATCAAGAGTATCAACCAGCAGACATACTTTAAAGGCCTTCTCAAAAGGGGCACAGGCATTTCATCTGTTCTCCAGCATGCTTAGACAACATTGCTGTGTGCTCACAGGACTAATCCCTTTTCTGTTTACTTGTTCAAGCTGCTGGCAATGCTGTTAAAGAAGAAACGGTCCCTTCTGAACAGCCACATTCTCCACCTGACCTTTTCCTTGGTGGGAACTGTTGACAGCGGGCATGAGACATCCATTATCCCAAATTCTGCTGCCTTCCAGGACCTGCTCTGTGATTTTGAAGTATGTAGAGCTGCACAGAAGAGTGATTATTATGCTGGATAGTGATTAAGTCAGATGCTGATAGGGTACCTCAAATATTCAACAGTAGCAAATTAGGCTGTTATACTGAGAACATCCTATTTCTTATATTGTACAGTGGAGCAGGTGAGCAGTGAGATTATTGGTAACTTTCCCTGCTGAAATGGCTTGAATCACTGCACAAACAATGGATGGGTGCCACAGGTGTTTCTGCTTTTTGTTGTTTTAGAAGTCAACATTCTGTAGTTTTCTGTTCCTCAATTTCTTTTCACCTGTGTGTTCTACTGCAGTACATATATCAAGGCATGAAAAGTGCCCTGAAAATAGAAGGTAAACTTCCAACATAGCACATGGAAATCACTTTATCATACATCTCCTACAAGGCTATTAGTAAGGGAGTTAAAATTCTGTTTGCGTAACCTATGAAATACTTAAATGTTGTGTTCAAGTAAGGAAAGTAGCAAATTTCAGAGGGAAATGCTAATGCAGTAGAGGCTGAAAAAAGATTCCCAGAACTTTCCCTTTGGTATGTTCTCCTTTGGCATTATCTGTACCTGAGATAGACTGACTAAAAGAATTCTGACTCATATACATTAAAGTAAGTAAGTAAAAACCCTACTACCACTGCTAAGCCAGCTATAAGTTGCTGACTTAATATTGCAAGTCAGTTTTGCACAAATGACTTAATAGACTTAACCATTTCCTTTTCTTAGATGCCTATTTGAGTACTTCAAAGCACTCCTGGAAACCTTATTTAGGAAGAAAGTCTGAGAGTTTGACTATTTTTTTTCAGTTTTTTGATTGTTGTTTTAATTATTTACTTTATTCAGAAATCAGTGACCCAAACATTTCACTTAGTTTGGATAAATTAGATGTTCTTAGTCATGCTGAACAGGGAAATTAAAAGATTTGTTCTCATCATTTTAAATTATAAGATTAGGAGAAGAGCAAAAACTAGAAAGCTTTTCATTTAAGCCAGTTTTATACACCAGAGCACAAATATTAATTGTGCTTTGTTCAATAGCTAATCAATTTTAAGATTTACGGCTGTAACTGTGAGCTTTCTGGCTTTTATGTCTTCTATTACTTCTATTGATTGAACAATTGATATTTTGGGGGTATTGGTAAAGAATCTAAATAATTTAAATGCAGGCAATGCTGGGTAAAAAAATCAGGGAAGATCTTGAGTTTAATCTTGGAGGAAGGTAGTAAGTTAATTTTATGAAGACATAAGCCTTCACCTAAATGAAATAAATTTAGCACAGCCTTGTAAATCCCAATAGCTCCTTTGGAGTCATTGCATTGTCTGTTTAAAGTTTGTGCAAAAAGGCAAGGGTGTGTGACCTTTTGTCTAGATCCCTTTATAAGTTTTCAGCATGGTACCCTTACAGAGAATATTTTTTGAATTGATGTGTGGTTTGTCATGCCCAGGTAAACAGTCATGTATATGAATGATTTTAATATCTTCATAACCTTTGATTTATTAATGTTGTTTTTAACCTACAAGTTGATTTGTGTACCAAGAAATACTGTTTTTTCTGTATTTCAGGTCTGGCTTCATGCACCCTACGAGCTTCATCTGTCGTTATTTGAGCACTTCATTGAACTCCTCACTGAGTCAAGGTACGAACTGATGAAAGCCTAGTAATGGGATTTACAGGATTAGATGATATTTAGAGGATACTCCAATTTTAAATGGCCATCTCATTTCTTTTCTTCTTCCAGTGAAGCAGCAAAGAATGCAAAGTTAATGAGGGAATTCCAGCTTATCCCAAGACTGCTGTTGACTCTTCGAGACATGTCCCTGTCCCAGCCCACTATTGCTGCAATTAGCAATGTGCTGAGCTTTCTGCTTCAGGGCTTCCCCAGCAGCTATGACCTACTCAGGTAGCCCACACCTGGATAATTTTGTCTTTCTTGGTTCTGTTACCTTGGTCAAAAGTACTTCATGGTCATACTGCTGAAGAGTGTGTGACATGGAATGCTCATGTACTGATTTCTTTTTTTCCCCTCTATGAACTAGATTGAACTAGACATTGGCAATATATTGAAGCCTTGATTTGCATATGATTTTCAATTTGCATCTGACCAAGCATGGTTGAATGGTCAAACTGGTTTAATGTTCTACTGGTGAAAAGTAAAGGTTCTGAGCAGCCCCTTTTGTTCATGTAAAGCATTAAGCATTCCTTCTGAATGCTACTGAATATTGTTTGACATGGGCAAAGAAGATAATTTTGGTTAAAATGCAGTTTTGATTACTATCGTGAATGTAAGGTTTAGTTCCAGATTTTTTCTTAATCATCACTGTATAAAAAGGTATTTAAGGATGTCAGATATAGTGCTACTAATTCTGATTGATGAAAATTACACTAGTTACTGCAATTCATATGTACAGGAGTATTTGAAATGCTTTAAGAATAGTTTAACTCCTTGAGAACTTGATTTTTTTCATCTCTTCTTTCATTATAATGGAAATGGATAAAATGTTGTGGGGTTTAGAAGCTCTTTGCATATGCATAGTCATGTTTTCAGCTCCTTACTTTTAAGTATAATTAAAGGTATCAGAAGCCTCAACATGAATATCTTCTTACCTGTCTTTGTTTTAATTATACAGGAAAAAAAATTACTCAAGAATAAAACTATTGATTTACTTAAATGGTTACAGAATAGATTGTAGACGTGTGTTCTCTGTTCTCCTTCCTGGAAATAAAGAATGAAAAATGTTGCATAACTTGGGAAAAATTGCGCTAGCTAGGGGCCATTTCAGGTTAGCTGTAGAGGAAAGAGAAATATATTGCATCACCTTTCTTGGAGTGGTACATCAGTGTCTTGTCATGGAAAACCATGACCCTGTGTTACATAACCTCAAGCTATAGGCATAAGTGTTCTTCCAGAGCTGAGTAACCACTGTTTTGATCTAATAATTGTTCAGCTGTAAGGAGTTGCAAATAATGTTTTGCTCTCCTTTAACTTGAGGTGTTCCTTTTACTAGGACTCAGCGGTATCTCCCAGTTCCCTTTCCTGAATCCTAGCATTTTAAGGGTTCCTTACCTGCAGACTTGTCTGCAAGTATTCTATTAATTACTACAAATTAATTTGTGTTTTGGCTAGTAACTTTAAATGAAGACCATTTTTATCAATCTTCAGATGTGAGGAAGCTGACATTTTTGGGTATCTCCCTGTCGCTGGTGTCATGGTTTTATATTTAAGGTGAATTATTGATGGATGAGAGTGCATCTGTCATATCAATGAGTGATGTTTTTTTTGTATACATCAAGGTTTGGACAGTTCATCTCTTCCACTTTACCTACGTTTGCAGTCTGTGAGAAATTTGTGGTCATGGAAATAAACAATGAAGAAAAGCTTGATAGTGGTAAGTGTTGACAGTACTTAGAAGCAGTATAATAAAATATATTTTAGTATCTTCTGAGCTTGAATACAAAAAATGTATAAATAGTATCATGAACAATGTTACAATATTGTTATAACCTGACTGCCAGTTAGTGGGGCTTTAGTTTTCAGTATTGAGTGCAAAGCAGAGCAAAACTTTCTTTTTTTTGTTTCCTTCATTTAACACCGTATGGTTTTGTTCTCTTTCCTCCACTTGCTCCCTCCAATCAGCTGTGTATCTCTGCTTCTTTGTGGAAAAAGGAGGAAAAACAAAACCAAACAACTGGTTGCTGGGTGCATCAGTCCTCCAGGTGTGAAAGAAGTGAAAGAATTAGCTAAGACTGCCTAGTAACCTTTTTTTAGGCAAAAAAAGAAATGTTACCATCCTTCAATAATTCTGACATTGAACTGATTTGAGACCGTTTCTACCCTTATTGACATTGTGCAATTGCATTTTCAGTCTGTCTCCCTGAACAGAAATGTTTTAGTCCTACAGTGGATGTCAGCCAAATAAAAGAAGGATTATCCAAAGAACCTTTGTTTCTACATCTTTTGGCAATATACTGTTGCAGAGGGACAAGTGAGAGAGATATTTCTTCTTTTAGTTATATTGGTCTGGTGTCACAAAAAACAGGGTTTGGGCAGTCTGCACATTCTGGAGAGGAACTTTTCACAAGAGCATGTAGTGACAGGGTGATGGAGAATGGCTTCAAAATGAAAGAGAGTTAAGGTTGGATATATGGAAGAAATTCTTTACTGTGAGTGTGGTGAGGGGCTGGTGAGGCACTGGAACAGGTTGCTCAGAGAAGGTGTGGATGCCCCATCCATGGATGTGTTCAAGGCCGGTTTGGATGAGGCTCTGAATAAACAGAGGAAGTCCACTGGAAGGTGTCCCTGCCTATGACGGGGGCGTAGGAACTTGATGGTCTTCAAGGTTCCTTCCAGCCCAAACCATTCGATGGTCTGGTGGGATTCATCATTATCTTCCTGTGCCTCACCTGTTCCTTTTGAATAGTTTTGGTTTTGTGGTCTCAAAGATGATTAAATTTGAGCTTTTTAGTGAAAAAGAGGGTATTGGGTATTGGAGAGAGATCCAGCTTGGTCTTCCCACTACAGGCCATGAGTTTCATTTCAGTTTTTTTCCCCCATGCTAACAGCAGCCTGAGATGGTTTTTGCCTACATAGGGGACTGAAGAACCTTGGGGCGAAATTCAGGGTGTGGCAGAAATGAAAAGAGAAGCTTTTGAGGCAAAAGGCATGAGATTTTTAGGCTAGTAGAGTTCACCACTTTTGTTGGATTTCTGCCATAGAAGATCCTTTGTGTCTCTATCTTGTGCACAAAACCTCAGTCCAGAAATTTTCTATTTATCTGTCTGTCTTCATTTTTGCATATGTTGCCTCAAGCTGTGCTGCCTTTTTTTTTTTTTTTTAATAACGTAAAAGTGGGGTCCTTCTTTGACAGCATAAGCTACAGGAAGAGCGATTTGCAGAATAGCTGTGAAGTTAGTCCTGTGCTGCATGGATTGCCTTGGTTGCAGTAAATGTGTTTTTCAACTGATGATGAGCTTGGGGATGTGTTGAAAGAAAAGGAAACTAATTTTTCTCTCTCTTTCTTAGACTTGGAGGGATTTGGGAAGTATCAGGGTCACTTCCTTACAATTTCCACATCCCCCCGAACCACTCTGCTTTCAAAATGCAAAATGTTTATTTAATTACCATGTTTTGCAGTTTTGAGAGAAGGGAGGGATGGGAAGGAAGGGTGACAGATAGTGACCACCTCAGTTCAGGTTATTGTCTGAGAAGCTATGATTCTCTTTTTCCTGTTCTTCAAGCTGTCTGAAGTTTGTGGGACAGTGATAAGGAGGCACCAGACATTTCTCAGCACCATATTACAGTCTGCTTGCACTTTAGCACAGCTTCCTTGGAGCCTGAGTGGGGGGTCAGGTTGTATTTGCTTATGTATGGAATTTATGAATAGCCTTTAGAATGCCCAAGTTCCAAAATCCTGATTTTGCCTCTTTTTTTTTTTGTTTGGTTTTATTCAATATTTAGGAACAGAGGATGATTTTGGAGGACTTGTTTCAGCTAATCTTATTCTACTGCGGAACAGGCTTTTAGATATCCTTTTGAAACTTCTATATACATCTAAAGAAAAGACAACTGTTAATTTGCAGTAAGTACAAAAAAACCCTTGAAGCAGAGAAAGGATATAATATTTTATTTCAAGGTGAAGAATTATACAGCCACCCTTCAAATCACTAGTTGAATTGCATCGTTTTATAGGAAATGTTGAATGATTTATGCAGATGTCACTGAATTACTCTCAGGTATGCTAGTAGAAATGGGATGCATTATTAATTTTGTTGTTTTCTCTCAACTTCGTGTGTGGCTATAGAAAAATAAAATCTGTCCAAGAGAAAACTTTCAGTTATAGAGAAGTGGGATAGTCAGCTTCTCATTTGGTTGAGATCCAGAGGCTTCAGTAGGGGTTATCATTAAGATCATCGACCCTAGAATGCCCCTTTAAATTGCAAAAAACACATTCAAATGTTCCCAAGTAACTCTTCCCATAATAAAAACAAAGAAAGAAACAATCTTCCTTCATTTTTTTAATACCAGGTCATGAAGAAGTCATGTGAAAACTATTTGTTCAACAAGATGATTTCAGTTCAAAGTCCATATTTGTTATCAAAAGCAGCTATTGGAGAAATCTCATGCAATGGAATTAGTCTCAGGAGCTGTATTTAGTCCTTCCTTTCTTCTAAACAAATGCACATTACCTGTTTCATATAAAGAGTTGATAAGTGGTATTAGTTGTTTGTAGCAAACTTAACTAAGAATTTCCTCTGAAGGTTTTCCCTGCAGTGGAGGACATTGATTTTTGCTGTCTAGTAGAAAATGAAATGCTGTAAAATGTGACTTTTTTTTTCCCCCCTTCACTTAGGGCTTGTGAAGAACTGGTCAAGACACTGGGTTTCGATTGGATTATGATGTTTATGGAAGAACATCTTCATTCCACCACAGTCACGGCAGCCATGAGAATTCTCGTGGTCCTGTTGAGCAATCAGTCCATCCTTATTAAGTTTAAGGAAGGTCTCAGTGGTGGAGGCTGGCTGGATCAGACGGATTCTGTCCTGACCAATAAGATTGGTACTGTGTTAGGTAGGCATCTCAGCCCCTCGGGGCTCAGGGGTTGCTGGGAGCACCTGTGCTGGGGTGTTGAGCTATGGGTTACTGGGGGGTGCTGTTTGGCTGAGGCCTTCCTGTTACTCGTCTGTGCTGCCATCAGATGCTTCTGCACTTCATTTTTCTTACAAGCAAGAGTTAGGATTTCCTAGGCAAAAGGGAGTGGTTTTACAAAGCTGCCCATGACACAGATGCCATTGTAGTTCAGTTTTGGTGCATCATATGTAGCTAATTGGTTTTTTTGTCTTACCATCAGGGTAAGGTTAAGTGTGTCCCGTGGGCAGATGTGGCTGAGCTACTTGCAAAGGAAGCATAGAGCAGCACTTGATGCATACAATAAATAAAGATTCGGAAAATTTTGCTTGTTTGATTCCTTTAATACTTAATTGTGCAGCATTATGTCTGAGCTGCTTTGACTAGTGAGTGCTGTGTCCATCAGATTTACCAGTTTGAATTTTTGCTGTCTTGGAAATTTCTGTGTTCACAGTATAGTCTCAGCATTTCTTTTCCTTTCCCTCACTGCATTCTCATGTATACAAGCACACTTTCTATTAAAGGTTTTATTTAAAGTTCTTAAATCCTCTGTTAGCCAGCTTATCAGACCTCTCAGTTACCCCTGTGACCTAGAATTGTGTGTAAGATTTTAGTGCTACAGAGCCCATTTTGAGCATCTCTGAGCTGTCTGAAATGTGTCTCCAAATGTTTGAAATAACGCTTGTCAGCTCTTTATAGAGAGGTGTAGTGGCAATTTCCCACCAACCTGTTTTTTTTTTCTAGTCAAAATAAAATAGTGCTTTTCAGATGAATGTCTATTCAGGCTCTGGTGCAAACTCATTGACATTAAATGAGGGCCTTTCATAAGCCTCAGTAGTCTTTAGATCAGAGCAGTGGTATCAATAGTACTTCATTGTTGTAAATAGCTGTTCAAGGAGCCACCTGTCTGTGTTGCAGCAGTATATGATCTGTTACTGCACTAAAAGTTTTTCTGAAATGGTTTACTATAAGGAAGTAATTGAAGTCTTGTTGAAGTGCTCTCCTTTCATGAAGAGGGATTTTCCTGAAATGAAAATACAAAAATACAAAAATTATTTCTTTCTGCTTTGTATCCTTGATAGATTTCAAATATAGTATCTTGTTATTTTTGCTTAAAGAAAACTCTCTTTTTACTGTTTCCCACAATATATCCCTCATGATATTCAGCTACAGGCATAGGATGGTTCTTTGCATTGCCATGAATTAGGAGGATTAAGGAAAATGGTTTTTCAGAAGCTGTAAAACCCATGCAAATATTTTCTTGTTAAAATAAAAAGCATCTGTTGTTTGGCTCATTCTGATTAAGGCTCTGTGTTTTATTTAAGAAACAATTTTGCACATGCATTTCCCTTGCCTGGTTGTGCTTTAAAATCTTAAACCATTGGCATTTTAGGGAATAGGCCATTCTTTATTCAGTATGTACTTTAAATGTCCAATATCATAAACATTTTCTTCAGTCACAAAATCTTTCGAAGTAAGATTTTGATTTACAATTACATTTGAAAGCATTTTTCAAGTTTCCCTATTTTTCCCATTATACTATCACTTTAATTGAATCCAAGCTAGGCCGTGGTGAAAAAGATATTTTTAAACTTGAGTCTCATAACCTGATAGTGACAGATAATCTAATTTTTGTATGCTGTGTTTTTTAAGAAATCATAACATACTCGCTCCAAGATTTCTCATGAAACCAAGTATGATGAATTTTGTTGAAGCTTATTGATGGAATTTCGTCCGCTGTGTAGCACAGATTTCATTACTTTGATTCCTGATAGAGATTTTCTGTTTAAAAAGTCAGTTTCTGGTGGAACGTGTGTCTGTATTTGAGCCTCAGAAAAACCACCTGACCACTGGCAGTGTCAGACCAATGGCTCATAGTGCTGATGTGGAGACAGACCTGTCTTCCTGCCTCTTTCCTTGCTTGAAAATAAGTGCTTTTGCCACCTAGGTGTATTTTTTTTTCCTTTAAGTAGGAAGTTGAAATAAGTAGATAGAAGCATCACAAAAAGTGGTTCTGGCAGCACTTAAATAAAATAAGATTGTTTAAGGCTTACTACCAGCTGATTAATCATTAACAAAATATCTGAAACAAAATGCCTTTGAGACTTCTCTGGACATAAATTAGCTGCCCGTTGACTTAAATGGACCATGGATTGCTGCTTCATTATATAAATCTGTAACTGAGATTAAGGTGATATTTTGATCTCAGCCAGCAAAATACCTATTTTCAGAAGCCTGGGTGTTTTAAAAGTCAGAAGTTATGGTCACAGCCAGAAAATGGATATGTGTGTAAGCAGTTATATTAAGCAGTCTGTATGGAACAGTGTCATCTATATGGTACTAGAAAGCAGTAATTTCCTTTATTTTTTAATTGTTTAAAAAAAATGAGACATCTGCAGCAGAATGGTGTTGTGTGTGATAGTCTGTAGTGCACGTTTGTTTTGTACAGCATTAGTTTCTGAGGAGGTTCCCTTTTAATCTCACCAGGTGAGCAAGAAGGGTCCTCACAGGCAATTCCCTCTTAACGTTGTTGCCTTTGTGCCTTGTTTTCTGTCCCAGGGTTCAATGTTGGCCGGAGTGCTGGTGGCAGATCGACAGTGCGGGAGATTAACCGGGATGCTTGTCACTTCCCAGGCTTCCCCGTTCTGCAGTCCCTTCTCCCAAAGCACACGAACGTGCCTGCACTCTATTTCCTCCTCATGGCCCTTTTCCTGCAGCAGCCAGTCACTGAACTGCCTGAAAACCTGCAGGTCAGTGCACCTGTCATCAGCAGCCAGTGTAATCAGGGTGCCAAGGTAGGGATTATCCAGTAAGATGTGAATGCAATTCTGTCTGTCGTGAAAGAAAATAATGAATTAACCGGGCCCTTTCCTTCTCTGCAGCTGACTCACAGTCATGATGTGGTGTTTGGTTCTAAGCCCTTTGGGTTGGGAGTATGTAGAAGCCAGCCTGCTATGGCTTAGCTGTCACTGGTGTCACTCTGGTCCGTTTTGGGGTCAAATGAGAAGTAGATTCCTAGTTCAAGCTGGCATGCTGTGGGCATTGAAGGGAACATAATCTTTTGCTTACTTGCTTTGGTTGTGAGGTGGGTTTTTTGTGTTTTTTTGTTTAAGAAGTGGGCAGTTGCTATGTTAAAGAGAGTTCACAGGTTACAAGCAGAACAAGGTTGCTTTTATTTCAGAAAGTCTGTGTGGTTTTATAGGGAGACAACTCAGTTGTTGCTGAAAAATGTTGATTATTCTTATTCTGAACAGGTTATTTTGGGCTTTTTTGAAGTAAGTGAGTAGATACTCTGTGACCTACAACAGTCCTAGGAAACCTCAGGGTAGTGCCTTATGAAGAAAAGCCACACACAATCCATTCTAGATAGACAGGGTGCCTATTTAAAATGGGTGCAGTGCTGACATTATTTATCAGTGAGAACTGAAAAGTAAAACTTCAAACCAGAAGGTGCCCGCTTTCTTTCTCAAGAGGAGTACTTGACAGCACATTCAGCACTCTGCTACCATGAGGCAGAGTTGTGAAACTCACTCCTCTGCCTATAGCACTGAAGTATGACACTGTTAAACTGAAACTAAATTCAACTACTTAATAGCACTCTTTTAATGCTAGAGGTGGACACTTGGTTCCTTTTTATTTTTAATTGATTTATTATTTAGACTTGCTGGAAAATACAACTTGATTTGTTTGTGTTGTTTGGTTTTTTTTCCTACGGAATACCATGTGGGTTTTACTGCTAAATGTGGGTCAACGAAGTTGACTGTATGGCACATCTGCTGACAATTCTTTTGTTTCAAAACATTTGCATACTTTATGAGAAGTGAGAAGAAAGTGAGAAGATGAGAGTTGCAGTTCCATTAGCTCATGGTTAAAAGAAATTTTCTGCAGTGACATGTGACCTTCATATGACATTTGGTGATAAAGTTTGGAGGATGTAAACTAATTTTTTATCTACTGCAAAATGAGTGTTTTGTATCTGTAATAAGAAGCAGTATACAATTGCCCAGGAGAAAAGGATCATTTCATGTCTTCTCTTTCACCTCTTGCAGTTTGATTTAGACTCCATTTGGACATTCATATTTGGAGTTCCTGCCTCCTGTGGCACTGTTACCTCCTCAATACACAGTGTTTGCACAGAAGCTGCCTTCTTGTTACTGGGAATGCTGAGGAGCATGCTGAATTCTGTAAGCATCGGAAATTTTGTTTGTATTTCAGTATACTGTGTTGTTCAAGTTTTCCACGTGGTTAAAAGCCAAATTACATTTGTTAGTACCATGACAAAATTGGCTGTTAGTCTTGTAATACTTGGTGGAAAGTGTAATTTTCTTGGGTTTTTCTATGTTACTTTTTCCCTTGTATCTGTGGAAATATTAGTAGCAACAAAATTATCACTGTTTTTCCACAAAAAGACTGAGCTTTCTGCTTAGCTGCAGTTAAAATGAAACAAGAAAGCAGAAGGATACAATGTCCTTGTCAGAGATAATTCCATTTCTTTCCCAATTAACATCATGGGAGAATGTTTGAGACTCTGTATCCCATCTGCTCAGAGCTTTGTGAGTTGCAGATTTCGTTCATGAACCTTCCCCATGCAGAGAAGTCCCTGACTATGAATAGCCCCATGCCAGAAGAAATTAATTTACTGCCAGAGAAATGTGTCATCTTCTCATCTTTGAATCTAATGTCAAGAGTAGGGAAAGTTGGTTTCTCAGTAGGAAAATTATGTATTTCCTTGAAGCCAGAATGTGTTATCTGCTGAAAATTGCCTCCTGAAGTGCTTGAAAAGCAGCACCTGTTCGGTTGTCACCTGTTGGATCATCATATGTATGTGATATGCTCTATTGCTTGCATGTTTCTCCCAAGGTAACATGTCCAGAAGCATCTTCTGGACAAGTGTACCTGCTGCAGAACCCATTCCTGTTGTCACATGCTCGGTCTCTCTGCTGGTGACCGATCATTGTGTTTGGTCCTCACCTGTTTGGATACACTTCAGACATGCTTAGAGACATGTGCTGTGTCTTGTGTGCTGACGCCAGGCATGTTCAACTCTGCCATCACATTTTGGGTTGGCTTCAGTCTGCTCATGTTTGCCAATATTTTTGAGTCATTACATGACAGGGCACACATTTTAGCTTATGGTCAATGATGTGCTGTAAAATGCTGTTGGTCTCCTGTTTGAAACGTGCTCGAAAGCGTGCTCTTCCTTTCTGAAGCAAATATTCACGTGCTGCAGTCTGTGCTAATCTGGTGTTTGTTTCCCAACCCAGCCCTGGCAGTCAGAGGAAGAAGGCTCTTGGCTTCGGGAATATCCAGTCACCCTGATGCAGTTCTTTCGGTATTTGTATCACAATGTACCTGACCTCATTTCCCTGTGGATGAGTCCAGAGTTCCTGTGTGCGCTGGCTGCAACAGTGTTTCCTTTCAACATCCGACCATACTCTGAGATGGTAGGAAATCCAGCTGCTTGCCTTTTTATTTTTCACATGAGTGTTACTTTTGAGGATTTATCAATTACCAGTCATACCAAGATAAAGCTCTACTCACTTGCACAAGAGGTTCATCATCAGGGCTGAGCTGGATGTTTTGTACTTGGGTTGTGGATCTGAGAGAAGAGTGTGTTAAACTGCAGGGCAGTTGTTGTGCAGGGACATCAGAAGCAGCATTTTAGGGGCAATAGGCAGTTTGCTTGTTTTCTAGAGGACATTATTTTCGATCGCATGAAAAATGCGAGCTCAAATTTACACAAGCAAAAGAGACTGTCAGCCCTCTGCTCTGGAGGATGTGATGAAACCCAAAACCTCTTTTTCCTCACATTTCCCATTCCCATTTCTGGTTTTGTGGCTTAACCACAAAGCAATGTTCTTGTATTTCCTGAAACTACTGAGCTCAAGCCAAGAGAGGGTGTGAATTCAACTTTGCTTGCATTGTTGGCTGAAGTTTTCTTTGAGCCTAGTGTCATTTGCAAATGATACTATTTCTAGAATATGAATGGAAAGGGAAAAAACAGGTATTGTTAGCCAGCATCTAAAAGTAATTTTATTAAGAACATGGAAGGATAATTAGTCTAGAGGTTGCCAAATGCTAGAACTATGGAGAGTATGATAAAAAAAACTTCAGGAAATAATAACTTGTGGTATGCTATTATTTTGTTGTCAATAAAAGTGGGAGACCAATTTTTAACAATGCCTGCTGGTGAGTCTCTCTTAAAGACATGGGGATTTTTGCTTTTTTGTTAAACTTGCATTTCAAGTACATACTAGGAGCTTGCTCTCTCTCAAAAAAGTTCCACTTACAAACTGGTAATGCTGATTTGGCATTCACCTGTACAGAGTTTTTAGAGGAGCCTTGTGTCTCTAAGCAGACTTTAACTACTAGATCCCTTAAAATTCTGTTTAGCTGCCTGGCAACTTGAGCTCTTTGCTGTCTGAGGGTGCTCTTCACTCCAAATTGGTTTACTCCTCCAGTGTTTCTGTTTGCCCAAATGTGTAGCACTAATCAGTGCCTGGTGAAATACCTGAATCACAGCCAGATTTCTGCAATAAAACATTATAATTTAAATTCAGCCTTGAGAGAAGATTCTTAACTTTTTTAAAGGTCTTTCAGCTTTTCTGAGATTGCTATTAAAAATAGAAAGAATACATATTTGGGCTTCTCTTAATTTCTTGAAAACACTCTCCTGCTAAAGCAGACCAAATGTTCAAAACATTTGGTTACTTGACATGTAAGCTGGCGATACAAGAATCCTGTTGAGGGAAATCATATTGTCTCCTCTTTCATTTAAGGAAGGGAGTTGCATAGAAAGAGTCAGTCTTCTGGATTTGACAGCTTTCATTACTGTTTGTGCTTTTGTTACAGTCCTCTTTAAGAGCTAGCCTTTCAAGGTTTCTGTTCATCAGAAATGGGAAAGCTGTGGAGACCCTTTTTTTTTTCTTCTTCTTTTAGAGATTTTTGGGAAACCGGCTTACCCATAACTGCACTCTGATGAAGGTATTGTATTAAAAGAAAAAAAAAGGCTCAGTTCCTTTTTTGTTTTATGTTATGTAAGCTTGATGGCCTTTTTTTAGTTGGCTTCTGTCTTGATTTTATTTTAACGGCTTTAGTTAATAACTTTTTCAAAACTTTTCTTTTTCTTTTTTTTTTTTCAATGAGAACATTTATTTTTGCCAAGTATCTAGAAATCATCCAATTCTGTTGGTCAGGGAGCATGAAATGTAACTCATGCCAGATCATCATTTGCCTTGAGAATCCAAAACTGGATGTTTCCATATTGGAGAACTGATTCTGAATATCATAATTTTCTAAAAAGGCTTCTTAAGAAGCAAAATGTGAAGTGAAATACCTTTAGAAAGACAAGCAAAAAATAGAGAAGTGAAGAAACTGCCATTAATCAGCTGATCTCTGCAGTTTTAACATGCTGGTTTTTACAGGTCACTGATCTCGATGACGAAGTTGGGTCCCCGGCTGAAGAGTTTAAAGCCTTTGCAGCTGATTCTGGCATGAACAGGAGCCAATCAGAATACTGCAATGTGGGCACCAAGACCTACCTGACCAACCACCCTGCCAAGAAGTTTGTGTTTGACTTCATGCGTGTGATGATCATTGATAACCTATGTCTCACACCAGCCAGCAAACAGACTCCACTGGTAGACCTTCTGCTAGAGGTAGAACTTCTTTGTGGTTTAGTTTGGTTTTGTTATTTGAGCTTAGTTGTGACACCTTATTTTCCCAAAATGTTTTTTCTTCTATTACCTTACAAAATTAGGCTAGTGGTAACCTGAGATTCAGTGGAATTGTCATGAAATAAGAGTGGAGAAAAAAAGAAACACTAATGTTTCATAAAGAGTAGCTTGCTCACTTTTCTTTAATGGCTTGGAAAACCAGCATAAGAAGCTTTCTTCAAGTTTTATTTTGTGGAGTATGATTCAGTGGTTAAGCACCTTTCCAACCATGACATCTCTATTGACTTTGTTGAAAATTTAAAACCCCTGCAGAAATTAGGGTTTCCGTTCTGTTTGTATTAGATAAAAAGAAATTGTGCCGTAGATCGTGTCAGTTAGATAAAAAGACATACGGCTTCA
Organism: Molothrus aeneus; assembly: GCF_037042795.1. Classification (NCBI taxonomy): domain Eukaryota; kingdom Metazoa; phylum Chordata; class Aves; order Passeriformes; family Icteridae; genus Molothrus; species Molothrus aeneus. Next base: position 13,890,185 of record NC_089649.1, read on the forward strand.
TATACGTTAAAACCTCACAAAATAACTGTGTTGTCTTGCTGTCAATCAACTTCTGAAGTTCGTGACACTTGAAGAAAGCATTGTCCTGCTAATGAGGTGAGGCAAGGAGGTGAGGAGTTCAGTTACTGTTTAACTGCCTATACCTTCAGACAGTACATTTTGAAATGTTCACATCACTTCTCATTCACCTTGATCTACCTCTTAACTATCTCACCTTATGTCTTGCTGAGTCTCCCAGAATTTTTTTGAAAGCTGCAGGAATTTTGGGCCCCACTTGCATGCTTGTATATTTCCTAACAAGTTTCCTGGAGCAGTTGGGCACCTCTTTGCTGTCACTAAGCAAAAACAAATGAAATGTCAGAAGATCCACAGACACGGGAGGCATATTTGAGATCATGTTCAAGTGGCTGCAGTTCTTCACAGCTCTTTTAACTTGTTATCACTTGTCAGTGTTACTTACCCATTAGCATAAATAGAATTAGGTAGGTACACACTGCCAAACTTACTGTTATTTCTCTTTCTGCAACTTAAATATTTGATGTGTCCCATTTGCTCATTGTTTACTGAAGGAGGTGACTTGTGTCAACTAGAAAATCACAGGTTGAACATATGTTTATAGTGTAGAGTTTCATGTACCTTTTCAGTACGTGTTCTTTTCCAGTACCTGTTATGGCAGAAGATAAATTTCCTGGATTTAAAAAGGAATAATGTATGCTTTGCAAGACTGCATGCAGCCAGTGTATACTCTATGTGCATGCTTAGATTTTTGATAAAGCCAAAACTTTTTTATTTGAGACAGAATGTTAAGAGAAAGAAAAATGTAATTCATGGGAGCTGAGAGAAAAGGAAATAATGTAGAACACCATCCCTCTCCCTCTTTTTTGTTCAGAGATAATAATTATCTTAATATTATTTTAATATCATTTTTAGGCTTCTCCTGAAAGGTCAACACGAACCCAGCAGAAGGAGTTTCAGACATATGTTTTGGATGGAGTGATGGACCACCTACTTGCAGCTGATGTTTTATTGGGTAATATACCAAAGTTTAATAGTCAATCTATTGATTTGGACACCAGGTTTTGATTCTGTGACTTTTTATTTTTTGGTAGTCTGTTTTGTTGCAACTTGATAGTCTTAATTTTTTTCCCCTGCCCTTTCTTTTCCTTTGATGTGTAAATGGTGTTGACGTGCTTGCATGTTCCGTCCCTACCTTGATCGTGCCAAAGCTGTAAGATAAGTTATTCACAAAAACTACATGGCTTAGGGGGTCCAGTCACATTTCATGGTGGCTTGCTGGACTTCCCAGGAGCTCTTGGGCTGCTCTGCCTCCATCCCAGGTGTCATAAGGAACTGTATGCATTTTTGTTCAGACTTCCTTGTAAGGCTCCCCATTTCTTGCCACAGCAGTAATTCAATAAATTTAATTTAATAATAAGACCCACAGTCTTCCTGTGGGTTCAGTGCATTAATAAATCCAGAATATTGTTTTAAAAATCCAGAATAGTTTTTTAAAAGATAAAATAAAAGTCCAGAGCCGTGGTTGCTTACATCAAAGGGATTTTGTATTGTAGGGAAGCCATGAGGTTCTAGCTTTCATTGGCTGAATCTCTTTGTCTTTTATAGAAGTCTAGAAAGCATAAACTAATGTGAATGTATTTATGCAGATGGGGTTATTTGACAAACGTAGAAAACTTTGGGGTTTTTATTACCTAGGTGAAGATGCATCTCTGCCTATAACGAGTGGAGGAAGCTACCAAGTGCTGGTGAACAATGTGTTTTATTTTACACAGCGTGTGGTAGATAAGCTTTGGCAGGGCATGTTCAACAAAGAATCCAAGCTTCTTGTGGACTTCATAATCCAGCTCATTGCACAGGTAACAGGGCTGTTTGTTGTATTACCCTGCCTGAAAAACCATTTTTGCAGATTATGTGGAAATGCATGGAGTGATGTCACTAGACAATCTGATAGTGAAAAATGTTTGGGAAAAGCACAGAATGTGCTTTTCTTTCTCAGGCTCACTCTCTCTTTACAGAGCTTTCTTAGCACATCTTTCTGTGAAGAGCAGTTGAGTAAGAACTGCTCTCAGATCACATTATTTTTTTAGAAATCCCCCCCAAAATAAACAATGAAATATGCCTCACGTGAATTTTGAGATGCTCCCTAAATTTACCTTGACATTTTTGGGAACCTTCCTCACACACTTTTATTGGAAATTGTTAGAAGACTTACTGTTAGAAATCAACAGCATCTTTATAGATGTTAAAATTCAAAGTGTTTAATCATTAATGTCATTTTAGTCCTTGAAATTAATGGAATTGACACTTAGAGTAAAATGCTAATTCTGGAAAATGAGCTTGGGTCAGTTCAAGGGAAGATTGTGTGCCAGTAAAATGAGTTGCTGCTACTTCTGATCATGTTTTTTTTCCTTCCCATCAGTCAAAAAGAAGATCTCAGGGACTCTCGCTGGATGCCATTTATCACTGCCTGAACAGAACCATCCTGTATCAGTTCTCAAGAGCGCACAAAACTGTTCCTCAGCAAGTGGCTCTCCTTGATTCCCTAAGGGTCCTTACTGTAAACAGGAACTTAATTTTGGGACCTGGAAATCATGATCAGGAATTCATCAGCTGCCTAGCTCACTGCTTGATTAATCTTCATGTGGGAAGGTAAATATGTCAGGCAGAAGTGCATTCCACAGCCAGGGCAGGGAAGTACTAAAATGACCCTTTTTTACTCACCTTGCAAATAAGTCAGCAAATTTTGGAGGGCTGTTTATAATTTTCCAGCCAGTAAGTTGCAAGCAAGCTTAAGAAATTCATTTTGAGACAACACTAGGTTTGAAGATCCTGGAAATAGAGAACATTTTTACCTCCTTTCGTAGAGGTATTTTAAATACTGACAAATGTGTTTATCCAGCTATTTTGTTGTTGACCTTTTATAAATTGAAATGTTTTAAAGATAGAAGGAAGCACTGGTGCTAGGTAATTACTAGTCAGAGGGTCCTGTCACTGGATTTACTGTCTGTTGAATCACTTCATACAAGCTCAATATCTTGGTATTTCTTCTGTATAGCATTGAGTAAGGCCAGTCATGCATTAAATCAGGCATCTGTGACAAATGCTGTAGACACCTCCTTTCCTGCATTGCTGCAAATGCCAGCCTGGCATTTTCATTTGTTCTTTCCAAGAAGATCCACAACTTGTGTTTCATCCAAAGATGCTTAGTAACAGTCATCAAACCCCAGTGTTCCCCATTTCTGACCTCGTCTGTTCTGTGTTTCTTCAAATATCACCATCTTCTGCTAGTGACCCCAGTATCTGTGGCACATCATCTCTTCATAAACCTTCAGTTCAGCTTGTGACCACAAATTGTCAGACCTCAAATGGACAGAAGTGAAGATGCTTTGCTATAGTAGTGTGTATTAATCTTTGTGAATCTGATACAAAACCAAATGCTTTATCTTGGCTTGGGTTTTTGTGTCTTTTTATTCTGATGATTGTTAATCCATTGTGTGTTTGTAGCAATGTTGATGGGTTTGGATTGGAAGCAGAAGCCAGGATGACAACTTGGCACATTATGATCCCCTCTGATATAGAACCAGATGGAGTCTACAATCAAGATGTCAGTGAAGGTAATCTGAGAATGACAAAGCCACAGATGTCTCATAATGCCACTTCTGTATTGTCATCACTAATCTTTTACCCCAGTGACCCAGGGCAGGGTCTTGTGGTATGTGTGTGTTACCCAGTTACTCTCTGGAGGGGCACCGGGACTGTGTGTGTATAAAATTGCATAAAAATAGATGAAAAGGCTCTTCAAAGAAGTACCAAGATGGACACATTGAGGATAAATTAATGTTTTGTTAGAATAGTAAGAGCTCTTCATTGTTTTCTGGACATTCTCCAGAATTAGAAAGACAGTTTTATGTGCATTACTTTAAATGCAAGAGAAGTGGCTCATTTTAATATAAGAAATATATGGTATAAACTATACAGTTACTATTTTGTGGTATGCTTACAATCTTTCACTCAAAGGAAATTTATGAACTTGCTATGGAAGAAAGTATTCAGTAATTCTTAAATGTGTGTATTTAATATTGATGCAGGTACTTAGGCACACGTTATATGTGAAAATGCTGAAGCATAATGTATGTATAGAATTATATATATATTTATAGACACAGACTCCTATAAGGTTTTTTCAATCTAATTTTGTTAATAGATGGGTGTTGGAGATGAGTCACAACTAATCAGAGCCAGTGTTTCAAATTCACAGGGAAAAAACTGTCAAAATTAATTGCTGGACTTTCTGATAGCATACATAATGGCAAAAACAGGCGTTCTGGCCAAAGGTATTTCACACATCATGCAAGGGGGGGGAGAAACTACAGTGTAATCACAGAAATCATTAATTTCCTTACTGTAAAATTGTCAATGCTATGAGCACTGTAGAGAGCTTGCTGTTTGTGATCTTGTACTTATGCAGGTCGCCAGCTTCTTTTAAAAGCCATAAACAGAGTGTGGACAGAGCTGATCCACAGTAAAAAACAGGTTTTGGAAGAAGTTTTCAAAGTGACACTGCCTGTCAATGATCGTGGCCAAGTGGATATAACTGTTGCCAGACCTTTCATTGAGGAAGCGAGTTTAAAATGTTGGCAAAATCATTTGGGTAAGTCCTGACTTGAGGATTTGGCTGTCCAGAAGGATGGATTTCCTCAGCATAAACTGTATGCACTGGATGTTTTAATATAGGCTTAACTTTTTTTGTAGCTGTAAATACTCTCTAAACTGGCACTGTGTAATACAGAATCCTTCAGAAACAGGACCATAAACAGGATATTCTTACATTCCAGTGCACAGGGCCCTCTCTGAGTTAGCAAATAGCTTATTGTGGATTACAGTGGCAGAACCCTTGAATTGTGGTGACCTCTATTACCATTCCCAGGATTAGATGTGCCAGGCAGGGAAGGGGATCCTCTTAAGCATGTCTGGGTGCAGCCTGCAAACTCTTGGTCTGGTGTTGAGATGGGAAATTGGTGGCTGAGCAGTCCTTCTCTAGCAGCAGTGATGCTATGACTAATTCTTGGCTAGGAAATCTGTTCAGCATAGGAAGCAGTTCTGCAGGAAAAGGACCCAGGAATCCTGGTGGACAAGTTACAGACAAATTAGCTCTGCATCCATGTAATAAAGATCAATTGGTGCTTGACTGAATTAGCAAGAGTTTAGACAGCAGAAATTACAATTCCGTAGATGTGACTCATTTGATTATTTCACAGTTCTGAAGTAATTGAGGTTAACCTGGATGTACAGAAAACATATTTGGAAACCTGGAATACTTGTTTTTGCAGTATCTGTGTTTCTGTGTGTTCCTGGCTGATGTTTGTTAAGGTTTCCAATATCTCCCTCATGGCCAGTGTATTTGCAGAAAGCGTTTGAGTACAGCTACACCTTTTTTGAAGCAACAGAAAAGGTCATTCTATCTAAAAAAACAAGCATAATGGGGGGAGGGGGAAAAAAAACCTTCTTAAAAGTGCTCCTAATCCTTTGTTTTTCAGCTCATGAGAAAAAATGCATCAGTAGAGGAGAGGCTTTGGTTCCAACCACACAGTCCAAACTTTCAAGAGTCAGCAGTGGATTTGGCCTCTCTAAACTGACTGGTTCCAGGAGGAACCGCAAGGAGAGTGGGCTGAGTAAACACAACCTCTCCACACAGGTATTTTCTGTCAAGAAATAACATGCAGTCTAAAATCCAGCAATATATGATCAGGATTTGTGGTAAATATCCCAAGGTGGGGTGTCTTGCACAGGGTGAAGTATTATCTTGTGTTTGGTTTTCTTTCCCTTTTTTGACTCTCCAGACTGGGCATCTTGCTTCTGTGTGTCTAATTTAGTAGGTCCATCTGCATATCTGTAACCTTAAGCTAAGAGTCAGCCCTTCATTGTTGGTGAGACTGCTCAGCTGCTTCTGTTTCATGACTGTGGTAGTCTGGGTCTTAAGTTCAGTTTGCAATGCTACACTGAAATGGAAGCTGTGATACAGATGTTGGGTTTTTTCCCCATTCTGTCCTCAAGATGGAAAGAGGGGTTTGAAAATTTTGTGGAAAAATATGCTGCTAGTTCTCTTTCTGAGCTGAAAATTAGTGGAATTGAGAAATTAATGAATTCTCAGTGCTCTCAGTCCTTTTGCTGGTGAGCAGGTATATAATGAAGGGGAAAGGGAAGAACTTAACAAATGGAGCTGACAGGAACTGGTCCTGGTTGTATCAGAAGAGGAAGCAATAAGTGAAAACAGAGATAGCGTGGGACAAAGTGAGGAGGGGTGGGTGTCTTGAGGATTTCCAGCAAACTAGGCACTATCCACAAAATATTACTTAAAAGGAAGAAGGGAAGAGTACTCTTTCTCAGTGCCAATCTGTTTAGGAATGTTCTGAATGTTTATTTTAAGGAACTATTCTTTGTGAGCAAGTTTAGCAATGTGGTGTATTCCTAGGCTGTTCATTCAAACAAACTCTTGTTTATAAGAACAAACTCTTGTTTACATAACAAACTCTTGTTTATTCTGTTTGTCACCTTGTTTTTTGTCTTAGGAAATTTCCCAGTGGATGTTTACTCACATTGCAGTGGTTCGGGACCTGGTTGATATGCAGTATAAAGAATACCAGGAGGTATGGATGGCTTGCAGTGCTAATTACCTGACACTGATACTTTGGCCTGTTAAGTTATACCAATGCCATTTCTCAGTATGAGACTTGTGAAATATTGGGCTCTCATAGGTGAAATGCATGGATGTTTACAAACAGTTGTTATTTTTAAGGGGTTTTTAGGTACAATCAAATAAACTCATTTTGATCTGGTTGTAGATGAAAATTCTTGTAGCAATATCACATGTTAAGTGTGAATTTTTTTAAAGAAGCTTAAATTCCTTACAAGTGTAAAAAAAACCAAAGCAGGGAACAAAAGGAGAGTGATTGGAAGTACGCTGTATTTCTAAAGCATTGTACAAAAACTGAGAGGAAATGTGGAGAAGCATTGTGTCTAAATGCTACTTTCATAGTAACACAAAGAAAATTTTGTGGTATCATCCAATAATAGAGTGGCTGGTCTGTGCCTTCCAGAATGAAGTTGTTCCACCCTGTGGTGTCTGCCAATCATTCCCAAAGGCATTTCATTCAAACTGGTTGCTGAGCTATGTGCTATAAATCTTAAAAAATAACTTCTGAGAGAAACAGGTCATTCAAAGCAATTTGTTTCAAAAACCAACCACGAAACTTCACTTCATTGAACTTCTCTCCTGTGCCAATAAGGACAGGAAGTCCTCGTATCTGGTTTCATTCTTAAAATCATTTTTCAAATTCCATGCATTTATGTGTTTGTGTGCAGCGCCAGCAGAATGCATTGAAATACGTGACTGAGGAGTGGTCTCAAATTGAGTACGAGTTACTGCGAGAGCGAGGGCTCTGGGGGCCCCCCATCGGCTCCCACCTGGACAAGTGGATGCTGGAGATGACTGAGGGGCCCTGCAGAATGAGGAAAAAGATGGTGCGGAATGACATGTTTTATACTCAGTATCCCTACATGCCCGAGGCTGAGCAGGAAACAAACCTGCTGGTAAGTATTCAGGAGTTTGGGATGGGTGAGATGGGTGATTACACCCTGTTGCAAAATGCTGCTTTTTTTTTTCTCCTTGATAACTTTTTCTTAAGAAAGATATTTTACTCTTTTGGTACGACCTGATATTCTTCTGTCTGTTCTAAATGGTTGGTAAAGTCCAGTTGTTCCTCATGCTATATTTAGGGAAGGGACTGAGTCACTTGGCTCAAAACAAAGCAAATTTGGATATGTTGCAATATAATGTGAGGTGTGCTGAGTGATCCTGCCAACAAACAGCACTGGCATCTTCACAAGCCTCCAGAGACTGAAAGTTCCATTATCATGTGAGGTTCAGTCTGGGTTCTTGTCCTTAATCTAGATAATGTGCAAAAGGTGATCTGGAAAAAAAAAAGGAAAAAAGGGCTACAGGTCTTGGTTTGGGTGCACTTCTGAAATGTACTTTCGTCAGTCCATGAAGATGAAGGTGGGCTGTGGAGCAGAAAAGTTCGTGGCCTTTGAAAGCTTTGCAGTTAGTTCCTGTTAATTTTGGAACACTGCTTTTAAGAAAGGAAGCAGTCTTTATTATGTCTTTTTAAGCATGTGTGTATGCATGCAGGATTTTTTTCCCCTCAAATTATGTCTGAGTGTCAAAGTACTTTAAAAAAGCAGAAAAAACTTTGAAGTCAGTAAATTTTTAACTATTAGATATTTTTGCCTGCTTGTGGTCTGACACACAGTAGCTGTAGTGACAGTCTAATTCACATGAAGTAGAGAACATGCCATCATACATTCTTCTCAAAAGTGTTCTTTCTCTGATGTAATTGATGCTTATGTAATTGATGCCCTGTTTCCAGTCTGACTTCTCAAACAGACTTCCTGAGACATCTGATGATACCATTCCTCAAAAGGTAAAGAACCAAGTACACTGACTGAAAGAATGTAAAATAAATACAACTTCTGCATGTTAGGCAGTCTTAACAAGGCTTCTACGTTTGGCTTTCAACTTGCTCTTTCAGTAAACAATTCCAGACCTAAGGTTTTTTTCAGTAATCATATTAGAAGATGTTACTGTGCTGTCCTCAACCTTCACCTAATTAAACTTTCTGTAGACCTTCCCTTCTTTGCTGCACACTAACAGGCTGTGTTGGGCTGTGCTACCACTGTTCTCACTGTGTGGAGTGTTGTGGCTTTGGGACCTGAAACTATTGGTCAGTGGAACACATTTAGTAATGGGCAACACATCGCTTGGAAGCACTTACTGGGAAAGTGTTTCCTTCTAAGAGGGGATCTGGGGAGCATTTTTTCTCCTTTTTGTCCATAATGGGCTTTAAAAGGCTGACTTTTGTTAAAGGCCATATTAATTTTGTCTTAGCTGACTCTTCTCTGTTTTGCTATTGATAAAATGCACACATTTGCTTAAAAAATATGAATCCTTTCTTGAAAAGAACAGACATTCTTGGAAGTGGCTTCTCTGCAAGCATTTCAATATTATGCCTTTCTCTGTTAATTAGAGTCACGGTCTTGCCCATCACTAAGTACAGTGTGTAATGTGCATTCACTCATTTTGAATTTCCTTCTACAATTATCTAATTCATATAAATGCAAGTAATTCTATTATACAGAATATCTAATATCAATTGTTACTGTTTTCCTTCATTCCTTCACCTTAGCAGTGCTATAAAAGATTTCTCTTTGTAGGTTATACATGAGTTGTTTCCACAAATGTTTTAAGCATCATTTAAATGGCAGTTTTGTGCTGATAAGGAGTGAAGACTTGGTTAAACATAAGTCAGCAAATTAAATTACAGTGCCTTAAGTTTTTGATTTTTGGTAGCAGCCAATTTGACCTGAATAATTTCTGTGTTGTTGATCTTAGTATCTTTATCATCCTAAGCATCAACTTGTAATAAAGTTAGTTTGATTTCTGTTCTGAATGTTACTTCCTTAATTAAGTGAGGAACATAAGAATTACCCTGTGATGGGGGTTGGGACAGACAAAGAGGAAGGAAACATTACACACAGAAAAAAACCCCAAATCAAAACAACAAACACTCAACAAAGCAAAAAAAAAAACCCACAAAAAAAAGACCAAAAACACCACAAACACCACATTGTTTGTACAAAGGTACAAACAATGCTCAAATATTTACTTCAGGCACATGCATATTCTCATGCCAGTCTCCTCCCCATAAGCCATCAGAAACTTTATGAAAAAAGAAGCAACTAAATTAATGAAGAATTTTTGAGACTTAAAGCCAATCCCTGGGTGCTTTTAGTTCATACCAGCTTCCACATAGTTGTATCTTCTTGAGGCAATTTTTTATTCAAATTACTGCCTAACAGAGAAGTCAGCTGGCTAACAAATAAACTACATATGTTGGTAGGGAGTAAAAAAATGATAAAATGGCCTTCTGAGCAATCAGTGTTAAGCACGAGTATCCCAGCCTTTTATGACAGGTCATAACATACTGACTACACCTACTCCCTATGTTCTAGTTTTATCTGCAGGCTTTTCTGCAACCCCATGTTTGCTTAAATGGCTCTATAGCTCCTTGCAAATTAGCCAACAGATCAGATCTCCTGAAGAGTCTCTGTTCCTGTCTGTGTTGGTATATGAGCACGCACAAAACACTCAATGGGCATGCACTGTGCTGCACACCTGTTCCTGAAAGACCTTCACTGAGGGACTGAGGGAGGAATTGGCTGACCAAGCGATTTCTTCCATTATTCCCAAGAAACCTGCTCGCTACCGGAGAGCCATCAGTTATGACAGCAAGGAGTACTACATGCGCCTGGCTTCCGGAAACCCCGCCGTCTTCCAGGACGCCATAGAAGAGAGCACAGTTGGGGAAACAGCTCAGCAGGAGCCAGAGCATGGGGAGGACACTATTGCAAGAGTCAAAGGTTAGATAGTTTGGTTTGTTATCCTCTCATGCATTTGCATTAAGACAAGCGTAAGTCCTGCAGGACTCTTGTTTTTCTCTCTTGGCATTGGGTCAGTAATTTGAAAGATTATAGGTTCTGTGAAGTCAATTTTCTGTGTCTCTTTATGACATTTATCTGTCTCTGTTCTTTTCCAGGCCTGGTGAAGCCTCCCCTGAAACGATCTCGCTCTGCTCCTGATGGAGGAGATGATGAGAACCAGGACCAGTCACAGGATCAAATTGTTGAGGGGAGTTCAATTGATGAAGAGGAGAAGACTGACAATACAACTTTGCTTCGACTTCTTGAAGAAGGAGAGAAGGTACTGTGTCAAAACACTAAGAATTTAATGTATTGGAATTTCTTCATTATGTGTCCCAGACATGAATAAATGTCCTATATATCTTCCTTGGTCTGTATATTTCATCAGCTTCTTCCTTAAATGTGTTCTTTGTGTGCCTGACCCTAAAAATGCTGTACTGGAAACATTGTGGGGGTTTTTTTTGCCTTCTGCCTGCAAGGGAAAAATTCACCTGCCCTGAAATGAAGGCTATGAGCTATCCCATGCTTGGTTTATTGTCCTGTCAACTTAATAATCAGGATAGAAAATAAACATTGAAAATGTAAGCGCTGAATTTAGCACACTGTTCCTAATTAATTGTTGCCTTCATTAGAATGTGAAGCCTTGATAAATAGTATTTTATGCCCAAGATCAGTGGTGATTTACCATGCTGTGTATTTGGTATTTCAGGCTTTGTCCATCAGAAGTATACCATTAAATAGCATTGTGATCATGGTTGAGTAGGCTGAAAGTTCTAAAATAGGCAGCGTAGTGCGAGCAGATAAACTGGTAAATAGATACATTTATATCATACTAATGAGGCTTTATCCAACTTCCTCCCCAGTTAGGGAGGGATTAGGCATTAGGTCTGATTAAAGGAGAGACTGACAAGATTTTTGCTGTATGTGCAAATGATACAGCAGTCTCTGGGACTTGTTCTAACAGAGCAGTGGTCTGAGCCTGTGCTCCTTAACCTGCTTTCCCTAAGCATCTGCTTTTCCTCATAGATCCAGCACATGTACCGCTGTGCTCGGGTTCAGGGCCTTGACACCAGCGAGGGGCTGCTTCTTTTTGGGAAAGAGCACTTCTACGTAATCGATGGGTTTACCATGACAGCCACCAGGGAGATACGGGACATTGAGACACTGCCTCCAAAGTGAGTACATTCATAGAGACTTTCCTTGATCCTTAGAAGCTGAACAAGAAGTATTCAATGAGGTTTTTGAGGAGTCAATTCCAAGATAATGTAAGATGCTGGAAGACCTCAGGTACTGAGCAATTTGTAGTATGGTATATTGTGAAAATATGTTATCAGCTGTTTCTGTAACTGGACTCTCATATGAAATTAATTGAATAATTCTTTTCCACGAAGAAAATTTCTCTTCTTTTTAATCACTTCACTCAGGCCTGTTTATGTTCCTTTACAGGATGCATGAGCCAATCATACCTAGGGGAGCAAGGCAAGGTCCAAGTCAACTCAAAAGAACTTGCAGCATTTTTGCATATGAAGATATCAAGGAGGTGCACAAAAGGAGATATCTTTTGCAGGTAACTTGGACACCATATTTGGAGTGTTTTGATGATGTAATTTTTAGAAATGAAAATCAATACATAACTGAAGAATATTTGGAAAGAGAAGCTATTGACTGTGTTGAAATTGAAGCATTTAGATTGGGCATCCTTGTTGCAACTTACCCAGATTTAGTTTATTGGGCGTGTCAGTCAATGTCAGTCATCCAAAAATAAAACATTTGGTTGCATTAAGCAAAGTCTGCTTCACTGTAATTTAGTGCCACATATAGCATGACTAAACTGGTCTGTGCTTGGGCTTCAGAGGTGACAAGAAAATAAGTTATTGTTGACATGGGTTTGTCCTCTGTTTTCAGCCAATTGCAATTGAAGTTTTCTCAGGAGATGGACGGAACTATCTTCTAGCTTTCCAGAAAGGGGTTAGAAACAAAGTTTATCAAAGGTAATGTAAAATAAATTAGAGTATTTAACATGAATGTTTGCAAATACCTATGTGTGGAGGCTTTGTTTGGTGCCTGCTAGCAGCTTACTGCTGCAGGAAAGAGCCACTAGAAGGCACTACATGCCTTTAGTTAGAAGAGGCTCCTGTGATTTTGTTGGGGTTGTTGTGCAGCTGCTCAAAAGGAAGTCTGGAACTGTACTAAATGCATGCTGCTTTTCAGGAGATGACATCCCAAAGGCAGAAACACTAATCATAATCTTCTAACTGCTGCTGCAGGTTTTTGGCTGTGGTGCCATCTCTGACCGACAGCTCGGAGTCAGTGTCTGGGCAGAGACCAAACACCAGTGTAGAGCAAGGGTAGGTGGTTCTGTTCCTCACAACCTCTGGGGCTCATCAGTTTCCAATATATGATGCTTGCATTGATATCATGATTATCTGGAGAATATCAGAATTAATGTTATCGGTATACTGATACATTCTGAAAGGTATTGGAGTGCTGAAGCCATCAGATTTATCCAATTTGTTAAAAATATTTTACTCATCAGCCACCACTTGCAATGAATTGCATAATTAACATGCATAATTTTTACAGTGCGTGTTTAGAATTTTTAAAAAAGGTACTGCAAAAGGAAAGGATACATGTACTTCTAATGGTTGCAATTTATAACTTTTAATGTTGAAATTTTGGGTTGTGAAAATGTAACCGAGTTCTTACTGCAAACTCAAGAAATTCACTTTCTTCTTCCTGCTAGGTCTGGCTTGCTTAGCACTTTAGTGGGAGAAAAATCTGTTACTCAAAGATGGGAAGTAAGTATGAAAATGCTGGGGTATTTTTTGTATTAAATTCCACATTTTGTAGTGATACATAAATAATCAATACACATAAGTTGCATCCTCTTATTCTAACTGGTGGAACACACTGTTGTAGCAAGTGTATCTCAGCATTTAATTTTTAGTATTTCGTGGTATCATCATCAAATAAGAAATGGTTCTACTGTTGAATTGCAGGGGGAGAGCTGTAGTAAAAATAGAGTGAGCATTGCAATATTGAAGTAAGTTTGTTTGAGGAGGGCTGCACATTGACAGTCTGGCTGGTTGACATTTGATTGTTGTAAAGTGAAAAATTTACTGTGCTGTTATCTGTCTGCCTTAAGAGAGGAGAAATCAGTAACTTCCAGTACCTGATGCACTTGAACACCCTGGCTGGCAGATCCTATAACGACCTCATGCAGTACCCTGTCTTCCCCTGGATCCTTGCAGACTATGACTCAGAGGTAAATAAAACATCTCGCCAGCCTTGATAGTGGTCTTGTATAAGTTGAACGTTTCTATTGTGTTTCTCCTACTTCTCAACAGGGAGGGTATTAGAGAATCTTGGCTGGGCTGGTTTTACAGATGTTGTTGGCCTGTGCACAGGTGAGGGCTGGGATCCAGAGAGAGGCATTTGCCCCTCTACCTTGCAGCAGTTCCTGTAAATGTCTGCATTAGCTTTAAGCTGTGTATCCTGAAGTATGCTAAGCCCACAGAGAAGGTATCCTTGTTCAGAAGACTGTGGTAGGGGCTACCATGAAATCTGGCCCCATGGTGAAAGAATATGCTTTTGAAAAAGACGAAACATCCTATTGATGCTTTTGTGGACAGCCATTGCCACCAACCAGACCATTACATAAAATATTGTTAGGGGACTTGTTGAGTATTTGTGAAAAAATTAGGGGGAACTGGGGACAGGATAAGAGGAGCAGGGCAGAAGTTGTGCAGAGCCCAGATGTGATTGCAGATAAAACAGGCTGGCTGTCTTGGATCAGACTGAAGGACTGTTTTAAGCATATCCAACATGGCATTTGCTGTGTGTGTAGAAAGCAGGGATAACAACCTTAAAAGGTAGGTGGTGTTAACTGTGGTAATCAGCAGCTTTCAAAGGATGTGGTTTGGTTTTATAAAATCGTTGTCTGATTTATTTTTAAAGGAACTGGATCTTACAAATCCTAAAACATTCAGAAACCTGGCCAAGCCCATGGGAGCTCAAACAGAGGACAGGTTAGCCCAGTACAAGAAGCGATACAAGGATTGGGAGGATCCCAATGGTAAGTAATAATCCATCCTGCAGAAAGAACAGACGAACATGTGCCCGTCATCATAGGAAGGACTCATGGATTTTTTTATAATGTGGGGAGAGAGATTTGGATATGGATGTGCAGAACTCTGCCATGTTTTTTTTTGTGACCATCCAACAAAGTCTAAATTAGAACTTAGAGATGTTGGCTTTCTTTCTGTGTTGTTTTAAATCTAAATGACATCTTTGTTTATATGTAAAAACAAAGAACAGTTGCACGTTTAGATGAGTTTAATATTATGTATATATATGGGCAGGCACATGAAGCACACAACCAGCTGTGTCTGCTAATACAGTTTGATTGCTGCTGTATGAAAATTAGTAGTACAAAGAATTCAAATGCTTCTGCATTAGCAGTATTCTAGTTTTTTCATTTCTAATCTTAAAGTATGGTTTTTTGGCTGAGGAAACAGCAGCTTCTTAGCTAAAAAAGCCTCAGAATGAGATGCAACTAAGTTACCTAGCCATGATTTTAGAGGTTTCTTGTATATTGAAAATAAAACTTCTGTGTTTAGCAAAACAAGTTTTCTTGTGTGCCTTCATTGAAGATAGAAGCCTGTTTAACTACTGCAGTGCTGTTCTGTGTCAAACAGCAGTAGGTGGCAAAGACATTCATTTTTAGAAACAAATCAGTATTTTCTAAGTGTGCTTGTGCAGACATTTTGCCTGGAAATTAAGAAAGTAAAAGCTGTACAAAATCTGTAGGCAACAGTTCTGATATGTATTTCTGCCCAAGATTTTAAATCCATAGTACAAAATAACACCAAAAATTAAAAAAAAAACTTTTAAAGAAATGTTTCTTCAGCAGAAATCACTGTAGTTGCACTGCAGTATTTCAATTAATTAAAACAAAAAATTAGTAACCATTCAGTACTGCTTTGCAGAACCCTGTTGAATTAGGGCTACTGTACTGCAGCCAAACTCAAGTGACAAAACATAAAGCTTTCAGATATCTGAGAATGAAAATTACAAATTCCAGTTCTGAAGGTGTCCAAGGCTGCACAGTAATTAAAATGCAGTGTTATTTTTTTTTCCAGTCGTACTGATTCTGTCACCTAATGAATTTATTTCTCCTGTGTTTATGATTTTTAATCTGCAGGGGAAACCCCAGCTTATCACTATGGGACTCACTATTCCTCAGCCATGATTGTGGCTTCCTATCTTGTCCGGATGGAGCCTTTTACTCAGATTTTCTTACGGTTACAGGTAAAAATGCACTTCAAGTTTCTTGCCTGCTGTGTATTTCAGGCATCGCTGGGAAATAAGATCAGTCAGCTTTGTTTTCATCAAATATCATAGAAGAAACACCTTTTAGCAGAGTTCTTATTGCCTGGCAGGTTTTTGATATGTCTTTTTAAAAGATGTGATGGAATTCACCTTTTTTTTTCCCTTGTAGTTTGAACATTTTCCTAAATGTACACAAAACAAAGTAGCCGCAGACAAAAACCAAAATGAGTTCTATTGTGAAAAATATTTTGCTGTTTCTCTGAAAGAGACTAGATTTGAAATCAGACAGATGAGACTTTTCCTAAAGTTCTGTATATCTGTATCTATATTTTGTGTTATCATGTACCTGAAAGTAATGCAGCTGATTAGATTGGTTGCGTTAAAAAAAGAAATGTGCTATGTTCTAGTGTCTTCATTTGGCAGAGGATGCTCTGATTTGCCTTGCTGGCAAAGCCTGCCATGCTGAGGGGTGCTGTGACACTGACGTGCTGCTCTCTCTGCCCGGCAGGGCGGTCACTTCGACCTGGCTGACCGCATGTTCCACAGCGTGCGCGAGGCCTGGTACTCCGCCTCCAAGCACAACATGGCAGACGTGAAGGAGCTCATCCCAGAGTTCTTCTACCTCCCCGAGTTCCTGCTCAATTCCAACAATTTTGACCTAGGTAGGCAAAAAGAGCTTGATAGCAGCACTGTGGGTGGGAGAACAGAGCCAGACAGACTTCCAGGTATTTTCTCAAGCCATGAGTGTTCATTGTAAGCAGTTTAGTAAAAAGCGTCTTCTGAGAATTGCAGAACTAGTCCCTGAAAAGACTTTTGTTTGGAGCGGTGTATTTTTGTCAATTTGGGGTTTTTTACCAGTTCAAAATGCACAGATAATAATATTTTACTTAGAATTTCACTGCTTTGCATTTTTCTCCATGTAACCTATTCCATGATGGTGTTCACCGTCTTTGTTGTTTATTTTTTGAAGCTTCTCAAAATCTGTTTGAAAAATCTTCATTTTTAGAACTTCATCTGAAAATTTTCCTAAAGGTTTTTTGAATTGTCGCAGCAGTTGCGATAGTGATTAATCGGCAGGAGTCGTGTAGGAGACCTGTTTGCTGGAGATGATTGTTACTTATTATATGTCACTCTTAACACTGGTGTTAAGCGCTTATATTCTGAACTCTGTGCTGTGAATCTATTACCAACAATAAAGATTAATCAAATCATAGGTTTTAATGGCCTGCAAGCCTTTATTCAAAATCTATTGTAGCAGATTGGAAGCACAACCTTACAAAAAAAAAAAGGCAAAACCTAAAGAACACTTTGCAAAACCTCTTCCATCTATATTTTACACTAAAGAATATGAGTATTACTGAAAAAATGTTGAGCTCTTGTCCACTTATCTTTGTATCTGATAATTTTAGACTGTAACCATTGGAAATTCTTCACTGAGCATTTGGACCAACAGTAGAAAAGGCTCTTTAGGAGCAGTTGTGAAACACTGAGGTACTTTAGATTGTGGTAATTTGTAGCAAACCTGCTTCCCATCCTCCCAGGTGAAAAGAAAGGAAGATTTGAAGTTTGGTGATGCAACTAAAGTTTCTGTTGGAGTGTTGCACTTATTTTTTGTGTGCCTCTGTAAAGTTGGAAATGTGTAGGTGTTCCTCTAAGTTAATAGGAAGTGTGGAATTGTCTCTTGACAACAGGTGACAGAACAAGAATATAACTGAGGAGTTTTACCAAATATATTTTTGTCAATCACAACATGCCACTATTTGATGTCCACAGAGTGAATGTATTGTGCCGAGGCCATGGTCATATCAGGGAATTGCCAGTGTCCTTGGGCATGGAGCTTGTGGGGGATACCAGTTAGCTCTGCATTGTTAGGAAATGTGTTTGGCTGCACATCACAGGAGTACAGGCTATTCTCAGGAGTAAAACGACAATTTCATTCCATGATAAAATGCTGTTTTCCTCCTCAGAAGCCTTAGCGAGGAGTATTTGGACTCTTTCTCCTGAAAGCAATCTTACATGAACAACTGGGGCAGAATTTTTCACGTTTTATTGCCTGACATTTAAAACCACAATAGTATTTTAAAGAAGAGACTGAAATGGCTTCCTTTATACATACATGATATTAGACTTTGATTCTTTTTCTTTTTTTTCACCTTTGCTGTTGCAGTTCAGATTCAGTGCTTCTGTTCATTTTTTTTCCTTCTTTATCTTTTTATTAGGTTGCAAACAAAATGGCACTAAACTTGGTGATGTAATACTCCCTCCATGGGCAAAAGGAGATCCTCGTGAGTTTATCAGAGTCCATCGGGAGGTAATTTCAATTTTAATGGTGACAGTAGAATGTCTGTTGGGACTTTCCACTGCACAATAATCTAAGCTCAATTTGTGCAGTCACAGGCCAGTCTGTGAGTTCAGGCTTGGTGTCTGATTGTTGCCAAGGTCTGTAGGACCAACGTTTCCTCTCCTTCCTTTTTGGCTACAGAGTACTTTGAGGCCAGACTTGCTTCAATGAAAAGCTTTGTCAAAATGTGACAAAAATATGTCAGATCATGTTCTGCATTTCTTCTTGTGACAAGTGTAGTAAATTCAATCAGTGAGCAATTCAACTCATTTTAATGCATGCCTTCTGAATTTCAGGCTCTGGAATGTGACTTTGTGAGTGCTCACCTGCATGAGTGGATTGACTTGATCTTTGGCTATAAACAGCAAGGCCCTGCTGCAGTAGAAGCTGTAAATGTCTTTCACCATCTCTTCTATGAGGGACAAGTGGACATATATAACATCAATGATCCTTTAAAAGAGACAGCTACCATAGGATTCATTAATAACTTTGGACAGATACCAAAGCAGGTATACCCTTCGTAGAATTCTTATTTTCCAGTTAACACTCAAATTGAAATGTGTTAATATAAAACAGGAAGGTGTTTTAGGAGTGAAACTTCTTGGGAGTATATATTGGTAAATATTCTTCCAGTGATACAAAATCATTTATGTTTCCATCATAAATTATGCAAAGATGGACTTTGGGCTTTACTTGTGAGGTTAGAAATGTCTTTTTTCCCCTTTACATCCTTAAAATAAAGGCATGATGAATTATAGCTCAACTCTTAAAATCAGCATTAAAAAAACCCAGAACTACGTTCCTGCTGCAAAGTCATAGGGGAAGAATGAAAGTGCAGCTTCAAAGTAATGCCCAGTGCTAAGGTATTTGAAGTTACCCTGTAATAAAACAATTTCTATAATAACTTCTCCTTCTTTTTTTTTTATCCTAGTCTCATGGGTGATTCCCTCTTGTAGGACAGCTGTAGTTAAGAAGCTGTAAAGACCAGGTTTTGGTGCAGCTTTAAAGTTTGTGTTCTCTTCAGGAGACTACATTAAATGATTCAATGTAATATTAAATCTAGGGGTTCAGGTTTGGGGGGAGTCTCAGTGTTGGTGGTTTTGATTTGGGTTTTTTATTGGGCATTTCTTTGGAGTCTTTTTGCTATCCAGTGAAAATCTTAAATGTCTTTGGTAAATATTTCCAATCCTAGATCTGGTGGAAACCGCAGATACCTTCAGCAATTGGTTGGGAACTCAAGCCATGTGTTGGAAACTCTAAACTCGGCTCTCAGCACATAATGTTTCAGGACAGCCACACAATATTCCCTGTGGCAACCCATTTAGAGCTGTCTGTCTCTCATTGCTTGGAAGGAAGGCTAAGAACAGCTTATCTGTCTTCTGTGGCTTTTCTCCTTTCCCTTCCTTGCTCTCTCTCAATAATCTAATTATGTAGTGGCTGTAGAGTTTTCTCCTCTTACGTAATAACCAGTCCCTCTCCTGTGGTGATAATCAGACAGATGGACAGACAGGGACTGGGGCAGAGGGTGGGGCAATAGAGAGCACTGCAGCTGAGTCCAGAGCTCTGCCTGCATCCTCAGATGCCTGTTAGGTACAAAGCTGTGGTGACATCTACCAGGAATTGCATGATGCTTTGCTGGAGGAAATAGACTGCAGTAAACTTGGTAAACTCAAAACTTCCTTAAGGCTTTGTTGAGGGTGAGTGCTCTTGGAGCACATTTTTATGTAACTGTAGAGTCTTTGTTTCCTTCTCTTATTTTCTATGGGGGATCCAGGGCAGGCTCTCTGTGACATGGCTGCTGTGCATTTTTGCACTCCTTTCCTGCACAATGTAACGTGCATCTTCTTTGTCCCATCTCTTCCACTAGCAGTGTGCCTGGCAGTTTGGGTTCAAATTTTAAAAAGTTGTGATGCAAAATATTGCAGAGCTGGTGGTGTGTTTGGAAGAGGGCTCTGACAGACTCCATGAGGGTACCAAGATGCCACGGCCTCAGGAGGCAGGACAACTTTGCTCCTTGTTGGTTTTCGTATTGTTTAAGGTTTTTGAAATGTTCACCGTGGGTTATTAGTGAATACTGAGAGCAGTAAAGCATTTGCTTACCTGCAGAATTTTTGGAAGATATATTGAATGTATTTATGATCTTTTTAAGCTAGTGCCCTTATAAACCTCTAATTTTTGATGATCATCAGTTTCTTGAATGAATCTTGAATTCTTGATGAATTTCAGCTCTTCAAAAAACCCCACCCACCAAAGCGTGTTAGAAGCCGTCTGAATGGAGAGGCTGTGGGAACCTCTGTGCCCCCTGGTTCCACAGGTGACAAGATCTTTTTCCATCATTTGGACAACCTGCGGCCATCTCTTGCCCCAGTGAAAGGTAAACTGTAAACTCACAGTAGTTATTGCTGTTTCTTTGCCCAAGCATTCAGAGTTTCAGCAAGATCGTACTTTTCCATCTTTTTCTTACTTCTAATATTCTTACTGCCCGTAGTTTTGTGAGAGAGACAAATTCAAAATATCCTAATGCTGTACAATTATGTTCTTAGCTACTTTAAAGGATCTTGGGAAGCACCATAGCTGCACCAGTTTAATATGAAATTTTTTAAATCGAGGGATAAAATGGAGGCCAAGCACCTCTTTATAAGTTTGACTTTAACAAACAACATCCAGAGTACATTGTTTCTGGGCCTGTGATAGCCTCTGTTTTTGTAATTTTCGTAGCAAAAGGATTATTTATCACAGTGCCAAGAAATACTAAGGAATGTTGGCAGGAAAGTATGGTGTTGGTAGCTGCACTGAGACAAAAGAAAGTGGTTTTTTACTTCAAATCTGACATTGGACTGAACAAAATTTGTCTGCACAGCAGGTAAATGCTATACAGGGATTTCTTTCCTAGTTGAGTTAAGCAATCTGTGGCTCCCTGCTGTAAGGACAGAAGGACGTGCTATTAAATGGGGCATAGCAGGGCTTAGAGGGAAGACTCTAAGTCAGGAAATTAGAAAGCACTAATCTATATTCGGCTCTGCATTTGTTAGGAATGGAGCAAAAGTTGCCATCACTGCAGCTGATGCAAAGAATGTAAAAATAGCCCTTACAGAGACCTTGTTTTGGAAGAGCAGCAGGTACTTAAAGGGATCTGATAGTCTTTGTCTCTCCCAGCAATAAAACATAACCCCCTTTTCTCTTTCAGAGCTCAAGGAGCCTGTGGGGCAGATCGTGTGTACTGATAAAGGCATTCTGGCAGTAGAACAGAACAAGGTTCTCATCCCACCCACCTGGAATAAAACATTTGCCTGGGGCTATGCAGACCTCAGCTGCAGACTGGGTACCTATGAGTCAGACAAGGTTTGTAATCTGAAATTTGTTACAGCAATCAGTACTCAATAGTGGGAAAAAAACATAACAATGGACATTTATTTCACATGTTAATGAAATAATCTGCTGCACCAGGTTTTTTTGCTCCCTCTTGATGATCTTCACCAGGATGTTGACAGAATAACATTAACTCATAATAGTTTTTTACCAGGTCTTAGTGACCTAATGAGTGCAAGGTGGCAACCAGGATTTTATTTTTTATCCTACCAAGTACTAGTTCTGTAAGTAATTCTTTATGTTCTGTATTTTTAGGCCGTGATTGTTTATGAATGCTTGTCAGAATGGGGTCAGATCCTGTGTGCCATTTGCCCCAACCCCAAACTAGTTATCACTGGAGGAACGAGCACAGCAGTGTGTGTGTGGGAAATGGGTGTCTCCAAAGAAAAAGCTAAAGCCCTCACACTGAAACAGGTAAAATGGAATAAAGCTGTAAAGTAATGTTATAAGATCAAAGTAATTGTGTAATGGGTATTGTTCACCTTTGAAACCATGAGTCCAGCAGATCTCCAGAGAATGGAGTAGTTGAGATAGTGATCTGCATTGAAAGTGGGCAAAATGCATCTTTAAAATTGCATCGTTTTTAAGAATAGTGGATGACAAGGAGCTTTGTGGAGACAAAGGGAATTTGATAGTGGTGTTAACAAAATTATGCAGGTGAGTTATGTGAAATGATCTGCTTTGTAGTATTACATGTAATACCCCCATCTAAAAACTGTATCAGGAAGGACATAAAAGGAGGCTGCCTTAAAGGTTAATTTTCCTCTTTAAAAAAAAAATTAATTACTTTAATTATTGCACTTTTTAATCTAAAACAAGCACCCATGCTTTAAAGTCAGCTGCAGCTAAGTACAAAGTAAGTTTTGTGTATTTACTAAGGAAAAAACAAACCCAACAAGTGTAACCAAAAAAACCCAACCACAACTAAGTCAATATATTCTAGCAGCTGTGTATCATTGTTATTGGTTAAGTTACTGTTCCATTAGCATCTTCATAGAAGGACTGCTTTTTAGAGGAAGTCTTTCCCTCAAATTTATGAAAAAAAGTTGAGAGAATTATTTAGTAAATTCCCTTGTGCAGTAAACAACTGTCCAAAGCTGTTTTTCTGAAGTGTTTTACTTTAAAACTGTACATGATAAAACACTGTATCTTAAATTTTGGGGCAGCATATTTGAATACATTTACTGTATTCAGTGAGTTTCATTTTAACTGAGTAAGGTGCAGTAATCTGACTGTATTTCAGACTCTCTTTCCAATAGATTAAGCCTAAAATGTAAAAGTAGGGCCTAATATGAGTAGATGCTCATACTTTTCTTCTCCTTCCAACTGACTTTGCTTTTGGGCTGCAACTGTTTCTTGTCTCTTTTGTCTTCTCTTAGTCATCAGCAGTTACTGTAGGAGTCAGAATGTAATTCCACGTGCAGCCTGGAACACTTTCTGACCTTTTAAACAGGCTACTGATGCAGAATGGGATTTTCTTCAGTGGAAGGATCTGTAATATTAGACCTTCGAAATTTTGTTTTGTCAGAGCTCTTTTTAAATGGAAAAAAATATTACTTTTACCATTTTCAGTGATAGAAATAGTTATCAACTGAAGACTTATAAGGTGCCTGCATCTTCTGATGGGATATTCTGGTTATGTTATCTGAATCTTTCAGGTAAGAGGCTTTGATGTGGAATTTTTGTGCTCTCTCCTGATTTCCACTTTTGCTCCTGATTTGTGTTTTGCAGGCACTGCTGGGTCACACTGACACTGTTACGTGCTTAACAGCATCACTGGCGTATCACATCATTGTGAGTGGATCCCGGGATCGCACCTGCATCATCTGGGATCTGAATAAGCTCTCCTTCCTGACACAGCTGCGAGGGCACAGGGCTCCAATTTCAGCACTCTGTATAAATGAATTAACGGTGAGAGCCAAACTCCGTCCGCCAGGCTGCAGTGGGAGCAGTAGCAAGAGTTGGAAATCATTAAACCAAAGGAAAAAAAGCCACTAAGCTCTCCTGTTAATTTGGCAGAACTTGTATAACTCATCTGAAAACTGATTAACAACTGGTTTAGGAATAATTTTTCATTTGTCTAGAGCCATGCATAGGTGCATTCCATGCAGAGTGGCTTGAGCTCAGAGGAGGTTATTTATTAACAGTGCTGCAAGCAGTGTAGTTGGTGTGACATTCCAAGCAAGCTGCCAGATCTGCCACAGGAGCTTGGAAGATCTTTTGATACATGACCGTGGTTGGCTTCCCTTGTCTTAAGTCGAATTTAAAGGAAACAGGGGATACCTTGGGTGACAATGCAGTGCCAGTTGCAGTGGAAACAGATGCATCCTAAAAGCTTCTGTCCCTGATGGTCCTGTGAGTTACAAGTCACCATTTATCCAGCTCCCATGCATGGCCATCAAGGCTGGATGGACCCTGTTGCAGCTGGAGCAGATGCAGTGGTAGAAATCAAGACAAGAGAGGGCTGTAATGCAAGCAGGGGGTAGCAAGTACAGTTTATTAGCTGTTGGTGGTCTGGCTGTAGTGCTGCCAGTGCTTAAGACTGCAGCTCCTGTTTCCCTCTGCACTAGTTTGGACTGTTCCCAATAAGGAAGCAAATGAAATTTAAGGTGATACATATTTGTGAAAAAGAGCTGTGTCAACATGAGCAGTCTTTAGAAACTGAAAGTACTAAAAATAGGCTGTTGGATTGCTATGCTATGAAAAGTGGAGGAATTGGTCAACTCATTCTATGCTGTAAATAGAGAAATTGGTTGCTACTAAGTGTGGTTTTCTGGTAGAGTTAAAAAAAAGAAAATTCATATAATCCTAAAGGTTTCTTCAGCTGGCCAGATGCCCCTTGAATAGAGCTTGCTGAAAAGTGCCAGCCTTGCAACTTGACTTATAAATGAACTTGACACATATTTTTGCTGAAGAATACCTGCAAATTTGTATTGAAATCTGGAGTTATTTGTCTTTGCAGGGAGACATTGTATCATGTGCTGGCACTTACATCCACGTGTGGAGCATTAATGGCAGCCCTACTGCGAGTGTAAACACCTTCACTGGCCGAAGCCAGCAAATTTTGTGTTGTTTTGTGTCAGAGATGAATGAGTGGGACACCCAGAATGTCATTGTAACGGGGCATTCGGATGGAGTTGTCCGGGTAAGTACAGGAGTCACTGCCTGGAAGATAAAGCTTGTGCCTTGGTGGTGGTAGTATTTAGAGAAGTCATGCCTATCCAGGACAACAGTGTCCTGACCAGGACAAAAAGCAGTCCTGCTTTACTTGGGAATTTCACCCGAACAGTTCTTTCTCTTTTTTGGTGCCCCCATTGGGATGTGGTAAGCAGCAATAGTCAGCAGAGCATACATTTTCCTTCCTGCTCTGTTTTGGTCACCAGCTTTCATACCTGGAGACTATCGCTTTGGTTCACCGTTTTAATTTCACACACCTTGAGATAATTCATTTTGCTTGGCTAGAAAGAAAAGAGAAACTTAGTGTCATCTCTGATCACTATATGTCTAATCCAGCTTGCAGTACTTTCAGGTGCAGCTTTAACCAGAGTCTGCTGGTCAGACATTTGTGTGGAGTGGATTCAGACATGAACACAGATGTCCTCTTATAGTTTCTAGTCCTCAAAAACAGAGTTTAGTATGGAGATGTGACCTGCCTTGCGTGCTACCAGTGCAAATTCACGGTTCTACTAAGCCATTTTAACTCTTCAAGTAGCTTAGGAAAAAGCCAAGAATTCAGTAAGTGCCACTCTGCTTGTCCCCTGTCCCTCCAGTTCTGGCGGATGGAGTTTTTGCAAGTGCCAGAAACACCAGCTCCAGAGCCTGTGGAGATGCTGGAAATGCAAGAGGACTGTCAGGATGCTCAAATAGGTATGTCTCCTGACAAGTGTTTGGTATTTCCCTGTTGAATCTGATCTTTGCTATAGGTAGGTCAAGTCCTGTGGTTATACAGTGCAGAATGGAATGATGGACCTTTTCTCTCAAAAAGCAATAGACATGCAGTGGGCACAATGAACAGCATCTGAGTTCTGTGTTCACCACCTTACTTAAGGTAGTTTCATATTGCTACAAGTAAGAAAAAATTTTGCCCATCATAGCTTTTTGTTCTGTTAAGGTGGAACTTCTGTCTGTGTTTGTTTTGGCCGTTGGCACGCTCAGTGGATTGTCCAAAAGCTAGATATGTTTTAGTATGAAATGGAATTGTAGCATAACAGCCAAGTTGAATCTACTGATGGAAACAGCTTAAACTAGACAAGCAATAATATTCCTTTCCACTCTTGGAAGATGTTGCTCTGTGCCTTATGACTGTTTCTTTTAGCCATCTCGTCTTCCTCCTGCACTCTTCATATTGAAGATATGATCTGCATTTGGATCTGAATCTCATTTTTATTCATAAGTAATTATTATATAAATACAGCTTTTGGTTATTTTAGTGTCACTTGGAGTATAAATGTCTTTGTTAATTGCTCTTTTGTGTTAACAAGTCCTGTTATTAACAAGTCTGCATCATATTTTTCAGTCAGAGTTTCAGCATAGCTGATTGTGCTTACTAGTGTAAGTTTTGCTGAAAGGCTTTGCCAACTTGAGTGTTTCTGAAGTGTTTGCTCCTTTTGTCTATCATAGTCTTCTTCAGAGGGACTATTGTAGGAAACAGCTTCAGCTAAGGCGTGTCATTCTCTGGCAAAACATAAAAAAAGTGATAAAAAGTGCAAAAAATATGAATGGTGATTCCTGGCAGGAGCTGAATCTCTGAAAAGGCTCTGAGATGCCTGCATGCAGTGTCTCTCTCTGAGCAGTTGGTGCCCATTGGGTATCAGGCAGTGCAGCAGCAGAGTAAGGAAAAAGCTCAGGCCATAACCAGGTTCACTAACAGTGCCTTGTTCCCTGCTGTGCCAATCCAGGGCAGGAAGCCCACGAAGAGGACAGCAGTGACTCTGAGGCAGACGATGCATGTATAGGCCAGGACACGAAAGTGCAGGAGAGCCAGAGCCAACCGAGCAGCACCAGCCACAGGCCTCGGTCGTCGTCAGCCAGAGCAGCAGCAGCATGGTCAGCAGACAGCGGCTCCGATGACTCCAGGCGTTGGTCAGACCAGCTCAGCTTGGATGAGAAAGATGGATTTATCTTTGTGAATTATTCGGAGGGACAAGCAAAAATACATCCCCATGCTCAGGTTAACCACCCCCACCCCAGCTATGCTGAAGCACGGCACTACAGCAAGCTCAAACCAGGTAAAAGAAACCGTGCACAGCCCTCAGTTTTATTCCTAAGTGAAATGTTATAGAAAAAGAGAAAAACTGAAATCTCTGAGGGAGATTTTGTTCTTACTACAAAATTGCAGTTACAAGTGTGTTGGGGGAGGAGGGAACAAAAATGAGAATGAGCAAGTTTACTTTATCCCCTCCCACTTCCCACTCCTTTGTAGGATACAGATGGGAGCGTCAGCTGGTGTTCAGAAGCAAGCTAACTATGCACACGGCATTTGATCGCAAAGACAACGCACACCCAGCAGAAATCACTGCGCTCGGCATCTCCAAGTGAGTAGCTCACACATCAGGACTTCAAACATTTTTGGCTGTTGTCAGCAGGAAGAGGTGCCATTGTTCATAACTCTGTTCTGT
The DNA here is from genome assembly GCF_037042795.1 of Molothrus aeneus. Taxonomy (NCBI): domain Eukaryota; kingdom Metazoa; phylum Chordata; class Aves; order Passeriformes; family Icteridae; genus Molothrus; species Molothrus aeneus. Next base: position 13,917,398 of record NC_089649.1, read on the forward strand.
GGTGCTTCTGTTTGGGGTAGCCTTCTTCAAGGACTGAGATAAAAACACTAAAGAAAGGGAGAGCTGTTCAGCTGCACTGTGTTACACAGAGTGTTGCAGATCCATTTCTCAGTTAGAGCAGGGCAGCTGGGGCGTTAGTCACCACACCAGTGCTTTACCATTTTACATTCTCTGACGTTTAAAATCGGGCATCGATGCTTGTGTGTTACTGTGCCAGAGTTGTTGCAGGAATGCTTTTGCTTTTCCTTGCAGGGATCACAGCAGGATCCTGATCGGGGACAGCCGGGGCAGGGTGTTCAGCTGGTCCGTGAGCGATCAGCCGGGCCGGTCTGCAGCCGACCACTGGGTGAAGGACGAGGGCGGCGACAGCTGCTCGGGCTGCACCGTGCGCTTCTCGCTCACCGAGAGGCGGCACCACTGCAGGAACTGTGGACAGCTATTCTGCCAGAAGTAAGCAGCCAACAGCCTCCTTTGGGCTCTTTTCCACACAGGATTTTAGGTGGGGTAAAGCTGTGAAATACCACAGAACTCTTGTGAAAGACTGAGGCTGCCTAAACTGTGTGCAGGACTGCGAGGATGCTGATTTAGGGGCCACTAGCAGGTAGTCTCAGACAAAATGTATGACAGAGAATGCATGTGAGCTCTCCTTACCCACAAACTGAAGTGCAAGTCTCATCTCTGATCCCCTGGGTCAGATATGATATTTCTAGTTTTATCTGTCTGAGTCTAAACTGGTGACAACAGCTGTTGTTGAGCTATCTGTCACACAGTTTCATTGCCTTGACTCTGTGGTGATCATTTGAGTTAAATTCTGCTTCTGCCACACTGCGTTGCATCTCCATGTCAAGGTGAGTTAGGACAGTTTTCTGGTGTTTGAAGTCATGGTGATAATTCCCACAGCTCAATAGAAAATGGGTAGAAATGGAGAGGACCTGCATTCAGTGATGGTTGTTTATTCTCCACAGGTGCAGCCGGTTTCAGTCAGAAATCAAACGGCTGAAGATTTCATCACCGGTCAGGGTGTGCCAGAACTGCTTCTACAACCTGCAGCACGAGCGGGGCTCAGAGGAGGGGCCCAGAAATTGATGGGGCCTGGCAAACCTCATCCAGCCCCGCTGTCACTCCAGGAACCAGTGAGAGCATCAGAAGGAATTGGAATATTGTCTGTTTACACTTACGTTTATACTGCATTCTAAGCACTAAGAGTAAAAAGGGATCATTGCATTGGTTTGTGCTGACAGAAGGCAGACGAGGCGAACAGCGTAAGGAGGAGAAGAGCAAGGCCCAGGAAGACATGGTTAATAACCACAAATCCAACAGACCTGGCAGCCCCATGGCCCATGCTGGGGTGGCTGTCACAAAAATCCTCACTTATCGTAAACACCCCTTCTTGTCTTGTTTTTGTAGAGTTAGTCATCTTAACCGGGGGGAGGGAGGGCAAGGCTTTTTAGAAGATAGTTGTAAATCTGCCTTCTTCGCAAGCAACTGTGTATATTGTAAATAGGTATAACGGCCTTTTTATCTAAATATGAACTTAACTGCCTGTTACATGGGACTTCAGATTAACCACTGTACTTTGTGTGGCATCTTTATCTCATCTATCAATTTAAATACGAATGTTTAAAAAAAAACAAAAAAAAAAACCAAAACAGAAAACTCAAAGGCATTATGTGTATTTCTGTTAAAAATCCAATCTGTGCATGTTTGTTCTTTCAGTTGCCCACAGTATCTTAATTTAAGTGAGGCTATTCATAGAATTACACAGATTTTTCAAAAGAAAACATTTTTGAGAATAGGAACTTGGAGTATTTTATTCTAGCTGTAAGATAACCAGGAACTAAATTGTACACTTGTGTTGCATTTTATACCAAACTATTTACCACCTCAGTGTTGTTCATATTTAATAAGGCCTCTTTTATACATATGTCAGAGCTGCAGTTTTGTTAATTACTTACTGTTCATTAGCAGCTGATTCATGCAGTGCAAGAACCAGCTTTTACCTTCTTTAGTCAATAGCAATTGGCTTTTGCATATAGGTACAGAATTAATTCCTTGTGCATAAAATTGAACTGCTGTTGTCCCCTAGCTTCTCTGCAAAAAACCTTTTTGTAACAACAGGCATTGCTCTAAAGCAGAGTGATCTTGGTCATGTCAGAAATGCTCCTCGGAGCTCTCTTTGTCTTTCAGCACACACCATCAGCTTGAGGACATCAGTAGATTTCCATTATGGTTTTTAAGTTTCAATATGAATTTAATTGCAGTATTTTTTTACTACTCTGTCATTTATTTTGCACTACATGTGGGATGAAGTAGAGACACTGATATCTGCTGGAATTGGAGCACGTGCATTGGGATAGGCCCATGGACTTAATTTCTGCATGAGGTCTTGCCAGTGGGTTTTTGTTTGGGTAGAGGGAGGGCAGCAGGCAGGCTGGTGGTCGGTTTGTTTTTGTTTTTTAACATGTGTATATATTTTGTAAATGGGTGACAAACTGATCTAGAGCTAGGTATATTCACAATGGATTCTTTTAAATAGAGGTAAGGATATGACCCAGACCAACAGAAGACAGGTGGCTCTGGCAGTACTTGAGTGAATGTTGTCACTCAAAGGGATGAGATTATCCTTCACTTGGAATGACTTGGGCAGGCTGTGGCCCTGGGACAGCAAATCCTTAAAACCAGCATTGTTATTGGAATTGCACCATCAAAAATTCCAGGCCCTCTCTGTTGGGGTGAGCTCCTTCCAGAGGGTCCCTGGCACTGTGGGGGCACCCCTGTCTTCTCTTGATTTGAGCTTTTAGCAGTGAATAATTTGTTAATTCTGACCACTTACTATTTACCCTGGTATCACATGTTTATGCACTGAAGGTTAAATATGTATTTTGATACTTGTTTGTTTATTATGTATGTGCTGGTCTGTAAAATGAGATATATTCCTGTTTTGGTATGTATACTAGGTCCCCAAATGAACAGAAAGGCTTCTCTAGAGCCCTTGCACACTGTTGAGTAAATGCAGGTTTGTTGAGCTTAGCTGACCCAAATTTTGGATCCAAAGAGTGATGGTCAAGTAGGCACACTGACTACTGACTACCTGGCAGATTTGACCCTAAAAACAGGAAGAGGTCCTCGGTAAGTATGTGCAGAGCACTGGAATTTCTGTGTTCAGCCGTTCTCTCTAACGTTGCCTTCACCCTTCCCAAAATGATGCAAAACCAGCATAGTTCAGAAGACAGGCTAGTGGCCTTAACGTTTTCTGTTTGAAGAAAAGGCTGTTTTAACAACTCTTAAATGCCTTTGAGTCCACAGTTTTTCTCCCCTTGCCTCCAGATTTCCAAATCATCCCCAAATTTAAGGAAGCCTTCTTTTCTGTGGACTGCATCTTGTACAGCCACGTGGTTAGACCCTAATAAAAGCAAGGCTATGCCAAGAGCACTGATGTGGTCCAGCTCTGAAGCCAGGACAGAGTCCTGCTGCGGGTCCTGAGGACGGGGCTGTCAGCCGCAGACGCGTTGTACGGGTGTTCCGCGCCTGCGGCGTTGGCAGCGCGCTAAAGAAATCCTCATTCCTTACAAATTCTGCAGTGTGCAGGTAGGCCCAGTTTACATTTTGCAAGCAAACCACCACAGCCCTCTGACTTAATTCTGTTCCCAAAAGACCACGGTTTTGCTTGTTGGAGGCGGAGGGGGACAAACACACCTGCTCATATTCCCTCTGGCAGCTGGTGCTGTGGGCAACTGTGGTGTTCACGTGGGAGTGGGGTTTTTTCCATTTCATTCGAGCTTCTAATGCAAATACTTGCTTTGTTTTCCATGTAAAAATTGGTTGAGCAAAAATATACTCATTTACACTAACATTAGTAGACTGTATTCTCTGCAAGTACCTCACATGTCTTCTCCTGCCTTGTTCTTTGTAGTAAACTTATCCATGTACTCCTAACATTCGTATGTAGTGTGCAACTGTAATGTCATGCTTTTGAGAGGGGTTGGCTGCCTCCAGCCAACATTCATCAGTTCAATAGCAAAACACTTTAGATAAGTTATTTTGCACTTTCTTATGTATAAAATTGGTAGAAACTTATATTTGCTTTGTATCATTTAAAGACTCCTTTTGTTTCAGTAAATGAACTGTGTATAAAATACTTATGCAGTTAAAACTGTTTTTAGAAAGTATTTTTAATTTCAGCAAGTTTGGTTACTTGTTGCATGACTATTAACACAGCTGACTTTTTGTGTCAGTGCAATGTATATTTTTTTTGTCCTGTTATTAACTTGTAAGCCCTAGTTAAATGGCCATTTATTTGTACAGCATCAGGAGTAAATTGAAGATAACTGGCTAAGACTGGAGTGTGGAATTTTGTACTATATTGCAGAATCCAATATCTGTTTTTTGGTGGTTACGTAAAAGGCCTGACGATTTACTATCTAGTGTGCAATCTGTGATATCTGAATGTTCATTGTATATTTGTCTCCAATGCAAAAAGGTAGAGTAACACAATTACAACAATACATGATTAAATGCAATAGTTCAGGTACTGAAGTATTTTTTTTCATTTCAAATAAATACCTGCTATTTACCACCAAAAAGCTGGTTTGCATTTGTTGGAAAGACAAATCATTTGCAGTTGAATAAACGTTTTTAACTCGGGAGCGGTAACTAATGAGTAACATTTTTCAGTGTCATCATGAGAAGTAAGTTTCTGTTACTTGTCACATTTTTGCTTTCTGAGTGTGAGTATGCCCATCCATGATGGTGCAGCATGAAATCATGTGCATTAGTTTGTTCTTTTTTGCTTTAAATTGTAGAGTGTGAATTCAGCAGAATGTGGAATCCCCTGATACCATAGAGTTTTCCCCACCTAGGCTGATAGAGAAGACTTTATGATAGAGAAGACATGATGCTCTGCAGCACTACTGCCAGTCTACACCAGATTGCCTCCCCCATTGGCCAGCTGACACTGCCCACCCAGTTATTCATCCCTCATCCCCCTTACAGGTTTCTGCCCTTTGCCCTGCCCTTTTCCCCACCCTGTGCCCTCAGGTCTTTGGTCACTGACCCCACACTTAAGTTTCCACAATATCCCACATGGTCCTGTCTTGGTGGATGCAATAAACCCCTCGCTGGAATGTACCATGCAAAGCCCTTCCTGTCTTTCCCCCACTGAGCTCCCTGTGGTGTGTGCGTGGACTTGAAGCGGCTGCTCTGCTCTCGTGGCCTTTCTCTGAGCGCCTTCTGAAGGAGATGCCTCGAGGCAGGCTGCAGCATTTCTGCCACAGCAGAATGTGACAGTGGTAGAACAGGCTCTGCCAATACAGTGAAAGCAGGCAAAAAAATTATTTAAGTCCTGCTGGACAAGGGCAGTGGAAAAGGAGGGAGTTGGAGAAGCCATTTCCATGGCCTTGCTTAGCCATGTCTTGGTTATATAGGATGGTAATGTCCACTTTTCATAGGTTCAAGTATTTCACAGTTGGCCATTTCCACATTTTAAATCTTTCCACACGCTGAAAAAAAAACCAAAAATGCTTTCTCTTCAACAGTTTTGGGGGAGTTACTGTGCTCAGCAGCTGCAGACACGTGACAGCTGCAGCCTGAGTGTCCTTCTGCTGCCAGGGAGCAGGTCATGGATGAACATCAACAAAGCGCTGAGCCAGGTAACCATACCAACTCCGGGCTGTGGGGTCTGGCATTGCCTCCCACTCTTTCTGGGGAGAGATTTCCTACTAACAGCAGCTCCAGGCTGCTCTGTGCAGCTGGGTCAATTTCTATATGCAATATTTCAAGCTCATTTTCCAGGCATGATGCAGAGCAGAGGTGCCAGGAGCAAGCATTGGGAAGTGGTGGAGCCCACAATCCTGATGGACCTTTTGACTGGGAAAGTGCAGTCCCAGCCCTGTAAATCCCAACAGGCATCAGTGGGGCCAGCAGCCGGTTTTGGATTGAAATGAGGCACTTGTTGAATGACAGGGCAGCTCCTTGCAAGCGCCCCAGCTTTAGCTCTGGCTCCACCACAGTTCCTGCCAGGTGGAAGCACTGCCTGGGACCAGGCATTCCATTTAGCAGGTAAAACCAAATTTGTGGCCTATTTGCTGTGACCAAATTACCTTTCATGACAGGTGCAGTAACTCAGTTCAGAAAGGTGAGGCTGAGCTGCTTTCCAGGCTCAGTGTTCTATATAAAATGCATGAGTGTTTTTAAGGAATTTTAAGCAAGCCCAGGAACAGGGCTGATGTGCTGGGAGCCAAATCCTGCCCTGTCTTCCTGGAGAAGAGTTGTGTGGTGCTGTGTTGAATGTGGGCCTGGCCCCACAAAAAAGGGCAATTTATAAGGAATGGCACCAAACCTTGGTCACGGATGAACCTAAATGCAATCCTGCCTGCACCAGAGGGCACCAGAGCCCCTGGTGCAGGAGCTGGGCAGGAGCAGAGACAACGTGTGGGTGGGAGCGTTTCCACTGCCGGCGCTGAGGTGGGGGGAGGTGTGGCAAGGCTCTGCCCAACAGCGGTGATGAAAATCCTGTGCGGGTGAGGGGCGGGGGATGGTGCTCACACGAGCTCTGGGAAGAGTTCCCAGCCCTTCCCAGGCACAGCTTCTGAGAGCTTTAAGCTCTCCTTAAAGCTTGGCTGCTCTGCCCAGACCATCTTGAAGCTGGGGAGGGAAACCACCATGGTGCTGCTGGTGCTTCACTGCCCTCTTCTCACAAAGTAGCAGCTCACAGGGATGCTCAGTATGGGATCAATGCTCCAACTGCAGAGAAACCTGGGAACCATATCCCAAGTCCTGTGAAAGGACAGAGCTGGCCAGCAGATTTTCCAGCACACCACCCAAGCTCTCCAAATTTACCCATGTGAGCAGTGATTACAAGACCACCATGGGATATGTGCATATATCCAAGAGCTGATCAGCTCCAAACTGAACTGAGATGTGGATTGGCAACAAAGGAGAGCAGAAAAGGACTCTGCTCCTAAAAAGAAATGCTGGAGCTCAGCTGTAGGAAACTAAGATGTCATTGAAGTTAAGGCTGATGCCTTCAAGGGAGAGAGAGTAAAATAGGTTTGAGCCCAGCTGTGAAAAGCTGTATTAACTAAAAATACCAGTGATCTCAGGGCTACTTCTGCAGCTGAGTTAAAACCTCAGCTCTTACTTTTTCCTTATAGTGTCTTCAAGTGTAACAGAGCAGCTTTGAATTCATGCAGCAGCAAAACTGCAGAGGCCCAATTTGTTTCTTTGCTTTGTGTCACAGGCTGGCATCGCTCACCATGACAGCCACCCAGGCAGACAGAAATAGCAAGTTAGAACATTACATCCTGGTGCAGCACAGCCCAGAGACAGGAGGTGCTTTGCACTGGTTATCGCTGGGAGAAGGTCTTTGTAGCCAAAGCCTTGGTTATCAGCAGCTTTTTATGGCAAGGACTGAGGCCCGGGGCTAACAGGACAGCCGTGACACAGCTTGAGAAGCTGCAGCTTTTCTGGTTGTTGGCAATGTGGTGGAAGAAGAAAAATCCATTTGTAGTGACACAGGTCCTAGAAGCCAATTCTTTATTGAAAGATCTTATAAGCATTCCAGTACAGACTTAGCTGCTCTACTGTAGCTTTGAGTTTATGAAGATGGAAAAACATTTCTAAAGAAAAAAGAAGGCGAGATGGGCACCTCTATAAAATTTCATAGTAGATGAAATTTGACCACTGATTACACCAAAGATAAACATCAAACCACAGAAATTACACAGCCCCAAGGCAAAGCATGTAATAAATGTGCATGATTGCACTTAAGTCTGTAAGAAAGTTATGACAGGCATCACTGCCCAAGCACTCCATATCCCAGGTCAAGAGGGCACCTGATGGGTATCTCTGCATTCAGAACAGCAGTTTGGAACCAAGGAATGCCCAGAGTGTTCTTGTACTGTACATTTGGCTTCTTGGGTGAGTGAGCAGTGACCTGGCAGTGCCCAACTGAAGGGTTTTAAAATAAATTATTATTAAACCAGTTTCACTCATAGCTTTTGTTTTGTGCTTCTCCCTTAGCTAAGAATCCCAATGTCTTTTACCACTGCACATCCACCAGCTGAGACAGAAAACGTGGCTCATGGAACCCTGATCCCAGGGAACGCAGCAGAAATCCTGTGGTGAGTCTAAGCTTCTCTCATTTTCCAAATATGTAAAAAGCAGTGATATTGCTGATTTCTCTCCACACGCCCATTTTCAGCTGCTCCAGGATTATTCTCCAGCCCTAAGCATTTCAGCCCAGAGGGGACTAACTGTAATGAAGGCCTATATTCAATTAATTACTGTATCTCTGCCTCATTTCAGTCTCCTGTGCTACATTCATCACCCAGAGAGACCAGCTCTCCTAAATCCAGGCTGCAAATTACTTTTTTGGGAGTTCCCTCTATAAAGCATGAAACCCCCATCTTTGCAAGTGGCGGGGAGACTTAAGTTGGAAATCCATCTGCAGCCTCAACACCTCTCCTAGTAAATCCTCCAGCAACATGAGGCCACCCTCGTGCTTTCCATATCCTCACAGTAAAAATGAATACTTGGCTGGACAGCATTTTTGCCTTTCTGCACCCATAGCCCACCCTCCTACAGTGCCTGTACAGAGAGAGATTCCACTGCTCCAGGGAGCATGTTCAGGCAGGAGAATATTCTTACCAAATCCAATGGATTTCAGAATCCATCCCCTAAAAGGTAGAAAAAAGTGAACATTTTTTTTCAGTTTGCTCAGGAGGTCACCCCTAATGTTTGGTTCAGTCTATCATAAACAAAAAAATACTCTTTGTTGAGAACTCAGATGCACAGGAAAGACAGTGAGCTAGAGAGCAAACATTCCATTTTGTTTCATTCAAAGTGTGAGATCCTTCACTGTCCTGGAATAATAAACCTCTCTGGCAGGCAGCTGTCGTTTTAGAACAATTTGCTCTTTGTCCTCAAGCTGAAGGGGCTCTGCTGTGCAGGAGGATCTTGCCAGTCCGTGGGGGAGTACAGTGGAGCTGGTTGCTTGCAGAGCTGCCATGGGCTGCAGGAGGCCTAATGACCAGATGGAAAACCTAAAGTGTTTATTGGGCCTGGCTGGGATGGAGCTCCTCTCCCCACAGCATCCTCACAATGCTGGGCAGTGTATTGGCACCTCAAAAGGGGCTGGTAACACTCTTTATTAATAATCTTTATCTTGACCAGGTTTTGGGGTCTTTTAACTTTATTTTCTGGCTCCAGCCCCCACTCTTCTGAGAAGGGGAGTGATAAGAGCAGCTTGGGCAGCTGATGTTCAGCCAGGGTTCATCTTCCATGGTCCTTTTTGGCACCTAACATGGGGCACGGACAGCAGCAGCTTTGTATCCACTGTGTTATTGCTGCAGCAGCCACAACCTCCTGCAGGAGTCAGGGAGTTTGCTGGCTGCACTGCTTATCCTCTATAAGGCTGAAGCTGGGAATGTGTTTATACAAACAGTGGCTCTGGGCTGTGTCCTGGCATGGATGGCCTTGCTGAGCTGCAGGAACTGTCTTGTCTCCACAAGAGGATGAGGGAATACATCTCCCTCTCCTCGCTCTGGATTGGTGTGGATGATTGTGCAGGGTCCAGGGGTCCTTGTTCATGCTTACATGAGCTGCTAATGCTGCTGACACTGTTGGCACATCATGGGGTTGGTGGAATCTGGTGTCATCATGGTACAAGAGAAGATTTCTGGGTGAGGCAACACTGAAATGCACCCTGAGGCAGCTGTTCCCTGGCTGGCAGGGTGTGTGGAAGGGTTTGGGCAGGTTCCTAGCACAGGTATCACCACCCAGAGCCTGGGACTTTACACCTGAATGGGCACCAACCCTGGCAAACCGGTGTGTCACCCGATGGAGGGGTGCCTTGCCCACCCCAGTGAAAACCAGCTGCTTTTGCCCCATACTGGGGCCTGGCCTGTGCCACTGAGCCTCAGTTGAGTGCTCTGAGAGGGCTGGGCTTGAGGCAGGACTCAAACAACAGCAGCAATGACAGGAATTGCCCCAGGAGTGAAAAAGAAACTGGACAAAGAAAGCAATGGATCCAATAGAAAGGACTGGAGGTGAGATGGTGCCTGGGAGTCCTTCCCAACCCAAGTGTTCTGTGATAGTAGAGAAGCAGCAATAGCAACCACCAATGCACCTGAATCTAATCACCCTCTGTTTCACAGAGCTTTGTCCTATCCCATCCTTGGCAAAATTTCAAAGAAGTTATGGATGGATCCTTCCCCCAAGAAGACAACTGTGCTGTTAGGAGAAATAAAACCCCCCAACAGCAACCATCCTGACCTCAGGTGAACACTGAACCCAGACTCTGGGGAAAATCTGAGGAGAGAGAGGGAATTAGGATTGTAAACCAGTGGTGTGCTCACTGCACAGGCCTGGGCACCAGCATCCAGTACAGCAGAGATTTACACACACCACTGCAGTTACAGCCCAAATAAGGACATTGTGCACACCACACCAAGTGATGGGACGGACAAAACCAGAGCACTCTGCACACCCAGTACTTAATGCTGTCAGTACCACATGGTGCTCTGCTGGGCCTTCCACCACAGACAAGGAAAAACTAATGGACTTGACTGCCTAAGGGCTAACCCTGGACTGAAGGAAAGGGATAAAAGTAATAAAAATATGTATTTCACACTGGAAAATCAGAATCAGTCCAGGCACCTCAGAATGCTTTTTCTTTTTTTTTTTTTTTTTTACAAGGTGATTTAGCATCAGGCAACTTCTCTTTTGTTTTGTTTTTACAATTGTGCTATTGGAAGCATCCAGAGAAGGAAAAATACTGTGGCAAGTCTGAGAAAAGACCAATTCTTCTCTGCCCATATTTTACTGCCACAGGAGCTGACAGCTGACATGGAATAGAGGAAGGAAGAGGTCTGAATGAGGCACACCAGGACAGATCTTCACCTGTGCCAACATGTCGCCTGCAGTCCATGTCACAGCAATGATATGAGCTGGATCAGAGCTCTGGTCACCCCATGTTCACTGGATACAGATTCCCCTCCAAGAAGGGAAGTGGAAACACTTCCTTTAAGTATAAAATTCCTTTCTGGCATCTGAATATCTGATATCTACTCAAAACAATGCCCAAAATTTACAAAAATTACCTTACATTGTTATAATGCTCCCTCCTTTCTTTAGCTTGTTTGGGGCAATTTATATCTCCTGGTGTACCATGAAGAGACATGAGGGATCACAACTAACTCAGACACCTTCAGCAGAGGGCAGGAAAATCTTCATGTATGTATGAAGAAATAAACTGTCTTACGCATCAGATCTTGAAGAGTAAACTCTTTGAAATTACCTTATTTTCTTTATTAAAAAAAAAAAAAGAAATTCAAGTTGACGAGTCTCTGGATATCAAAACTGTGCGTCTTTTTCCCTCCTCTGTGCTTCTGTCAGGCACTGACAGCAAAGAGAAGACAGTGCAAAGGGCTGCTGCATGGTCCACAGAGACTGCACAGGCTTTGGACCCAATGGAGAAAGGTTCCCATCTGTCCAACAGCACATGGCTCCAGCCTGGTCTGTCTCCTTGGAGCTAGAGGATCACGGATGATGGCAGTGAGAGCACAAAGCAGCACTGTCTCAGGAACTTGTACAGCTACACCAAATCCCACTGGCATCAGAACCTAAACATTCTGAAATTTCTCCTTTATTTTTCACCCACTTCTCCTGGAGCACAGGGGAGTTTCAGGTGGCTGCAGCAGAAGAAGACAACAAACCCTCTTTCTGTCTACCTAAGAACATTGTGCGTTTGTTCCCCTGTGTTTTATCGGACAAGGAAGCCAGCATGTGGCACAGGGACTCACAGCTGCCAGGGAGCTGAGGGTCCTGAGGAGTACAGGTAGGCATGAAATGACTGTGCACCCCCTCCAGCCTCAGGTGAAAGCCCAGAACCTCGTCTATGTGAACAAATTGATGTGTGGAGCTGCTGGGGCGACAAACCCAGGACGCTGCCGCGATGCCGCCGGGAATGACGCGGGCAGCGAGACACGGTCAGCCGTAAGCAACAACGGGCACTACGCACCAAGGGAGCAGTGGCATCTTCTAACACTGGGAACAGAAGAGATGGACAAGACACTGAGTCAGCCTTAGAACAGATGGAGGTGTTCTCCTGTAGCACACTGTGTCCAGGTGACGGCAGGAAATGATCGCTGCGGCGTTGTCTTCACGCCCACCTCCCGCTGGAAGCGAAACTGCGGCTGAAGGAGAAGGTAATCTCCCCGTTCTTGTACTTGCCCCAAGCTCCAAATGGCACTATGACAACTGTGCTGTTGTCTTCAGAGCCAAACTGCGCTGCCTGAGAGAAGAAACAAAGTGTCAGCATCGGTGTCTCGCTTGGAAAGGGAAACAATGTCTGGCTTCACCTAGGACAGACAGACCCTGAGGCCCAAGACTCCCTTGACCCTTCCCAACCCTGATACTCCATTCTGATTTGCCCCAGAGCTTCCCATAGGATATGCTACCATCCAGAACCGTGGTCAGAAACTGGCCATTTCTGTCTATGACAATGACATTTTCAGCACAGGCAGAAGCTGCAGTTACAATCCCATGCAGTTCGATGGACAGTGAGCTAAACAAGGTAATTGATGTGATGCCTGGCAAGGATGTGGCAAGACCCAGGGTAAGGAAAAGGCTGGCCAGCAGGAATGGTGAGTGTCTCATCCAACACCATTCAATTCAGTTGAATGTGTGGTATTATGTAAACAAAACCCTAGTTTTTTAAGCCAAACCAGCCCAACCAGGAGCCCTTGGTGCCCAGAGCAGCGCTGGCATTACCTGCTCAGTGACCACGTGGGCGGCCTCAGCAGGGTCATGGCACTGGCTGATGAAGTTGCAGATCTCCTGGCTGTTCACTATGAAGTTGATGCCATCGGTGGTCAGCACCAGGAAGCTGTCGTCTGCATGGTGCAGCTGCAACAGAGGCACAGGGAGTGCATGACCTGGGTGAGTGCTGCAAGGCAAGGGAATGGCCCCCATGGTTTTACACTCTTGAAAAACACTTTTTTATTTTCTTAGGGTGCTGTGTGCTCTCCTGCAAAATTTCTCCTGAAGCTGAGGATTTCAAGGAAGACACGACAGCACTGCAGTCATCTCCCTAAACCCCTCATGGGTGGCACTCTATTGGGACCAAAGCAATAGAAGTTCTTAGGGCCCTGGGAGGTGCATTGGGGAAAAGTAACAAACAGAACATGAATTGACAGGAGAGCTTCCTGCCAAAGTGGAAGTTGAATACCTTCTGGTGTTTGTTTTCTAGATGACTACAGAGCCACGGTAAGATACATGCAGCTGTCCTTTCCTCCTGCCCCTCTTCCTCTCAACTGTGCAAATTCTATACATCCTACTTTTTTGATGGCAGCCCATCCATATCCCACCCAGTTCTCAGTGATGGTTTTATACCAGCATTAGCCTCAAAATTATTCATTTGACCACAGGACCCAAACAGACTAACAGCTGTAATACATATCATGGTTACCTTTCTTCCCTCATCATATATTTTGCTGTGAGAAGTGAGATTTAGAAGTTGATCTGGTTGAATTTAGTACCAGATTCCTTTCTGTCCTGTTAGTGTTAATCTGAAACAACTTAATGAGAGTTGTTCTCTGGTTATTTCAGTAAAAAACAATGCATAGCCATCAGGCTTCACCTGGACTTGTGTTGTGTGGGTACCACCACTGCATCAAATACCTATGAAGCCCTTAGTCCAAGTGCTGCTGTCCCTGTAAACCAGACCTTCTTTTACCTGGACCCTTTTTGTTTCTGGCTGGGCTATCACACCACTGTTTTTAAGATCCAAATCTCCTATGCTCCGTGTCATTGCAAGTCTACCATTCACATGAGGCTGTCCCAAACTGTTCCAGGAAATGAAGCCACCACACTTCTTAATCCTGTCCAGAAGCACAAAAGAAAAAGCAAATGAGTTACTGCTTCATACCATTACCCCTATCTATATCCTCTATATCTGTCAGTAGCTAGAATGAGGAATGATGTATGGAGAGCCTGTGCTGGGGGGCTGAGGGTTGGCTTTAGCTGTTTGAAGGACTCTATGGAAGTGATGTGTCTTGGTGGGCTGAGTCCTGACCTGGGAACCACAGTGCATTTCCTCAGGTTCTGAGTTGGTTCTAACTTGGCACTTTTGCACAAGTCTGAACCTGGTGATCATAGCTGTGTTCTCAATCTCAGTGATGCTGATCTTACTGCTGAGATCTTATGCTCATGGAGGTCTTTCCACATCCCTGGTCCTCTAAAAGGGACCCAGTGGCTGGAGCTTACTGCCAGCTCTGAGCGGTCTAAGGGCTCTATGTTCAACTCTGCTTTCTTTATGGCCCAACCCAGCAGCAGAGCAGAAGTCCATTGTGCTCTGGGAAGCCACATCATCAGCCTGCAGGTACCTTTCCTTCTCCTCCTTTCTCTCTGGGGTATGGTCAATGGTGAGTTTCACGGGCTTTCCTTTCCGGCACAGCAGAGCACGACTGTCTCCCACACTTGCCACAACCAGCTCAATTCCATCCCGGAGCAGAGCCACCGTTGCAGTGGTCCCAGAGCTCAGCAGAGTTGCTACGAATGTCATCAAAGAGAGAAGTTTTAGCACTGCCTCAAAGAGTGGAGCCCTTTATAACAGCAACAGTTTCAATTGGTAAAATAAAGATAACTTGTGCTCTACCTAATCAGCAAGTAACTGCTTTGAAGTTAAAACTAAATTTACACATACAAAAAAAAAAAAAAAGCAGCAAACATGCATGCATGTAGGGCTGGAGGAAGAGAGGGGAAGGGGGAAGGATGAAGTGTTTCTGTGCAACAACATGGCTCTATGCAAACAGGGCAAGTGGGATAAAAGCAGTACAAGGTACAGTAGCTTCCTTTCAGTTTGTAGCAGTTTTTCAGCCCCATGAGCTCGCCTCAAATTACAGGGTTATTGTCCTTATCCCTGGGCATAGTGACTGCACAAGTAGGTCACCATAAGGGTCATGGCTCTTTCTTTCTTTTAGGTGGTGAAGTGGGCAATTATATAGTAATTGATAAATTATAGTTACAGTAATTTATAAATTATAGTTACAGTAACTGTAATTCCACCAGAGGGAAGCAGTAGATCAGTCTGTGGCATCCTTCTATTGCTGTCAGAGCTGTTACTCCCCCTCTGCTTCCCCCAGAGGGGGATTCAGCCAACTGGCTTCCTGCCTTTTTCCAGGAAAGGTGCTCCCTGTCACCTTGTTGGAGGTCCCAGTGCAAAAGGTGAAGCTGGATTCTGAGATTCAGCCTTGCCTTGTGCCTGCAAACTGATGCAGGTGGCAGTGGCTGTCTGGGAAGCGTCCCGGGGCACTGCTGGGATCACCTGGCAGGGGTTCACTGTGAGTGCAAAATAGAGCCCTGGTGCTGCTCTCCCCTGCAGGGCAAGGGAGTGAGCTGAGCTGGCTGACTGCACTCAGGGACCTGCCTGGATTCACTCATGCAGGCAGATTTGAGGGCTTCTCATTTCAATTGCTACAATGGACTGGAGAAAAACAGAAAAAAAAATGGAAAAGAAAAAAAAAAGAAACTCTTGAAAAAGAGAAATGTAAGTGCCTATTTCAGGAAAAAGATCTGTTGTATCAGCTGCAGTGAAGAAATGCCAGAAAAACTGCCCAGCTTTCCTAATTTTCTTTGCTTTTTGAAAGGGCAAGTCCCACTTTACAGTTGTTATTGTCTCTACCTGCAGATTCTGCAGAGGAAACCCAGCAAGTGAGGCCTGGAAAGCTTCTGCTAACTTGACCTATTACATCAAAATGTCTGGACAGGACCAGCTACTGCCTGGAATACATTTGCATCTACAGCCAATGCAATTTCCCTTGAAAGGCCCTCTGTAGGTCACCTGCATTCTGGGCTTTTCCAGTAGTTCTGGTTTTTCAAAGCAAGCCAATTTGAGATGAGTTTTGGGCTTGCTTAGGAATGTGACTCCCCAGTTATATTCTTGTTTTCATGTACTAACAGTTAACATGTCACTGTCTTTCCACCACTGCTTCTGCAGAGATCAGCTACAACTACATGTGCTCCTACCTCTGGCCCCGCAGCCCCAGGGACAGATTTGAGACAGGACTTTGTGTTTGACCCCAAGGAATGCCAGGCAGCCCCAAATCTGACCAGATGCCAACAGGTAGCAACAGAAATGCAAGAGCTGTGAGATCTTTACAGCCTCCTTCCCCAACCCTGTGAGGTCTCAGCACCCTGTAAGTCAAACGGGGCTGGGAGTAAACGGAAGTCACCAAGCCCTGGAAGATGCATTGAGCCTTGTTGTGCAGTGAAAGAAGCGAGTCCATGAATCAAAAGAACCCAAACACAAACCCTCACAAACAGGTGTTAATTAAGCTGGTGTTATTATTTAAAACAGGTATTATTACTGCAGCGAGGATTGGGTTTAGCTGAACGCTGAACCAGCAGGTCAGAGGTGACCATCAGTGGCCATGGTCACACCTTAGACTGTGCCAGGGCCATGCAGGCTGGGACACTGGAAACTGGATGTGGCAGCTTCTGACTGGTGGCACTGGTGGGCACTGACATCCTGTTTCTCATCTGAAGCAAGGACTAGCCCAGTGCAGGGTCACTTTGAGGCACATTATGAAAATAAGATATTAAAAAGTACCAGTGCAATTAGAAATTTTAGTAGAACCAGTAAAATACCTGTTTTAGCCAACAGTTAGAACAAGTGAAATAGAGCAACTTATGTTAAACTACCTTTTTATTTTACAGAAGATACCTTTTATATAGACATTAAAATTAATGCAGAACTGCTGCTACTTTCCCATTTCATTCTGTGGTTTTAGAACTATGCTGAGAAACATATGAAAAGTTAAATCATAGTCTTCAATTCACAGAAGACTGGAAATATTTGGAATTCAGGTGAATCTGCATCTTTTCAGTGCAAACTCCCAATGAAAAGAGCTGCTATCACAAAATCAAGGGCTGGTACTAAAGAAAAATATATTGGTAAAATATATTGGTAGTGACTTGAACTTTATATGTTTATTAGTTAAATAGCACTCCTAGGAAAAAATACATGCTGCTCACAATCTCTTCCTTGGATCCAGTTCATGCTCTGGGTAGGGATGCAAGAACATGCATGAAGCCAGATGTAGCATTATGTGATTTCTAGCACAGTTCAAAACCACAGGAATGATGATGGGATTGCATTTCTAATGCTTTTCTACAACTGCTACTAGTTTAACACAAAATATGTTGCATCAGCACATGTATTGGTTTTAACAATTAAAGAGTTTGTTTTCCTAACAATATCACTATAAAACTAAGATCTTTCAATAGGTTCTTAACACTCACTGGACAACTTCTACTGCAAGTCATCTCAACTAATGTGACAAAGAGGATGTGGAAACCTTCCAGTAGTCCAGGCTAGGAACCGCTGGACTCCTTCACCTGGGACAAAATTAAGCAGATCTCTTTTTCCACTGAAGCCCAGCTTAAAGTGTCCAGGGCCTCCAGTTCTAGAGCTGCTGACCAGGTACAGTGTCTGCCACAAATAACACGCACACAGAGGCAAATAGGAAATTCACCCAGGGACTTTGTTCAAACAAAATAAACCTGCAACACTGGAGATGCAAGAATAAGGGCTGCAGAACAGGAGGTGGAGTCAGTCACTCTCAGGTCTGCCTGCACTGCCCTGTGCAGGTCACGTAGGAAGCACCTGCATCTTTGGCCTTGGTAAATCAGCCTTGGTATTTCTGGGGAATTGCCAGTGTTCTCACCTTCTCACTAAAACTGTGTGACAAAACCAGTTTAAATTCAGCCCAAATAAAATCTAAATTTAGTCTCCCCTATGGAGATAAGTAACCAACCAACCTATCAAATGAAGAATTTTATCAATGCTAGAGGACCAGCTGTCTCCTATATGGCAAGAGTGGCCACTGAAGAATATCTGCTCCCTCAAGGTAATTACACCAATATGGGGAGTTCAAACCAGTGCCAAATGAAATGAGGCCATCTTAAAGGCACTGGATAGAAGTTTATGAATTGTTCTGACTAATGGGAAATAGCCAAAACAAACATACCTTTAATATTTTAATTAGTGTCTTCTAAATTGATCAGGTAATAATCAGAGCCCTTGGATAAAAAGGCTGCCTTTACAATGCTGACAAATTTATTAAATATTCAAGTACAATTTCTGCAGCTCTCCCTTTCCCTCAGTGTTGCAGGTTAACATATTTAAAGAAATGAAAATAATTTTTGAACGGTAACTTAAAAAAACCCAACAAAACAAACATTACTTTAAAAATAGAATTACTTTAAAATAACTTCTGCTGTTTGTCAGCACAATAAGATTCAACAATTAGAATCCTTTCAAACATGGGTAGAAAAGTTAATACCTGGTTCTGTTTTAACAAGATGGCTATTCCAGATGTGAGTGGCCAATGTGATTGGAGTTGGATGCACTGAATGTGGAGGTTGATGGACAAACTCCCTCTTGTTTTCTCTGGCTCACAGTGAACAGAAGCAGTAACAATACCTGGTAGGATTCCAGTAGGCCAAGAAAGGGTTTGTCTTACATTTCTTCAGGGAAATGCTCAAATTTCCTCAAGCACAGAATTTAATTTCTTATTTCTATCCTTGCTGAGCAAAGCTTTTCAGCCTTTATGTTTTAGGTTTTACGGCTGGTAAAAAATAGCAGAAAATTCTGCCCATCTCTGGGGGCCATGGATAATGTCATTTGTTGGATGTGAGCTTCCTTTATGTTCTATACCTAACTTTAGCAGTGATTTGAAAGTGACTGGCCTCTATTTAAATGCATGGACATGAATGAAAACGCATTTTTGAAGAGGTATCAAACACCAAGCTTCAGGGCTCAGACATAGCTCTAAGCTGTTAATGATTACACAGGATTCAGGCAGAGCAGAGATTATCCCAGACCTGCCTACAGCAAGTTTCTTATGCTTTTGTGTGAAACAGCAGGTATAGGTCACTGTCAGAGGGGTTACTGCAGCAGGCCCCAGCAGGCCAATACAGCTGGCAATAGCACTGGTGAGCTGCATGCCAGACACAGCAGCAGTGCCTGGAACACACTCATAAACCATTTTTATTATTGAAAGCTCACTGGAACTACCATGCTATGTATTTTCTATCTATAATTTCAAATACTGTATCATTGTTAAGTGACCTACAGAAGGCCATGCCCTTGAAGACATAGCTGGGGTCTCCCAAGGAGACTGCTCTAGTCCTGTTAAATTTATGCCTTATGTAAGGGCTTACCCCTTAAATAGTACTATAAACAATGCCTCAAACATGCCATTTTGGCTACAGGGATTTGTCCCAGGGTTTAGTTTCCTTCAAACACCCAGGTACAAGTTTTAGAGCTGGCTGTGTGTTAGTAAAGAGCTGGACATCCTTAATGTGCACTGTTTGTTTTTGCAGACAGTGAAGGGAGTGAGCCCTGGAAGGGTCATCTGCTGGACCAAGTCAAAGCTATTATTTTGCACTTCATCAGCTATGGCCAGGTTTCAAAAGGAGGTCAGACTTGGGGAGCATCCAGTGTAACCCAGATACACCAAATTACACAATCAACCACCAACTTCAAGATACTCTAGCAACTGTCTTGACTGTCACATCCAGAATAGCCACACTTAATCAGAAATTTTGCTGGCAAACTGAATCAGTTTGGAAGCAGGATTCTAACAAAGACACATACCAAGCACTGAAATTTTATGTAACTTTCAAAACATCAGCAACAACAAAAATATCCACACAAAGCAGTCAACAAAGTATTGAGTTACTTTAACAACAGATATGCGAGAAGTTTAATCTGTTCAGAAATCCAAACTTGACTTTGCACCCTGTTACTCCATTCTTTGCCTTAGAGCTTGATTTTCAGCCAAGAACAATGGGCTCTCTTAGATCCCCGAGGTTCCTGCAAGAGCTTGCAGGTGCTCAGCCTGAGAAACACCGAGTGCCTGCCAGAGCGTGGCCCCTGTGGATGTTTGGCAACTCTTTTACCCTCTATTTTGCTTTTTTAATGAAGGGGGCTTGTGCAGTATCCTGGAAACCATTGCATACATTTTCTGGCATTAAGCAGCACCAGTTAATTGGTTATGAAAAAAATCCTATAAGCAGTTCTAAAATGCTCTACTTGCTGCACAGTTTGTCAAATATTGTTCTTATCCAATTCTGTAAGTCTCACTTACAAACTGTTATGATTTAAAATAGTTTTCAGAAAAAACAGAATAATACATCCAGTACAGTTCTCAGTCCTTTTCCTCAAGGAGCTGCTCTGACACAGAGGTCACTACAATGAGCCAAACCAAGAGTTGTCATACACACAAAGGGGCAGGGAAGGGGACAATTAGATCTGAAAATGGAAGGGCCTGATCCAGGGAAGCACACAAACTTGTACTCAAATACTGTCTTGGATTTGGGTTGGTAAGAAAATACATTTGCAAAGAGGCTGTGGGATAAAAAGCACATCTGCTCTGCTGATGTCTCTCAAGAGCCCAGCTAAAACTCAGCTCATAGGTCAAAATTAACTCTGGTCTTTTTTACAACACGAAATGCAATAGGAAAATTACCTTTATAGATCTGATCCTCCTTTTTTAAGGGCTGCATCTCAGAGCTTGAGACTTTTTTCCTGATCCTTGGTGCAGGCTAAGGTAAGAGGCAGTGCTGCAGCAGTCAGGCTACCTGATCTGCATTTGAGCCTACCTAGATTCATCTAGCAATTAAAGTGCAGAAAGTCACCCCATTACTTGACTGTATTCAACCAGTGCTTCAGAAAAGCAGCTTGAGAATACAGTATCACTTCAGTCCATACAGGGTTTCTTGGTTTCTAGTCTTTCTTGGAGAGAAGACTTTTACAGTTTCTGTTTTTGTGGTAAAACCTCAGCTATTTTGCCTGTGCCTGCACCAGCACGGGGACAGGTTTTTCATTTGGTTGTTTGTGGGGGATTTTGTTTGGGTTTTTTTCTGTTGTGGGTAGGTGTTTGTTGTTTGGGTTGTTTTGTTTTTTTTTTTTATTTGGTTTGTTTGGGGTTTTCTTTTTAAAACTGGCTAAACTTATTCTCAAAAATTGTATCTCATGGCTGAGAAAGCTCCTGTGACAGAACTGGGACAGGTACTTCTATCTCCCTTCCTAAGTGACTCACTATAAGCTCTGCTTGCTGCAACTGGAACTTCAGAGGTACTTAGTCTCTAGACACATATACAAGAATTTCATTAACAGCCAGGATTAAATGGGAGTCTAAAAGAGCTGGTACCAGCTTTACCACAGCCTTACCACGGCCAAACTTGTTTTCCTCTTCACTGCTTTTTTCCCTTTCCCACTCAGCTACTCCTGTGATTCTGTTTGTACAGAAGCAATATGGACTTCATTAATTTTGGCTTATGTTCCTCTTCAGGTGCAGCAGCCAAGTTAGGAAGGGGAACTTTGACACTGTTGCTTTTAATCCACGGGACTAACAGCTTTAAAGCAAACATATAAAAGCACACACCCCCTGCCTCTAAAATAATAATAAAAAAAGAGAATCAAAAACACCCCTCTCCACATTTCTTACTAGTAAAATTACGGTCCTTGCAAATCTAAATCACTCTTTGCTACCTTGACAAACATAATCCTTTTTAGAATCACATTAAGAGAAATTCATTGATGATTATGCTAACATTCAGATCCATAACTCCTCCAGTAAATTTGATTGAGACTTACAGTAGTTATTTAATTTTTAGGAGGTAAAGCATAATTGTTTTATTTGCAGTAAGTGACCAGAGCAAAATCCTGTGTTAAGTAAAATTGTTTTCAAGCCAGTCTTCTGGACATTTTACTGCAAAACTACTGAGCAAATAAAACAAACTTTATTCTCCATATTTATATGAGTAGAATTTTTTTTTACCTACCATCAGCAGAGAGATTAGCATGCCTTTCATATGCTTTGTCTATTTCTAGAAAAGCTTTGCTCAAAACATTTTCCAAGTCCTCCTCCTCAGCAAGAAATTCCCTGGAAGCAAGCAAGTAAACAAAGAAATTAAACTTCTTTCCAAGAAATATACATCCTGATCAATCTGTTTCACAGTCCTATCTCCTCCCTGTACCCACTGAATCATGCTGGACCTGAATGGAAAGGTAATGTGATTTTACTAACCGTGTGCACTGAAAGCATAATCCTGTAATTTTGGAAATAGCTAAGTTCCTTATCCAGCATTCAGGGATAAGATAGATACAGAAGAGTGTAAGCAAACCATAGGTCAGCAATTACAGAGAGCCTGTGTGAAAACTGTTAGTCCACACTCTCCCTGTGTTCCAAGACCTTTCCTGGACAGGGGGCACAATTGTGCTTTTGTCTTCTCTTGTTTTGGGCTTGCCCAATGGGACGGATACCAACGCATTAGGTCATTCATAGCATGTCTGCTCCACCCAGCGCTCCTGCTGTCCCATAAGGACAGGCGGCTACATAACCTGGGAGGATTAGCTACAATGTACAACCCATTAAAGAAGGAATCTCGGCTGTAATTTATTTGACACACATTGCCTTGATGAGAACTTACTTAATATATTTTTCCATGTACTTATCACAGAAGTCTGCAGCTGCTGCCCCGCCGTGCCCATCGTACACTGCGAAGTACAGGATATCCTCTGTCAGCTGAGCGTAATCGAACCGGTCCTCATTTTCCTTTCGCTTCCCGATGTGGCTGGCGCAGCCCACGTTGCTCAGGCTCACCTTTGGGATGGGCTTCCCGTACTTTATGCTGGGTGGGAGGAGAATGGGTTCATCGATGCGATTGTCCCAGATGCCGAAGGTGTCCCATGTGGTCGGCCGCCCGCTGCCGTCGGGGTCGAAGCGGGAGGCGCGGCGCTCGCAGGTGGAGATGGAGCAGGCGGCTGCGGGGCGCTTCTCGTCCTGCAGGAGGCGGGACGTGAGCGCGGCTCTCCTTCTTACTTGGAACCCTCCATTCCGTACCAAGTTAATTAGGGTAGCTGTGGACATCACTTGTCTTCGCGGAGATTCGCAGGGGAAAAGGGACCAGGAGCAAAAGGTACGCAGCTGCTGGGATGTCTTAGAGAATGAGGGAAAATCGATCAGGAAACAAGAAGCACAGGAAAGGGAATTTTTCAGTTGCATCATTCAGGAAACAATGTCACCCTGAGAGCCCGCTAATCATGCGGAGCACAGCACTCCCTGGAAGCGACTGCAGCGGGATGTGCGTGACTCACCGGGAAACTATCCCACATCCAGCCCCAGCTCTGCACACGGAGCCAGGGAGGAACTTCTGCTGGCCCCTTGCAGAATGACATCCCGAGTTTTCAGAGGTTGAAGGGGTCGAGATGGAGTAAATGGGAGTGATGATAATACTAAAATATGAATATGTGAAAATATGAGATAAGGTTGAGAAAATGAGCTTATCACGCATGCTCTGCAAACACCAGCTGAGATATCTGCACTGTGACTCCCAGGGGAAAGGGAGGAAAAATATATATGCTTAGATTTAAAATTTTTTATCTGCACATGATATTTGTTTCTGTCACATTTATGGAGATCCTGAACAATACTTTTTAACACAGAGCTGTTAAGTTAATTGTGTTTTTTAAAAAAATTATAATAATGATTACTAAGAGTGTATCCATGGACATCCACAACTGTACACACAAACTTCCCCCTCAAAAAACCCCATGCAGCTATTTTCTGCTTTGTCTGGCTTGAAGCTCTCTGCCACCTAACCCTGAAATGGGATAACACAGGCAGACAAGATCTTGTACTGGCTTCTCAGATCGCTTTTCCAGTCCAGATAAATTCAAACACACCACTTGGCTCAGCACAGACAAAAATTCACTAATGATGACTCACATAGCATGCTGAAAAGTGTAGAAAGATTGGATTATTTGATCGTTTGTAGAGTAACACCCAACTTCACCCAAGTCCAAGGATGCAGTTCGTAATAATTACATGTGGTTGCAATGGAGTAATTCAAACTGGACCACACAGATCACTGTAACTAACCACACTAAAGATATAAGCCCAGTGAGGAATTTCTAATTTAATTACTCAAAGTTTGCTAAGGGCAAAATTATGAGTGAGAAGTATTATATGACAACAAAAGATCTAAATATACCCAGGCTTATGGTGAACGAAAAATAATAATAGTAGTAGTAGTAGTAATAATAATAATAATGATAATAATAATAATAATAATAAAGATAGGGTGATCTGATGTAATTGAGCAGCAAAGAGCAACACCTGTACCCCAGAGACACTTTAATTCTGGGCTGGAGTGCCTTGCTGTTGTCCTCTGCCCAAGCCAATCACAACTGCATCTCTACATCTGAAATATTTGTTAAAACTATGTTTTTAAGTTGCTAGATAAAAGTCTGTGTCCTCACAAAAAACATGCAATCAAAGGTAAATTAGTAACGGGTTGCTTTGGTAGAAAATGGCAGTGACAGAGCTTTCAGAAGACCTTCAATAAACATGTTGTTCCCAGCTCAAAGCATGTTGCTTCAGGTGCTGTGGGCTTATCTTTCATGCCATTCTTAAGTTGCATGAAAAGAGGAAAGGTTTCTTTACGTAGCAGTTAGAGGTTAACCGTTGACTTGATAAAAGGCTGAATGTTCTGGAAATCACTGTTGTTGCACCAGCTGAATATGGAACTATTTAAAATCTTTGGATTTTTCATTTTACTGCAGGGTGATAGCAATATCACACCCTTATTTTAGCATACTTACAGGTATTTAAAACCTGGTTTACTTCCTGGAGCTGCTTTTTCTTTCATGCTATCCTTGACTTGCAACAGCAGCAGGTTAACTTCCTTCTGTGAAACACAGCAGGCCCAAACTAAAAGCCTGTCAATTAGTAAAACCCACGCTCGCTTTCACTTCTGTCAGCTTGAGAAGAGAACATGAAATGCTTGCTATATTTAGACTAGCCGGTATCCACAGCATGAATCAGAGGATCAATCCAAACTCACCAGCTAATTAATGCATTTGTTCCCTATCAAATTCAACTCTCACCAGGCAAGTAAAAATAGTGACGATAGTTTTGCCTTCCAAGTGTCTCTGCAAGACAGAAGTAGGAACCTGCTCTTTAGTTTGTTATGTAAACAGCTCTGGACACACAACAGTCTGTGCTTTCCCAGCTGATATGCCTGCAAACACTGGGCAGACCCATCTGGGCAAAACAAGACCGAGGTAATGAAAAGGGGGGCACTGGTGTTAGAGATAAAGTCCAAGATGGACAGTTCTAGATAGAAATGTGCTTTGAGGTGCTCCATCTGATCCTGTTCATCTGTACACGTTTTCCTGGAGGGCAACCGGTCCTACAGACAGGTAGGGAAACACAGCACTTAAAGCGGGATGAGGTGATTAAAACTGTTGTTTTACAGGCTGCCTGCTCCTCGGAAGATGGAAATTTTCCAGGCTGCCAGAAGAAAAGGGGAAGGAAACCCGGAAGAAAGCGAAGGCATGCCTGCTGCCCCAGGGGATCCGACGTATGTAAAAAGGAATGTACAACTCCAAGAGCACTTGCCTCGCGTGCCTTCCCAGCCCCACGGCTGTGGGCAGGACCGTGCGGTTCTGGAGGTTAAGCTCGCCATAAAGCAGGTGCGTTGTTGTTTTGTTGTTTGGCTTTATTTTTTTAAATCCATGTCAATCTAGTCTCGTCTCCCTGCCCGGACAGCAAACTGGACACGGACAGCAGCAGTTTAAAGGCGTCTCTGCTGCAGTTTGCGTATCACGAATTGCCACAGACCGCGTTTATTCCGTGCATATTAAAGCTGCGGCGTCCGGCGGCAGCCCCTGCGGAACGCCAGCCGTGCCCAGCCCCGCTCCGTGATGTGCCAGCCCCGCTCCCTGACATTCCCAACCCTGCCGCGGCCCTTCCCGCCCAGCAGCCGCGGCTGAAGGAGAAGGGAGAGCGGGGCGAGCGGAAGGGGCAAAAGCAGGAGACGCTTGCGAGCGCGGCCCCTCACCCTCCCTCGCCCCCGGCCCATGCCCCCGGGGGGCGGCCCTTACCTCCTTCCGCGCCTGGGCCCGGCGGCGGCAGCGCCTCAGCGGTGCGAGAGCGGCGCCTCCCCGGCCGAGGCTGCAGCGCGGCCCCGCTGCCGCCGCCCGGCCCCGCCCGCCGAGCCCGCCCGGCCAATCGGCCCCGGCGGCGGCGGCCGCGCCGGCCGAGCCTCCCCCACCGCCCCCGGCCCGCCCCCCTCACACGGGCCTGGGGCCGCGCCGGGAGCAGGGACACGGCAGTGGCCGTGGCCGGGGTGACCCTGCGGGTGACCCTGCACAGCTCCCGGTCTCACAGAATCACAGAATCGCTTAGGCTGGAAAAGACCGCAGAGGTCATTGAGTCCAACCACATCCAGTCTTTTCTTAAACACATCCAGAGAGGGTGACTCCATCACCTCCCTGGGCAGCCCATTCCAATGTCTAATCACCCTTTCTTGTGATGGAATTCCCCCCTAATTTCACAGAATCACGGAATTTATTGGGTTGGAGAGACACTTCTGGCCCTGCACAGATCTAGCCTAACCCTCCCCTGGTGCAGCTTTAGGCCGTGTCCTCTCGTCCTGACGCTGGTCGCCTGGGAGAAGAGCCCGACCCCCACCTGGCTCCAGCCTCTTTCCAGGCCTGGATTCAGCAGGTGGAAGCCCGAGGGCCGGGACAGCCAGGCTGTGCCTTCAGCTGCTGCCCACAGGCTGCCCAAGAGGCCTCTGGAAGCAGCAGTGATGCCCTTATGCAATAAATATCCGAAAGATTTAAAGCACAGCTGTGTGCACTGCTCTAAGGCAGCTGTTTCCATGAGCAAAGCCCTGCTGCCTCCTGATGAGCCCCATGTCTGATCAGGATTTTAAAGGGATCATTTGTTCCACGCTGTGCTACTGCTGATCTCTGACCTTTGACGCAATTTGGCAAATCAGATGGCTCTGATTACAAAAGCCTTGAAACACACTGTCCATTCCATTTCGTGCTGTCTG
The DNA here is from genome assembly GCF_037042795.1 of Molothrus aeneus. NCBI lineage: Eukaryota > Metazoa > Chordata > Aves > Passeriformes > Icteridae > Molothrus > Molothrus aeneus. The sequence continues at coordinate 13,944,314 of NC_089649.1, forward strand.
CTGGAGACCAGAGTACTCAAAAACAGGCACCTGAGAGAAAAGTTAGAGCCAATGCAATTTCCATAGGAGTTTAAGGAGGTTGCTGTCAAATTTGTCCTATATGTTTTCGAGGTAAAGAAGCTTTTGTTTTATTGGAGTGAGGTTTCTGGTTGCTGCAAAACCTGGTCAGAAAAGCAGCAATAAAACCTCTCAGACCTCTCACTGTACAGCTCTACCTGTAGAAGAAGGGGTTAGGTGAACATGGAAGCACATACCAGATTGTTCTGGTTTCCAGATGTGTGGTGTCCCACTCAGCATTTAGAATGGAATTTGATCCTGTGAGTCTTTTGGATATAGCAACAGTGTCATCTGTCACTGCAAGTTGTTCTCTGGTTCCCGTTTGTCCTCAGTGAGGCAGGAAAAACAAAGCTCTCCTGCCAACTCTCCTGGCATTGGGCAGAGAGCAGCAGTTCTCCTGAGCACAAAGGATTCATACAGGAGAGTATCACAGTGAATTACTGAGAACAAAACCAGCATATTATCTGTAAAACATTTGCAGAGCAGCACCAGTGGGGTCTTCTCAGAAGTGTCAGGGTCCTACATGACATGGAGGCACGAGTGCTGGGAGACAATTTCTGCCCCATTGAATTGGCAGTGAAAGGCCAGCATGGAAATGATAAATGTTTCATGTTGAGCCCTTATGTGCAGTAGAACTGCTCTTATCTTTACAAGACTTTGGAAGGCAAGTGGGAGGCATCTGGAGAGACAGCAGGAAAATTGAGGCAGTAAGCATAAGAATAGCTTTGTGAGAAGGCAGAAGGCTCAAAGACAAGGCCAGGGCACAATGGCAAGAACACACAGAGGAACAGGTCAGGGCACAGGGCAGGCAGGATGGGCTGCAGTGCAGCATTTGGTATTTTGAGGGGCCTCTGATAACACTTGGAGGACAGGAGGCAAAAAAATTCAGGAACACAAAAGGCAGGAAATTGTACTCTGCAATATTTAGTTTTGACTTCAAAGAGTTAATTTGGACTTTCCCCTCACAAGTTTTTTTTTCCCCTAAAGGATGAGGAAAGTATTCCTAGATTCCAGCTCTCCTAACAAGGAATCTCTGCTCCTGCAAAGTTCTCTCTCTCTTCTGTCTTACTGCCTCTGTTTTTGCTGCTTTGTCTTGTTCCTGAACTTTCCCTCCCTTGCCTCCTATTCTACTTTGTTTTTTCTCCTTTTTATTAATGATTTGCACATATTTTTCTGATTATTTCTCTCCTGCTTCTTCTTCCCTTTTTCACTCATCTTTCCTGCAAGCTTCCATCTTCAAATTCTAAATCCTTAATCTGGGACTGTCTTGTGTGACTGGAAAACAAACCAAGCTCCTGGGGGCAGGGGCAGGTTGGTTTTCTATGTGCTGTCCTGCCCAGCATTGTAGCTTAACAAACAGCAGCTGGAATTCTGGGTGGGGGGAAAAGAAATGTCCATTGTAATATCCATGTATCATATCTCAGACCAAGTTGAGATAAATGCAGGGCAAGCTGATTCTGAGCACCATTTCACAAGCACATGATGTTAAAAGTTGGAGAATTTACTCTTACACCATGCTTTCTGTCTTCACAAGAGAATTTTTTTTCCTTATGGTACACTTCTGGCTAATTATCTGCCTGTACAATCTAGGTCTCCTAGCAGGTCAGAAGAGACCAGAAAACAACCTGTGTCTACAGTGAAGTGGCCACTGTTTTAACATCAACATTCAAATAACTGGCAACAGCTATAATTTCTCACAGCACTTTTCAAAGGCAACCCTTCAAAATCAGGTGAGCTACTGTGTCACCCCTGCCATGACCACTTGACTGCCTCTCAGCAGCTCGTGGACAGCTCTGGATACTCCAGCTCTCAGCGTGGACATTGGTGATGAGAAAAGAGCAGCAGGAAAGCTTATTGGGGATCTCTTTGCCTTGGATCAGCCAAATTTAAGTTCAGACCCTTGCCTTAGCCATGCGGTGTGCCCATTCCTGGCCTGGTACCTCACTGATCCTCTGCTTCCCTGGCTGACAGATCCTCTGTCTTGACCTCAAATCTGGCTAGTCTCTGTGGTCAGGCCTGGTGGTCCCTGGACTGCAGCTGATGCCCTGCTGCTGTCCCCAGCTGGCCTGGCACTCCTTAGGTGCCATGGAGCTGTCAGGGAGGTTCCTGCCTGCCTCACCATCTCCCTTATCCCCAGCCCTGGTGGAGCAGCCATGCTTCTCCATGCTGACAAGGGCTGCACACAGTCCTCAGGCTGTGGGTAATAAGCAGCTCTTTACTTCCAGGGAAATGTGCTTTTTGAAACTGTTGCCAGGTATTGCCCTTGTATAAATAATCACAGTGTTAACGCTGGAACATGACTAAGCAGGCTAATAGGCATTCTGTTTAGAAACAAGAAATAAAAAATATTGGTTTTGACACTGCTCAAATGATGTGCAGCACTTAATTCTCAAGCTCATACTCTATGCTCTTATGGGTGATGTGCAAACCTTCTGTGCTCAGACTTTGGGATATGGTAGTCTTCCTCTGGTTATCCTACTCAATAAGTTTCTACTTCATTTGGGACTCGTGGTTTACACAGAGACAGAAGGCATTCTGAAACAGAAGGGCTGTGGTATAGCTTAAGCACATTCCCAGGACTGCCCAGATCAAACTTCAGGCTCTGAACCAGTTCTCACTTGCAAGGAAGGTGGGAGTCAGATGTACATCTGTTCCCACTGGATTCCTCTCAATTCAGATGACATGGCTTGATTCTGTCCTGGTGAAGATGGAAAATAAACTCCTGCACCGAAACACTGTGCTGGGAAAGTCAGATCAAGAGCATGCCTAGAGGATTGGCTGTTGTCATTAAAATGGAAGTCAGCTTTCATTCCTTGGTGATCCCTGGTGTGGTGGGTTGACCTGAGCAGCCACCTAGTGAAGCCACTGTCACTCCCCCTCCTCAGTGAGCAGTACCAGCACTGCTAAGCAGTAGCCAAACCACTGCTGTGTTTTCAACACCACTCCAGCTACTAATACAAACCACAGTGCTGAGGATAACTACGAGAAAGTTAACTAACCCAACACACTGAGTTTCCTAAAGTAAAAGAAAATGGTTGAATTGTTTATCCTGACTTAAATGGCTTTGGAGTATTCAAGCAGTTTATTTGGAAACAGACAAAAAAAAGGTTTGGCTGAGCTTTTTGTGCCCCTTGTGAAGAAGATGTCGTCTTAATGCAGGGAAAAGTGAGTTAGAACAGAGTGTTCCTAGCCCCTCACATTGTGCCTTTGGCATTCTCCAATTACAACATGTAAGCTGTGTAAATTGAATTTCTCCTTGAACTTTTCCAACCTAAATGATTGTATTATTCTATTAGGAAGTATCATAAGTTAGAAGTTGTGATGCTTCAAAATATGAGTATGCCATGCATGATAACTTTGTATTATTTGTATATGAAATTGAAAGATCTGATTTTTGGGATGGTTGCACAGCAGCACAGCCGACTTTGTTTCAGTATCACAGCTTTGGTTTTACAAAGATAATATTATGGATCAGAATTCAGTCATCTGCCTGCTGAGAAGAACCACGTGGCTATTTCTGCCTTGATGATTAAAGAATATTCCAAATTATTTTTGAAGAGCTGTTGTAATTTGACAGCAGGAAATGATTGTGGCTTTTGAATATGTAGCAAATATTTTAAAGCAGGCTTTTAAGTGGTTTCCTTGGCAACCACTCTTCTTTAGCGATCAATCCATGCTATTAAGTATCCTGCTGGACTCGGATCAGCCTTGCAATATTAAAGGCACTCGTTTCCAGCACTGCTGGGTCATGCGCAGTTCCTGACTGCCCAACAGCCCGGAGCTCAGAGGGAAGCTTGCTGCCTGCCAGGCTTTTTTCCAGACAAGCAAGGACACACCTCTGAGCTGGCATAGGCTTCCAGAGGGGTGGAGGAGCTGTCCATGCTCACATTGGCTGTGTTATCCAACAGCCCTGAGGAATGGGGCGTTTATTTCTCATTTGTCTACGCTTCACCCACCACCACAACACAATTCTTGTGACTTGTGGTTCCCCATTGAAAGAGAAAGCAAGCACAGCTCTTAGCTGCACAACCTGCATTCTTTTAATTTATGTTTTACATCTCAACTGTCTGGGGCATCACATAATTTATCCTTCAACCCCACATTCAGCGTTTATGATCAATAAGAATGTAAAGCCATTAATGATGGAGAATCCTGGAGGCATCATTAACATAAAGAATATCTCCTGCTTTTCTCCAAAGCTTTCCAGTTATGTATTAATTCTGATTTGGATTGGCTTCCTTATTTGCTATGGATATCTGGGATTTAAGGCAGCTTTAGCAAACTGAGCTGAGCATCTTCAAGAAAACAAATGCTGCTCAGGGGAAATGTGCTACAGTAATCTGAATGGAGGGCACTTGCCTGGTGTTTGTCATCAGCCCCGTGGGAGCTTCATCAGATGCCCCAGCAGTTCTGGGCTCTCTGGAGGCAAACTTGGAAAATAGGGCAGGTGAAGTGAGGTAATTGCTGACAAGCATTTTTTAAGAGATTCTCATACTTGTTTCTTTAGGTAAGCCTGATGTGTAGGAGTAGCTTCTTGCTTTGCCATATTTTTCTTTCTGGAACTCTCAAGAGTTTCTAGAACTGACACAGAAAAAGAGAGTGCTTTCTGAAAGCAGTTGCTTCTTTGTATTCATGGGTTTGAGGGCAGAAATCAGCGCAAATTCCTCAAAGTAGAAATCATACAGAAGACAGCTCATGTGTGACCCAGCCTGTGGTATTATTGTACTTACTAGCAGTTTTTATTTCCTGTGCCTTTTTATTACTCAGCTTTACTTACCAGTTGTTACTCCAATCACTGCCTGCTGTTATGGAAAGGGTTACTGCTTTATCTTAAAAGCAATTAAGAATAGGATAATAAGCATTCAGTGTTGTAAATCCATGCCCCTTCTGTAAGACCAAAATAGAAGCAATATTCAAATTAAATTACATGTTTATATAAAACCAGAAAAACCAGAGCCCACATGCAAAATGAAATCCTCAAGCATCATTTTGAAATGCAAACAATTTCATGAAATCTTGTGTTTACAAGTGACCCTGGGAAGTTGCAGGTCCTGACCCATAGTATATGGAAATTTCAGAGAATCCTCCAAATTTTGACTTAGCATGGACAGCACTGTGTCCACAAGAAGATGGATGCATTCAAAATCATGTCCAGCATTGAATGGAAGCTTCAGCTGTGTGTAATCTTTGGGTTTGACATGAGAATATCATGTAGAAACCTTCTCTGTGTGTGATCTGAGCTGCTTTGCCATCTACATTTTGTAAAGGCCTATTACAGACACTGGCAATCTGGGGTGCTGTGATTCTGCACTTGCAGAATATCTGCTGCTGACATCTTCTTCCATTTCTGATTATTCCAAAACTCTACATTTGTGCTGATTGAATAACACAAATTTTATTGTCAGCATTTCAGGGAAATACCTGCTTAGTTCTCAGAACAACTCAATACAGGGAGAAGAAAGAAGTAATATTTGCATTTAGCTTTGTTCACAGGGTGGAGGTATGATAGTTACACTGTTAAATGTCACACTGTTCTTAATCCACCTGTGCAGGATTAACTGCCTGGGATGATCTTTAGGAATGTTATTTGAATGTTTCCAAAACCAGGTGGAGGGTCATCCAGAAGGCTATGTTTAAAAGAATTGCTTTGAAAGAAATGATAGTAAATATTGATGAAAACAAAAATGAAGTATGGCCTTAATTCTTGCCTTTACTGTGACAGAGGGTGGCAGAGCCTACCTGTTTTTTTCACCCAGTTAAGGGAATGGTAATTTGAGCAGGTAGGCACATCCTGTTTCAGTCACCTACTGTGTTCTAACCCTGGGCAAGCCTGGCCCAGCTGTCCTAAATGAAAACACGTATGGTTATCCCATCAGATGGGAAAACCTCAGTAAACAGAAGTGTTCCCTCACAGGTTCTTATGGGTCCTGACTCCATATGCCTTTGGTCTCTGCTCCTTGAGACTTTGTGAGCTGGTCAGCCTTTTGCCTTTCAGGTGAGTCACTTTGTGCAGTTGCATCCGTGCACGATTTTGTTCCTCTCTCTCACTTTGGGTTTCAGATTGCTCCCAGTCTGTATTTAAGTTCTCATCTTTTTCTACACCACTGAGAAATGACTGTTTTTCCAGTGTATTGAAATAAGTGAAAACATGTTTTATGCTTGGTGCCGCAAAGAAAGAGGTTTTTCCTGTAGCACAGAACCAGCCAAAATGCTTTGTGAGAGCGCATCTAATTATTGAATCTCTCCCTTCCCTGGCCCCATTCCCTTCCTCCCTGTGATCATCATGCTCCAGCTTTGGTTGGCCAGAGTTCTCCCTTGCACAGAGCACAGTGTGTTGCCAACACCACTGTTGTTTGCAGATTTACGAGGTCTGGTTTTAAATGTCCTTGTGACAAACAAAAACATGTACGTGCTGCTTCTCTCTTAACAGCTGTTAACCCTAAATCACAGTGTGAACAGCCAATGAGATGCTAGAGTGCATCTTTTCCAAAATGCTGCCCAAATCTGAGCCCAAACTGCAGAGCTGAAGTGGAGGATCCTTTCCACACACAGTGCCTGTAAGCTGAGGAGGAAACCCAGCTGTTCTGCAAGGTACCTCTGCAGGGGCTGAAATGCAGCACTCTGGCACAGAGGAGACATGGAGAGACACAGGCCCTGGTTCTCTTCATTTCAGGGGAGTCAAGGCCAGGTCTTAGGGTCAGCATTAATATCCTGTGAAAGGTGAGTGGAGTTGGCTGTTGTTCCTGCAAGATTTATACCTCCTTGTCTCAACAGGCACCTTGTCACTTTTTTCCTTGGCCTCCACTTCCCACAGCAGTCATGATGTACCTGTTTCTGAGTTCAGCATGTTCTGAATTCTGCGTGATCCTTCGGAAAAGCAGCACTTTTAGATTGTCTTTTAACTGATGTATTTTAAACATGGCTTATCACTTATTGACCACATAGGAACACTTGATCTTTGCATGAACTACGTTCAAAATGTTTGATAAAACCATGCAAAATATTCTCCTTTCTAAAAGATATGACTATGAGCAACAGAGAGGAGATAAACAGGACTCCATCCAGCATGACCTATACAGTAAAATGTCACTTAATGCAGACAGTTTTTTGCCTTCCATTTTACATCTTCTTTCAATGACAGCTTTGATGGTGTAAGGCTGGAATAAAGAAAAGGCACAGTGCCCAGTACAACACAGTGTACAGCAGCAGCAAATTTGATTTGTTTGCCTCAAAGGGCAGGTAATGCATTTAAGTAATTGTGTAGCACATCAAAGTCAAATTTCACAGACCTCAGCGTGCGACAGTCAGAAATCAGTGACCTGGCAGATGCCCCAGCTCCTCTCTGGGCACCTTCCCAACATGTATAAGTTGGTCAGGTGGGTATCAGTTACAGGTGCACAAACCAGCTGACAGGACAGACCCTCAGGCTCTTTGGAGTCCAACACAATTAGCTGTGACACATCTGACAGCTTCATATCTGTGCATACTTCTCCAAAACATGACACGGGTTCAAGTTAATGTAACAGCCAATAAATGAAGGCACAAGCAGCTTTAACAAATGTTCACAACGTTCTTTCCAGTATTTTAAGACTCATCGATATACCTGAATTCAAGTTCTGTGTTACTCTCTGCCAAATCTAAAAGAGCATATTCCAGAAAGTTAATGGTTAGTAAGGTGTAGAAAAGAATCAGGCAAACATAACCTCCAGCAATGTTTGATGACAGTGATTTGTAACCTGGTGTTTTGAATTATACCTTGATAAAGGTTTAATTGCCTGACACCTGTCAGCTGGTTTGTGCACCTGTAACTGATACCCACCTGTCAGAAAACCTGTCTCTCATGCTGTATAGGTGTTTATCTGGAATGAGTATAATTCTGTGGAGATTTTGAGGTAAATAAATAAAACCCATTTGGTTTTACTTGCAGCCTTGCTGGGTGAAGATGTGGACTTTTGATTGTGTCTCTCTTGGGTGCTAAAGGAAAATGATTGGTTAGGAGGACATTGTGGTTAGGGGACCTCCTTGTGCCTCCTTTTTAATAACTGGGCTCTCTCACAGAACCAGTCTGTGCTGGTTTTGGCTGGGGGTAGAGTTACTTTTCTCCTAGTAGCTGGCATGAATTGTGTTTTGGATTTGTGCTGGAAATAGTGTTTATAACACAGGGATGTTTTTGTTATTGCTGACAGGGCTTATACAGAGCCAAGGTCTTTTCTGCCTCTCATCCCACCCCAGCAGTGAGGGCTGGGGGTGCACAGGGAGCTGGGAGGGGACACAGCCAGGACAGCCAACCCAAGTGACCCGAGGGATATCCCATAACATACGGAGTCATGCTCAGCATGTGAAGGTGAGGGGAAAAGGCAGAAGGGAAGCACATTCAGAGTGATGGTGTTTGTCTTCCCAAGTCACCTGCTCTCCTTGGGGTGGCTGAACACTTCCCATGGGAAGTAGTGACTGAATTCCTACTTTCCCTTTGCTTGTGTGTTGAGCTTTTGCTTTACCTATTAAACTTTCTCTTAACCCATGAGTTTTCTCACTTTTATGATTCTCTCCCCCTTTAACCAGGGAAGAGGAGCAACTGAGTGCTTTGTGGGACTGAAGTGCTGGCTGGGATTAAACCATGACACAGAATTACAAATGCAGGACCACAGTGGCTTTTCACCATGTCCCTTCCTACCAAAATGCTCATAGACATCTTGGGCAACAGCAAAAGCTGGAGGTGACATGGCAGGTGAGCTCCAAAGTTATTCTAATGCCCTTTCCCCAAATCATGACATGGGCAAAAATCTGTCTCCCCACAGAGTTATTCCCTTGTGTCCATATCTGCACAGGGCAGTAATCACCTGCTCCATTGGAAATGCAATATATCTGTAAATACTGGCAAAATTGCTTTTGTGTCCTGCTGCTCATCATCAGGACCAGCTCTGAATTCAGCAGTTCTTCTGAGACCTGTGTCTGCTCATCTGCCTGCCTCAATCCCAGCAAGCATACAAAGGGCACATTAAATATAACCTTGGCCTCTGGTACAGAAATAAATCACGTAACATGACCCTCATGCCAGTTAAAGAAGCAGCATTGCAATTCCTACTGCACTGATTCATATTAGTGAGTATTTCCCTTTCCTTGAAAAGACACTGTGAGTGCCAGCTCCATGAAGATGAAGAGCACGAAGCACGAGTCCCAGCCAAGTCCTGCTGAGACTCTGCAGCCTGCGGGTGACAGATGAGATCTTTGCTGTTGTATCCTGTGTCTTGCCAGGGTTGTGGTTTGCCCCATCAGCAGCACTCATAGGGGTTGTCTGCACAGTGTCACAGGAACCAATAATTGGAAAACACATTTTAAATTCCCTGCTTCAGTTTTGTCTCTGAGGGAAACCCACAGGGTGACAACTGCAGGCAGGAGTATTTCAGGTATCTGGGTTCCCAGGATATCCCACTCTCAGCAAACTCCTCCACGGCAAAACCTCTGCATAGTGTTTCCATCTGTGCATGGGGAAAAAAGTTCTAGCAAAAATGGGAGTTTCCCAACTCCTTAACTGGGAGAGGGACCAAGATGGTAACAGTAAGTTGATTTAAGTATCTCAGAGTAATTGCCAGGTAAGAACTGCCTTCAACACTGTAACCCTTAGTCTGTATTGCTGAAGGAATGGGATAGCTTGGAGGGTGCTTTCCTGCAGGGTCTCCCCAGTGCCTCAGAGTAAATTTTATCGGGAGATTGTTAACTGGGACAAAACCCAGTGTATTTCCTCCGCGGAGACCAGGATGTACACGTTTGTATTTATTTCCCATAATGATGTCCAGCAATAGTACCTGTAGCGTACATGAGTTATGTGACCACCGTGAAACCTGTGCCTCAAAGCACTTCATTCCTTTCCCCTCCTCTCTTGGCCTTGGGAGCTTTTCCTGCCCGGAGGCGGCGATGAAACAACCTCAGCTGTGATTTAACTCCCGCGCTGGGTGCTGGCACAAGCTCTCCGTGTCAGTTCTCCACAGTAGCGCAGATGTCCCAGCGGGATGAGTGCAGGGCAGTCCCAGAGGCTGCGGACCACCAGGATGCGGTGAGCGCAGGGCGATCCAGAGGCTGTGGACCACCAGGATGCGGTGAGCGCAGGGCGATCCAGAGGCTGCGGACCACCAGGATGCGGTGAGAGCAGGGCGATCCAGAGGCTGCGGACCACCAGGATGCGGTGAGCGCAGGGCGATCCAGAGGCTGCGGATCACCAGGATGCGGTGAGCGCAGGGCGATCCAGAGGCTGCGGATCACCAGGATGCGGTGAGCGCAGGGCGATCCAGAGGCTGCGGATCACCAGGATGCGGTGAGCGCAGGGCGATCCAGAGGCTGCGGATCACCAGGATGCGGTGAGCGCAGGGCGATCCAGAGGCTGCGGATCACCAGGATGCGGTGAGCGCAGGGCGATCCAGAGGCTGCGGACCACCAGGATGCGGTGAGCGCAGGGCGATCCAGAGGCTGCGGACCACCAGGATGCGGTGAACGCAGGGCGATCCAGAGGCTGCGGACCACCAGGATGCGGTGAGCGCAGGGCGATCCAGAGGCTGCGGACCACCAGGATGCGGTGAGCGCAGGGCGATCCAGAGGCTGCGGATCACCGGTGCCGCTCCCGCCCAGCGCCGTCCGCCGAGCGCTCGCTGGCGCCGCCTGGTGCCCGGAGCGCGGCACCGCAGCAGCGCCCACCCGCCCGGCGGGGAGCGGGGGGGGGGGGCAGAGCGGCGCTCGCTGCCGCCGCCTGGTGGCACAAAGGATGCACTGCGGCACGGCCTGGGAGCGCGCCTGATGCCGGCCCCCGCGCTGGGATTCGCGCACTGAGCCGCGGAGTCCTGCAGCTTAGAAAGGACCCTCAGGAGTTAAAGGTGGTAACCCAGCACTGCCGAGCCCACCACTAGACCATGTCCCCAAGTGCCACGTCTAAACTGCAAAAGCAAATGGGTTGTATATGGGTTATGCGTGCCCCTACGGATGGTGACACCACCACTTACCCACACAGCATGGTCCACAGCTTGACAACCCTTTCAGCAAACATATTTTTCCTAATTATCCAATCTCAACCTCCCCTGGCTCAACTTGAGGCAATTTCCTCTTGTCTTGTCATTTATTACCTGGGAGAAGAGACCAACCCCTACCTGGCTACAATCTCCTCTCAGGTAGTTTTAGAGAGCGTGAGGGCTCCCCTGAGACTCCTCTTCTGCAGACTAAACACCCTTATCTCCCTTCTCAGAATTCTGCTCCAGACCCTTCCCAAGCTCCATTTCCTTTCTCTGGGTTCACTCCAGCACCTCAATGTCCTTCTTGTAGTGAGGGATCCAGAACTGAGCACTGGATTTGGGGTGTGGCCTCAGCAGTACCAAGTACAGGGGGATCACCACTGTCCTGGTCCTTCTGGCCACACTTGCTGATGCAGGCCAGGATGCCATTGGCCTTCACAGTTCTCCAGGTGTGGCATCAGCAGTGCTGAGTAAAGGGTACATTAGGCTTTGGTACTTCTCTAAATAAAGCTGGCTTCACCAGAGGCTATAAGCAGCAGAGGTGTTCCTGCCCACTGTCCCACCAGACTGGCCCATGAGGGCTCCTACTGACTGGCAGGAGACAGAAGAGAAGGTAAGCTGTGAAATGTGGTTTTCATATCCACAATGTCAGACAAAGTTATTTCCTATGGTCAGAACTAGTTATGAAATGCATGTCTACACTAGAACTGGGTTTAAAATATATGTGTAAAGAGAATAACTAAGGGCTAAAGAAGTTCTCACTTTAAATGCTAAGGTCTATTTCATTTCTATTGCTAGCTGAAAGGTTTTGTGAGAAAAGGAACTGTTTGTCTCCTTATGAAGACTCGTAACCCCCACCTAGGAATAAATATGATTTCCTACTTCAGAAGCCAGGATGTTTTATGTAGCTCCTGGTAAATCTGTGGAAACGTAGAAGAAGCAAAGTCTGCCCTCCCCACTAACTTTGTTCATTCATGGAACTAATTAACTGGTTTGAGATCTTGTCTATGCCACCCAAAATGACTGGCCTTTGCAAAGAGTTTCCTCAACACGAAGTGGTTCTGTAGTGCCCTTTGCTAATAATCACGATGCAAGATAAGGACAGTGGAAGTGCCAGAAATTTCCTGTTCTCAAATTCCCTAAATCAAATAAAATCAAATCAGTCCCAAAGATCTTTACACAGGTTTAAGAAAGGAGAAGTCACTTCCCATATCACACACTGCAGACAAAGAATAGGGCACCTTTAAAGCCAAGGAGAACTGAGAGCGCACAGCTCAATCAACACTTCAGGATATTACTTTGTTCTTTTTTTTAAAAAAGGGGCATGAAAGTCTTGTTCAGTCTTGTCCTTTCAGATAACCAGTCCGAACAAAATGGATTTCTATTATGTAGGGGGATACAGTATGGGTAAATGAAGGTGGTATAGAATGTAATCTTATCCCCTAAAGAGTTGCAGCTGGACCAATTACTAAAAATTAGAAGCAGGCCTGATCTTAACAGGCCACACCTGTAGCCAATAAGAACTTTTGTATAAAAGAGTGGATTGGTGGGATCTGGAGTCAGAGGGTGGTTACTGCAAGGACCAGGAATAGTCAGTGCTTAGAGGAGTTGCCTACAAGAAATGTCGAGGAGGTATGAAACTCTGGCAATATGAAAATCCTTGCACCATAATGATAAGAGAAGTCTTGATATATAAGACAACAAATATGGACTCCTTGTACTATAATGATAATAGAACTCTTGATGTATAAGACAACACTATTAGTTCTCTTTAAATGATCAAGCTTTGAACACTTTCTTATTGCTACATGTAAAAGATATTTTTAAATGTTCCTGAGAATGTAACCTTGTGATATTTTTTTAAGCCATCAGTGAAAACTTTCAGTTCCTGCCAAAACAGACTCTTTTCTAGAGACCAATTTTTTTATACCATGCAAACTATGATTAAGTAAATCAACATAAACTGTGCTTTATTCAAAATATATTTTTTTAATCTACTAAAATAAAAATAAGGAACTTTCTTCATAAATCTGACAGTAATGTTGGGCCTTTCTTTCTTTGGAAATCTATGCTATCCATTTAAATAAATACGTTTAACTTCTGGATAGAAATTGGTTTTAAAAATCTAAGAAAGACTACTAATTTATTTTAATAAAAGGAAAACCCAAAAGACTGCAACAGCTTTTGTAAGTTGCTTTCTGTAACTGTGATTCCTTTTTTATCTAATATTTATGAATGTACTGCACAACAAAATCAGTATTTCTGTATAACTTATTTATGTACTCCATCTTTGAAGGAGGAATTATTATCATTTTATTTAGCATCTGAATCAAGAAGATTATTCTTTCCAGATGTAAAAAAGTATCTTCCCTTTTATTTTAGTTGTCATAAAGTATATATAATACACATTACCCTGAAATTTCCCTTTGCTTTTACCTTACAAGCAAAGTAAAACACAAGCTTTTTGTTTTAAATCCTGCTGTCCCCTTCTCAGATAACTCCTACAACTGTTTTTGCACTTCTAGTTTAGCAAATCTTACAGGCAGGGTATATCTACAGAAATAACTTGCATAGCAAAAAAGCCAAGCCAGCTCTGTACCTCAGCACAGCCAGATCTTGATGGCCCACTTCCATGGCAAATTCACTTAAGTTTTTAGTAAAATACTCTAATTTAGGAAAAAATATTTGGTTTTGATATGTATAATGCTTTATTTTTGCCTACAACAAGCAGGTATTAAGGAATAGATTAGTCAAACCTGAATTTCATTGGGAGTCACATTAGTCAACAGCTCAGGTGTAATTTAGCCAGAAAAAAATTAGGATCTGAGGACTTTGTCACACAGCCTTCATTTTTGGTGAGCATATGTTTTTCTATGGCACTTCTCCAGTGTATTTAATTCTCTACTTTCAATTTTCCTTCAAATTTACATTATTTAACTCACCCAAAGTATTTACAGCACTCTGTAAGTGCAGATACAGGCAGCCTTATGCCTTATTGGCAACATTTTCTGTAGAGCCCTGGCTCACATGAGAACCTCCCTGCTGTCCTATTTTCTTGCATGGATATATAATTCTTCCTTTATGGGTCCTTGTTAATTAAAAATACTTAGAATAGTTTGGATCCCACTGTAGCAAAGCACCATGGCATAGCACATAAATTATGAAGAAAAAATACTGCTAGCATGGATCACTTCCCAGCATTTGTAATAAGAGGGAGCACAGTGAATTTCCAGCCCCTCTCATCTCTCATATTACTCCCTTCCCTGGGAGTGGCCACTCCTGCCCTCTCCCCCAGAATCTCCATCCATTTGCTTCTGCTGCAGCTTTGCAGGGCACATGTAGAGCCAGAGTCCTAAGAGCCCTCTGGTTGAAAGAGCAGAAAGCTACTTAGACAAAATAATGGTCTCTTAGTGTAAGTACAATTAAATGTGGCCTCTGTAGGGAAAAGAGGCCACTGCCTGTTAATTTTTCACTTCTGCAAATTAAACAGGGTGGGGGGGAGGGCAGTGGTCCATAATCCTCTGCTCTTTTAGGTTATGCTTCAGTTGATTGTTCACGTTTACCTGCTTTAGGGCATTTTTGTGTATTCTTTCTTCTTTTTCCTGTTTTCAATCCTAAGCAAAGGATTGATTATCAAAATTTTATTTACTGGTCTGCTTCCCAATTCCCTAGATTTTTTTCCTGATGTTTGATAGAACAATCTGGAATTCATCCATAAAATTGCTAGTGAGTTTTCCTGTAACTGGAATAGCATGCATCTTTTTATACAAGCTGTTTTAGCTCATTACTATGCGATTCTGAAAGATCTGATTCTCCTACCTTATTTTGTAAAAGAGCCCTAATGAGGTGGTTAAGAATTTTCTTTATCAGTTATTGCCCTCCAAATTTGCTCATGGTGCAGCTTAAAATCTCCCCTTCTCTCCTACCAACTGAGCTATAGTCAATCATGCAACTTAGTCTTTTGATAATTTATTCCACTTAATCATGCATGAAATGTAAAAATCTCAGAGGAGGAGTTTGGGCAGCTGGAAATTAGGAAGGGGAAAAAAACCCAAACCAAACATTCCCACCTTTTTTTCCTTGCAAACTCAGCATATCCTATGCTGAAATTACTGAGGCACCATGGTGCCCTGCTTTTTTCACAGTCTCTTGGTGCTGGAATCACACTTTAAATCATTCTCCAAAAGCATGACTTAGTTAACACTTCATTATGCAAGAAGATTTCCACTATGCTGTAGTTGGCAAAAAAAACCTGACTTTCCTCATGCATTTTATCCAGCACCCACTTCAAATTAAGAAAATGAGACTTTGAAAGTTTTTGTCTAAAAGGCATTTGCCTGTCTTTTTACCCAATCATCACATTTACTGGGTCCATATGTTAAAAATATGAAAGATCAGGTACCACAGCTAAATTAAGATATTTCTGTGATTTTTTTTTTCCCTTTCAAGGCATAAATATTTCACTGTACAGCATTATTTGAAGAGTAGCATGTTTCATCTCAAGGTCCAGGAATGGCTGGCAGTGTAATTTTACAATGTGGCCCATTAAATTAATTTAGTAAGTGGAGAACATGATTATTTGCTCACATTAGAGTTTTCAACTTGTGCTTTTCAGACTACCAGCTGTCTGAAGTGTCATAGGAACTGCTGTATATGTGCTCCCAGGGCCAAATCATCCCTTTCACAGCTTATATTAAGATGATGGGAGCCTTCAAAATATTTGAGGAAAGCAAGGGATGTAGGAAATCTGGCAGCCACAATTTTAGTGGAAAATTCTTTTTCAAAAAGCAGCAAATAGTCTTATCACTAGAATGATATATATCCAGTCCCCAACAATGTTCACACTCCTGTAATTCAAGCCTTTAAAAACTTGTGGATACTTAGAGTTATTTTTTATAGCTGAATCCCAAACCCTTTGTTCAGTTTTTGTTTCTTTCTTTAAGCAGGACTCACATTTGCTATATTTATTAAATTTAAACAGTGAGGTTATGTGCTAACATTTGATAACACCTATTTTAATTCTGTACCCTTTTAAGATACAAATTTGTAAGTTGAAAAAGAGATTCTTTTGAAATGGATACATATCCTTGCCATTCTACTGGAAATGTACCTAAAATATAAAAGGGGGAAAAAACACCCATGACATTTTCATCAAAAACCAGTCCAGCTGCAATACCAGATCATGTAAATCTTTATTTCTGCACTTAGGTGTTCTTTATTGGACCTTTTTCAGCTAAATGCTATGATCTAACTAAAGAGACCTCACCATATTTCAATATGCATGAACTTACGCAGAACGGCTTCTCAACTCTGGGCTTACGTCTGTAGTAAGGGGATATCCTGACAAAAAAAAATCACAGAAATATTTTACAGGACAAGCCATCAAGAAGTCATCTAGTTCACTTCCCTGCTATAAATATTTTTGGATCCATTCATTTATATTAAATGTTATATAAAAAGTGCAGTGATTGTTGTAGAAAATTCATGCTACTCTTGTATTCTTTATTTTTCATCATGCTAACAACACATGGATTTTTTTCTTCTGATTTGACTGGCTATCAGAAAACATTTGTAAATCTTTTCATTTTTTAATAAATACCAATATTCAAAATGAAACAATTTTTAACAAGAACTTGAAGTACCTCTCATTACAAAATATGGTAGTATACATTTATAAACTGCCTGTGCACATAGAAAGAAACAACAAAAAGGTAGACTTCAGCCTATATTTCTATAGAAAAAAACAATTCTACCCTACATTTAATCAGGATGTTCATTGATTCCATCTTCAAATCCTCGTAACAATGCAGATCCTGATTTGAAAACTGACATCCCCTCCAAGAAAGGAATGCATATAGTGGTACGTACATGTCACACAAATTGAAAAGAAAGACTGCCAGAAATGAAACAGTAAAGATTGAGTTTAAGTTAGGTTCATTTCATAAGACTAAGCTAAAATGGCAAGTAGCCTTTCTGTAGAGTAAAACTCAGATGGACAATGCCCTGAGGAAAGTGGTCTAGGCTGGCCTGTTCAACTCTGATTTCTGTAAAGAATATAGAATCATTACTAATTTAGGTTGGAAAGTTCAGTCAGGTTGCTCAGGGTTTTATGCACTCAAGCTTTTTTAACATTTCCGCAGCTGTGGATTCGACGCCCTGTCTGTCAACGTGCAGTAGCTCCACCCAACTCCATCCCTGCAGAGCCACAAAACTTCTGTTTCTACTGCTCAGCCCATCCCCACTTCCATCCCCACACACTTCCTTGTTGCATCTGAACTGAGTTAGGAGTTTCCTGTTCAACCAGTCTGGCTGCCTTCTGTGTGCGCCCATTTTCCTGCAGTTCTGGGTGGATGGTCCCTGTGCTCTCAGGAGGCTGGTATCCAAGACTGACCAGTCTCTGTGGCCCTTTGCCCTTCAGAGCACCCTGCCATGAATCACAGAACCACAGAGTGATTTGGGTTGGGAGGGCCCTTAAGGATCATCTCATTCCAACCTGCCTGCCTTGTGCAGGGACAGCTCCCACTAAACCAGGTTGCTCAGAGCCCCATCCCGCCTGGCTTTGAACACTTCCAGGGATGGGGCATCCACAAATTCTCATGACATCCTATCTTCTGGCTGCCAGAACAAGCAGGAGTTCAGTTTTTAGTCTGCCACTACTACTTCTACTCTCGGCTTCTGATACTACTCTCTCTCTTCACTTTTGAGAAAAAAAAAGTATTAAGGGAAGAGCCAGTAAAGCACAATCATTCAAAACTGCACAATTTTTGAAGTTTTAAAAATAGCTGAGCATAGTATCACATCCTGCTGTTTTCAGACCATAAAGGTGATCTAAGCCTACTCCTTGTTTTTCCAAGTGTCAGTTTCCTTCAGAGAGAGAAAAAGGTGATGAAACAGCTGCCACGTTATGTCTGTGATCATGACATGGGTGCTTATGACCTGGGAAAGAGGAAAAAGTGGCCAGTCAGATTCTCCATTCTTCTGTCTCTATGCTAGACACAAGGCTATGGGTATTTAATTTATATCTGAATATTTTTAGGCTGCCTTGAATTTCTAATACCCTGAGATATGTCACAGAATCACAGAATTTCTGGGTTGGACGAGACCTTTAAGATCATTGAGTCCAACCCATGTTCTAACACCTCAACTAGATCATGGCACCAAGTGCCACATCCAGTCTTTTTTTAAACACATTGAGGGATGGTGACTCCACCACCTTCCTGGGTAGATGATTCCAGTATTTGACCACTCTTTCTGTGAAAAACTCCTCCTTAATTCTTGCCTGTATCTCCCTTGGCGCAGCTTGAGACTGTGTCCTCTTGTTCTGTCTGTTGTTGCCCGGAGAAAGCGACCGACCCCCAGCTCACCACAGCCACCCTTCCGGAAGTCAAGAGATGTGCTGGCCGTTCCTTGAGTTGTAACACTCCCCAGCCAGCTTCCTCCACTGAATTTCAGTGAGAGTAGAGCAGATCTGCTTCCATCTTCCAAAGGGAGGATCCCAAAATTATCTTCTGCTTTCTGTCCTATGATATACCCCAACATAATTCCAACTGCTTGCTCTTTTTTTACCCTCTCTCTCTCCATAGAATATAGGGCTGGTTTTCCTCCTCTCTTCACTGTGGGTTTGTGTGTTGTCCATCCATGTCTTACCTCCAGAGAGGAAAGTTTTTAGAGGGAAGATTTCAAATATAACAAGTTTTCATTCTCAGACTCAAACCTTTCTAAAAATAAGGGTGCTTTCCATCACCATTGAAGGATTTTTTAGAAAAATCTACATAAATCTGAGTAAATCTACACATCTCAGGATTTGAAAATGTGTCTTTTAAACAAAAGAAGTAGGCAATTAAAAAATAATCCAAATGCTGAAATTTGTAGTGAAAAAACTGGCATTTTGTGAAATACAACAATTTGGGGCTTCCCTAAGTGACCAGTTAAGCATTTAAAATGTACTCAGTATTTGAGCTATCTCCATAAACTTTGACCACATGCTAGAGAAACCTTCCTGTTGTGATTCCCAGGGACAGCGCAGTTTGGATTGATTCTTGGGCAGTCCTTCTGAGGGTCAGTTTCCAATAATTTCCCCAGTTGCTGGTGGCACCCAAGGCCACTGAAGCACTCCTGGTGTAGGTAACTAAACCACATTGCACCAAGACTGGTCCAACTCAACTGCCTCCGACTGCCACAGGACAGCTGAGCTCTGCTTCCTGTGATGAAAGCAAAATACCAGGGAGGAAATGTCAGGCAGACTTCTGAAATCTCTGCAAGGAGAGTGGTTTCACAGAAAGAAAGGAAGGATTTCACAGAATATTCTGAGTTGGAACGTGCTCACAAGGATCATAGAGTCCTATTCTTAAGTGAATGTCCCATACAGGGATCAAACCCAAAATCTTGGCATTGTTAGCACCAGGCTCTGACCAACTCAGCTAATCTCAGGGTTTTCATTTCCAAACTTGAACTCAGTAATATTCTTCCTTGCATTGTGGGTTTTCCATAAGGATCTACCTGTTTGCTGAAGGGATAACCAGGCTTGAGAGGGAATGGCTGAAGGTGGTATAGCAACATGTCAACCCCCTTTTTTCCACATTATAAATTCAGCTGCCTTGGAGGAAACCACCCCATGACTTGGAGTACTTTTGGGTAAACATTAATAATAACAAATTCTAATTGGTCATTATTGCTTGAACAGAAAATATCAGATTTCATTTTCACCAGGAGGAAATGAAAATGTCATGTACTGTAATATGACAAGCATGGAATTTACAGTAGTGATATGTACTTGTAATTACCTTTATATGTGTAAATGCACACAAAGCAGAACACCAGGGACGCCATTTTACAACAGATTTAATCAAGAGAACATCCACGTCTCCTCATAAACTTACCTAACCAACTTTGAAAAAAGAATGGAGTTGATTAGACAGGTTAATGGGGTGATGTCTTTATAAATGACAGATGGCCATGTTAGAACAGAAAGTTGTTCACTCTCCATTATTTATTTTATTTTATGAGACTATTTTACCTTTTTTTTTTTGTTTTACTTATGAAAGCACTACTCATACATTTTTGATTAGCCGTGTTTCACTGGAAAAAGCCCACAATTTCCAATGAAGCTGGACTTTTAACTGGATGGATGTTGTCATTACACTTAAGTGGTAGTAATCCAAACTAAAATACAAAATGAATTTTTTGGAATTCCAGGTCTTTATAAACATCCTGACCTCCCCCACTGGCCTGCAAACAGAGAAAAGTGCTTACAGATTTGCAAGCTCATAAAAACATAACAAAGAAATGGAAACATGCAGAAGAAAGCTAGCTTTTTAATGTACAGGGAACCCATTAGTGATGAATTTGGCAGAGTAATTAAAAATTGCATCATTTAAAAAAAAGAGACTTAATTAAGAAAAACTGTAAAAATTATTACAATGCAAACTTAGGTATACTTAAAAAAGTAATACTATCTACTGGGGCACTTGGAATGACTGAAGTGTAGGACATGGGATAACCCAGACTGTTCATCTTCCCTCAGATTTACAAGGTGTCTGGAAGCGAATCACACAAAAAGTGCTAACTGAAGGAGGATTCAGGTTCTTCACAGAGGCCTCTGCCTGTGTGCTCTGGGATCCCTGGGCAGGCCTAAAGGGGAGGATGTGCAGCACCTGACGTTGCTATTGAAAGCCCCTGAGGTAGCAGCAGTTCTTGTCTCTTCCTGAACAGCACTTGGCAGTGGTTTGTGTGCCACCACTGGCATGTGCCATGATTTGGGAAGCTCTGTTCAAAGATTCCCAGTGCCTACTTGGCTGTTAAATACTCACAGTCATGCAATTATTTCTGCAATGTTCTCCCATCTCTCTTCTTTTCCCATATGAAAAGAATCCATGACTTAAATAGACCAAAAATCAAGAAAATATGATATTCATTGCTAAACTTTTACTATTTTCCTCCTCCTTTGGAATTTTTGACTGACCTGAAGTATACAGCTTCTTCATCTGATGCTGATCATTGATTCAAACAGTCCTATTGAACATCTCTCTAGCCTTCTGTGCATGAATGTGAGAAAACCAAAGTCTCTCAGGAATGTTTTCTTCTGAAATTTTCTCTGTGAATTTGGGATTTATGAGAATTACTGGAATAAGTTTTAAAAAAGACTCTGGATCTTTGGGGCCTTTTTGCGTTTATTAGGATTGTAATACCAGAGCAAGAGTGAAACAATACTTAAGTACCTTTGTGAAACTCTGCAGCAGATAGCAGTAATGAAAAATAATTCTAGACAGGATAATGTGGCAGTAGTGCATCATAGTCTGGATCAGAATTCTTGCAATATTTTCAAGTGCTAGAATACTGCTAGGGCTTTTTTATGAAAGTGCAGTAACATACCACAAGTTTAATTTAATTTATCTGGCCATATGTAAATCAATAATTTTGCAATGGTGTCTAATCCTCATTAACAGAAATGGATCAGTTTATCCCTCAGGCAGGTGAGTATGTGGCTGGCAGCTGCAGAGATAACAATAGTCTTGCTTTTACTAATAACATTTGGGGTGATCACTTGACATCATATTTAAGTCACCACACAACTCCATCGACTCATCCCGCAATTCATCTCTTATCAACATAAAGAAGATGAATTTCACACAGACTATTCATAGAGGTAACAGCTGGGACTGGCTTCGTGTCCCTTGTTGCTCCTTCCACAGATGAATTGCTGTAACATCAGTAGCACCTCCTATCAATGTATTACCATCTGGTCAAGTGTTACCAAACCAAGATGGACATGATGCAATGGAGATTGTTTAGACCCAACTTTGTTCAATTAATTTCTCAATTCTATCTCCTCATTTTGCCTTAATTCCATATCCTAATATAGGGTCCCTGCTACCAAATTGCAGATTTTCTTCTGATCTCCTATCTCCCCTGGGTTAGCTGGATGTTCATAGCATTTTGAGGTGCAAGTACTTTTTTTGTTTTCAGTTGGTGCTAACTGGAGTAATTGGATCAGTGGCAAATCACTGGTTTCATAAATCTAGTGGGTACAGCATATAGGGTATAATACAGAAAGGATTATGTAAAAGATTTGTATCTTCAGGAAATACTGGCTTCCACAGTGCCTGATACTTAACAATAAGCTACTGTCTTAGAGCACCTGGCTGCTTTGCAAAGTAGGCAGTTTGAGTGACTTGATATGCAAAACACCGAAGCTAATCCAGTCAGACAATCCTTGATCACTTTGTGACTCCTCAGGTAAATAAGTAAAAGAATGTTCCTTGGTGCATGTCTTCTAATAATCTAATGAAAGACACTGCAGGCTGGTAAAACTGCAGTCTTCTAAATATTTTATTCCTGTTTCCATTCTGTTCCTAAAGCAGGAACAGATTCATTACTGCTCTGTATGGACTGTCTCCCTAGGCATTTCCTTGCCATTGATTCCTGTTTCTCTAAAACAGCCTCTTAGTCTCCATTCCTTTCACTTTCTGCTGTTCCATCCTCTGTTTAATTCACCTCATTATTTTGATATTGTCCTTCTCCTTCCTTCTAAAACATGAAGATCACCTTCTCTTCCTTGACCTGCCCATCGTCCTACACAAAGCCCTATTAAATTTTCTCCCTCCCACAGAGCCTCCTCCCTCTGAATCCTAGAAAAGCATCAATTCAGGAGGAGCTATATTGAAAAGAAAATGAAGTAGCAAAAATATATGTGACAGAAAAATATAAGGAATTAGTATCTATAATAGAAAGCTTTCAGGTGAGCCAAAATCAATATAGCATCCCAAATGTACATAAGCTATTAAAAAAAAAGAAAACCAAATACAGCACGAATTTCCAGAGGCACAATCTCCTCCTTATTTTTTTTCCTTTTCATGTAGCCACCAGTTGCTATGTGGTCTCTGGGAAAAAAATTACTTTGCCAAAATCCTCAGGCTTGTCTGTTCTCTTCTGTTTTTGATTCAGTGTTGTGATCTAGAGGAGTACTAAAAGCCAGAGGGAGATTATATGGCTCCTGTGTCCATTACAGGAGCATCTCTAACCTTTGTAGTTCAATCTGTACAATAGAACTGAAAGACTGAAGCATCACCGTATCTACCAACTGTGAGCTGTTTTTTAATAATAATAGTAGTAATTCAAGTTCTTGTTACTCATTCCTTGCTGTGATGTAGCACAGGCCAGCAACTGCATTTACTCCACAGATCTTAATCCAGCCTCTGTGAGAAGCAATTTGTTGGGGATTTCAAAACATCCGCGGAGATCATACTAGAGTTTTATGCAGAAAACCTCTCATAATCCCTCTCAAAACTCGAATATGGAGTTATTTCTGGATCTTATGCTTCTTTTGGATGAGGCTTGGCTGGAGAGTTTGAACAGTATGTTAAAAACAACTGCAGTGCAAGCTGAATGTGATGAGGGAAGGGCTGGGAGCAGCTGCTTCCACAGGCTCACAGAATCCTTTGGGTGCAGCACAGCAAGGCAGGTGAGCACCTGCAAAGACACCTCCTTCCAGCACACTCTGCAAGTGCACAGATATATGACCTCATGAATTTAAACCTGGCTTTCAGTGAACAGGGCCCAAATGAAGAAACATGTTTTGTAGTGTTTTCTGTTTGCTCATGTCAGGCACCTTTGTCTTGCACAAAACCAATGTGGGGTTTACTACCAAAGCAGAAAGCAAAGCAAATGTGTCTTTCAGTGCTGCCAGAAGCTGGATTCTGAAGAGGAGACTACAACAACAACAACAACAAGAATCACATCTTTTAGTACAAATGTGTCAGTGGAAGAAAAAGGGTGCAGAATTAAAGGTAAAGACTGCTCATTAAGAGTAGTACATAATGAGGTGTTCCATAAATTTATTCAGAATTTGCTGTGGTAAAACTTCATGAGATATTTCCTGATATAACCTGCATAGTGTAAGGAGTTTTTCAATGACATTTTGAAGAGTCCTTCTAGGTTAAGAGAACCAAAGAAATGAGGTAAAGCAGCTTCTTCAGCTCAGTGCCTGCATAAATTCCTTAGAGAATGGAAATGCATTTTCCAATGCCACCTAGCTGAGATTCATTAAACATTCATTTATTAATTCTATGCTTTTAAGAACACTGATAGCAGCAATCTACCAATCATGAACACATGATGCAGACAAATTAAGAGTTATACTGATTACACTTGTAAAGAAAAATGAGAAAAAAATCACCATCTGCATTTTTAAAAGTACATTATACAAATGCACCAAAATATATCTAAAAATGAAATAATGCCATCAAACACTTACTGCAAAAACCTTCTCACCTAATCAAAAAGAAAGCAAAAAAAGTTTTCTCTTCAGGCAAGGCTGATCTTTGCTTTGGGATGACATTGCTCTCTTGACGTACTATGCTCTCTGTAGAAACTGAGGAGACCTGTCATATTTAAGGTGAACCATATTTAAAAGAGGCTTTTTCATTTGAATTTTAATATCCAGGATATTAAAATATTAAAGGATTTTTAAAGAAGCTCTAAATCACAGAATCATAGAATCATTTAGGCTGGAAAAATCACTCTTAAATCATGGAGTCCAACCATCAACCCAACACTGCCAATCTCATCCCTAAACCATGTCATCAAGTGCCACATTCACACATCTTTTAAATACTTCCAGGGATGGGTGACTCCACCACTTCCCTGGGCAGCCTGCTCCAATGCTGGATAATCCTTTGATCCTAATATCCAATCTAAACCTACCTCCTACCTGGCATAACCTGCAGCCATTTCTTCTCATCCATTGCTGAAGATTAAGAAGCATTTGGTCATAAAAAGTTATGAAATCATGTATTACTTCTCTTCCCTCATTTTGCTTAAAGGCAGAGTATTAAGCTGTTAAAATATACTTAGTCTAAAACTTTTTTTGACATTGCTAGGTGTCGTGAAGCCCACTCAGACCCCAACAAAACTGAACATCAATTTAGTTGCACTGTGAAAGCAGAAGAAAGTTATGAGGTATTGTGGACCCTTGCTTTCTTCTCCTTTATGAACTAAATGGGAGCTTTTACTTAAAAGATCTGATCCCTGAGCACTGCTCAGATTTATCTGCAGCAATTTAAAGGGTAATGACTCTAGCTGCCAAAAATTACTCTTACAACAGATGCAATGGAGCTGGCAATGGGTCAGTTCCTCAGCTGCTGTACTTTACTTCCCCACCAGCTATTAATGCACATTGAAATGACCCCCAGGGCTTCTATGCCTGGGTCCCTCAGACTCTCCTCCTACCAGATGCTTGAGTCTCTTCACCATCTCTGGGGCTGCTCCAGGACCTGCTCCAGTGTGCCCATGAGCCTTTGTACTGAGGAGCCCAGAACTGGACACAGCCTCCCCAAAGGGGTCTGACCAGTGATGAATAGAGGGCTCAGAAGGTTTGAACAAGGCTTCTAAACCAGCACCCACGGTAATACTTTAAAGGTTATTTAAAGAGAAAGTATAATTTTTCTTAAAATGGGGCCTAGAGACCTTGCTAATACTTCCATAAGATCCTGTGGAGTTCATTCCCAAGATGGGGTTTAAGTAAATTTTTAATCCACACTTTCTGATTTTTCTTTTGGGGTGCAAGGTTTACAGAAAGCTTCTGTCATTTTTTATTCCCCTAGCACAACACTTCCAGTTTGCTTGTGGGAGGCAGAACCAGCACTGGGCTTGGAACCACACTTTCAACTCTCAGCTATCTTTTAAATAACTTTTATTTAATCAAATGTAGTCTGTTTCTCCAGATCTTTGGTGATGGGTTTTTGGCATGATTGCTTGAACATAAACCCAGCCCAAATTGAGATCAACAGGTCAGCTGAAGAATTTAACACTGATTTTACCTGGTTGAAAAATAATTTTTAAACAATTGTCTATGCAACTCTGAACTGGCAGTTTTCTGAACTTTACTGGCCTTACTAATGCACATACCCCACTGCTTTTAACAATCAAGGCCACTCAGGGAATATTTATTTATCTGTAAGGAAATACAGGAAGATCTGACAGAATTCAACGTGACAGTGCTGCTTTTCCTGGCAAGCTGGATTTGCTGGCTATTGGAGTAGGCAGTTTAGATGAAAACATCTGAAACCCATTAAGTTGGATTTTTGCAATTATTGTATTTTATGTATTTTCTTTCTAGTGAGATGTTAAAGAAGAAAGCAGAAAAATATTAACAATAAATGTTACATTCTCTTTGGATAACAAGAGAGGTCACAAAGAGAACACATACTCCAAGTCACTAGGTATGCAAAAAATTCCAGACATTATTTCATTTCTGCTTTTGCCTGGTGGCAAATAGCCTGATGGAAACCTTAAAGGCCATGGAGAGAGGGTACTTAAAAGCAGGCAGATAAAACTGACATGTTTGTGTACTTAGCCAGCTTAAAGGCTCAAATAAAAATGGTATGTCCCTTACAAGAGGGAAGGTAATACTTCAGCAAACTACAGGTGACTCAGAAAGACAGGGAAGATCAAGCAGTAGGTGTAAGGAATGCAAAACATGCATGGGAAATGCTGGCAGCAGCAAACACTAAGATTAAAATTTCAAGATTACATAGCGTGTGTGTAGCCACACAAGACCACTGTAGCTTTGCAGAGACTGACTATGTCAACATTACAGTTCTAAACATTTCTCATTCTGAGGAAGAAACTGCAGATGTTTGCTGCTCAAATTAGAGATTACCATCCCTCCCTAATAATGTATATGTATGTATGTAACCAAGGAAAACGAGAAAAGGAAAGAAAGGAGCTTAGTCTTTTCTTGGAAATTAGGACTTGGAAATTCAAACAGGAGAGCAGCTATGAAATGTTCTAGTCTTGACATGTTCTCTATAGATAAAAGTAACGATGTGAGAAAATTATGTAGGAAGAGAATGGAACAGGCATAATGGAATGTGTCTTGTCTTGAGTGCCTCATACTTTTTGCCCCAAAACTGTGGGAAATTTGATACCTACACATACTAAATATGGCATTCTCAAATTGGGCCACAGGCAAGTTAAAATTTCATACGATGTTGGTAATAATATTAATAGTAATAATACAGTTAGTATAATAATTAATATTAAATAATTGCAATCATATACGGTATGCTTATAAAGAACATTGCAGATCACTTCAGAAAAGCATTTTCCAGGAAAACTGCAGTTTGAGTTTGCTTCTACCTTTTTTTTGTCTGTGTAAACACAGTCAGGGAGGGGTACATCCAAATGGTTTCATCCCGAACATGGTGCAGTATCAAATGTAAGGGGAAATTTTTATTTCCCATACAAATGCCAGTTGTCCTCCTTGGAAATTCTTTAATGCTAGATCTCAAAACACAGAAATTTTTACCAGTTTAAAGATTCATTCCCTTCCTCTCCATAGAATTACATAAATGACAGCTTTTTATATCAGAGAGGATGTGAAGGGTTAAAAGGTACATGTGCTTATATTTGTTTTCTGTATCTGTCTGCAGGTTATGTTCACATTCCTGAGATGATCCTTCCTCTGGAAATCTTTGATGCTGTCATGTTGGCTGTGATACTTTATTAACAAACCTCAAACACTTGTCTGTGTGTTAAAGAGCTGGTACAAGACCCTACAGCCTTTAGGAGTGTGTCTAATCCTTACTAACACAGGCAGTCTCCTTAAAAATGCACAGTTGAAGACTCCTTGAAAGAAGAGCTCGGACGAGTAGACCCTCCCGCTTCTTTATTAACAGATACTCTGATTAATATCAAATAAATTCAAGTAAAAGGTCAAACAAAAGAGACAGGATGGGATTGATGCCTATTTATAGCTCACTCACCCTAGGAGAGAGCACAAAAAGGGCAGCACTTCTCGTGCTTTACCCCAGCTGTATGTGGAGGTTCCGACACCCACGCCGGGGCTCGGCGGGGGCTTCGGGGCACCGGGTTTTGGCACTGCCGCCCCTTTGGGGAGACTTTTTGGGGCTGGGGAGCGGCTGCGGCAGCGGCTCTGAGAAACCGAAACAACCGGCGCCGCCGCCACAGGCTTTTCACCTGAAGGAAGAGAGCGAGTTTTCCTTCCCTCATCCTGCCCCCTTTTTTCCTCAGCTCGTCACATCTGGGTGGCGTCTCTCACGACCCACATTCGCGCCCCTGGCGCTCTCCAGGGAGCAGCAGCAGGAGGAAGAACGGCAGCGCGCCCGCCCATGCTGGAGGTTTGGGTGGCAGAAGCGACTCACCCGACTCTCCGGGATCGTTGTGGCAGCGACAGGAGCCGGAGCTGGAGCATCCAAACAACCTCCTCTCCCGCACAGCTGCGGTTTTCCTCCGGAGAGTGTCCGCGAACGCGGAGCGCCCGGCTGGGGGCCCGCTGTTCGCATTGGGTTTCTTTGATTCTTAAAACAAACAAACAAACAAACAAACAAACAAACAAAAAAAACTGCCCCCGAAAATCCCAAAAAAAAAAAAAAAGAAAATTTCTTCAGGCAGGGCAGACTTCAGTTACTGAACAGCTGCAGAACTCAACTCTAGTGAGGCCACGTCGGGAGGGCTGTGTCTGGTTCTGGGCTCCTTAGGACAAGAGAGATAAGGAGCTACTGGAGGGGGTCCAGGGGAGGGCCACAAAGATGACGAGGGGTCTGGAGCATCTCTCTTATAGGGAGACTGTGGGAGCCGGGGTCTCTTCAGTCTGGAGAAGACCGAAGGTAATCTCATTACTGCACATAAATATCGCAAAGGTGGTGCCCAGAGGATGGTGCCAGACTCTTTTCAGAAGTGCCCAGGGACAGGAACAGGAGTAATGGCCATAAACTAAAACACTAGAAGTTCCACCTCAGCATGAGGAAGAACTTTATACTGAGGGTGACAGAGCACTGGAACAGGCTGCCCAGGGAGGACTCTCCCTCTCTGGAGACATTCCAGACCCACCTGGACGTGCCACCTGCTCCAGGTGACCCTGCCTTGGCAGGGGGAATGAATCCCACGATCTCCAGAGGCCCCTTCCCTACCAACTCTGTGAACACTGCAATAGTCTGGGACAAGTTATTGCACACAGCCTCCAGGCCGTCCGGCCCACGCGGGCGCTGCAGCGTCCCCGGGGATGAGGGGGACGAGGGGGAGGGCGCGGCTCGGGCTCACCTGCGCTCACCTGCGCTCACCTGGGCGTGCGCAGCCCGCGGCTCCCGCCCCGCGCCGCGGCCCCGCCCGCGCCCGGCCCGCGCAGGCGCTCCGGGGGCTCCGCGCTGTCATGGCGGCAGCGAGCGGCAGCGCCGGCAGGAAGGAGATGGGGCTGACCGGGACGGTGCTGTGAGGTGGCGGCAGCAGGGACGGCGGCAGCAGCAGCAGCGGCGGCTGGAACTTGAGGCGCCTTTGGGCGGGCGGAGTGGCGGCCGGCGCAGCGCAGCCCGCAGCCGGGCAGTGCAGCCGCCTCCCGGCCCCGGAGCCGCGCGTCGAGCAGCCCGCGCCCCCTCCGCAGCCCGCGGTGAGTGCGAACTTGGCGGGGCGCTGCACCTGCCCGGGGCCGTGCCCCAGCAGAGCCGGGGCCGCGGCGGGCAGCAGCCGGGCGGGAAGGAGGAACGTGTTCCCTCTTGGTAAAAAGAAAAGAAAAAAAAAAAAAAGAAAAAAGCAGATGAAACCCTTGAGGTGGGGGCTCGGAGCACGGCGGGTCCGGGAGCGCTTCCGCGGGGAGAGGCGCGAGCGCTCCCAGGGCGGCTCCCGCCGGGCGCGGGGGCTGGGGCCGGGGCGTGCGGGCTGTGGGCAGCGCCTGACGGAGCGCGGGCTGAAACACACCTCGGGCTGTCCTTCAGGGCTGCGAGCACCTGCCCGAGGGCAGCGCTGTGACACACGCCTCCTGCCGAGGAGAGAGCCGCGATTTCGAGGGCGCCTGACACCCTCCCCCGCCGGACGCCACTTTCCTCGGGAACCAGAGCTCAAGGGAAGGAAGCAGAGGCCGCCGCTCACCTTCCCGGCTGGGCAGCTCTTCCCGGGGCGGCGAGCGTGTGGAGCTGGCGCTGGAAGCCGTAGCCTGCGGTGAACTGGCCATGGCGAGTGAAGGCAAACAAGTTGTTCAGCCAACAGGTGATGATGGAGGAGGAGGAGCGGGAAAAGAAGGAAATGCTGCTGAAGGGGGAAGTGTGCTGCAGCCTTTGAATCCAGGAGTCCCCATCCGAGGCATTAAGATGAAATTTGCTGTGCTGACAGGACTGGTGGAAGTTGGTGAAGTGTCCAACAGAGATATAGTCGACACTGTGTTTAACCTGGTAAGTTGATTGTCTGAATGAGGGGAAAAAACAGCATGGGTGTGCAGAAGAATCTGCAGGGGTTTTGATGCTGTTTTTCTGTTAATATGTTTTTATGTGTTTACACTTTCACCATGCTGGATTTCAACCATATTCTTTTTACTTACCTCAAAAGATGGGAAAAAAGCATATGAGCCTCTTTATAGACACTCTTATACTTGAATCAGCTGTAAGCATCCTATTCCTTCATTTTCATCAGAGAAATTGTTGCTTTATATAGAGATGAGAAACATATTGTTATAACATTTAACGTGTACTCAACAAGAAAGTTAAGTGTTAATTTAGTAACTCAAACTGTCATCAACAAACACACACTGTTATAAGTCAAAGCTGTTTTTCAAAGATGTTTACATCCCTTATTGCTTCCTGTTGGCTTGGGCAGGGGCTGAGGGTGTCAGGGAGTAGTTAATTCAAACATGTTTTACATGGTCTGCTTTTTGGAAAGAGCAGAATATGTTTTCAGTGTCCTTTTTTAAATTAATGAATTAGGGACTCAGCTGCTATTTTTTGAATGCTGTGTGGCTGTATCTAAT